>NC_057869.1:3558729-4158729 GCF_019740435.1 Gambusia affinis | reverse complement strand
GCGGATATTCTGTTGAATATTTTTAAACAAATCACATTAAGCAACTTTTCACAAATAATTTGGAGGTACATTCCACTGAGAAATGCACGATTTGGTGAATACTGAACCACAAATCCACAATATGTGAAAATATTTCATGTTTCAGATTCCAGATGCCAATTTTCCTGCATTTAGTGAATCGATTCAATTCCTATTTTTAGGGAATTGAATTAAATTCAGAAAATATTATTGATTCAAAAATATTTTTTTCCGAGACTGATTAAATTACGAGATTGTCAGTTTTAAAAAATATATTAAAAACAATCCTATAAGGTTCCCTGTGTTGAATCTTTTTTAACAGCAAAGTTGGACAAATTTGACCAGAAGACAGTTTAAGCTAAATACAAGGCAGAAAATGAAAAAGATCCTGTAAGAGGCTGCAAAAGACTCCGGGTTCACCTTCCAGCAGAAAAACACACAGTCACATGCTTTCACACTCTCTCCATTTAATCTCAATGAGCTTGAATAATTTGGCCGAGAGGAATGAGCAAAAATAGGTTTCAAGATGTACCATGCGTTGATATCTCACAACTTTAATTGCATTGAAAAGTGGCTGTGCAGCGAATTGAATCACAAATGTTAAATATAAATTCACAGCACATTTTCAGCTCCTCCTTTGTGAAAACAACATAAGATCATGTAAACTTTTCCTTCAGTCGACTACTTTGAAGGAATAAAGGGAAAGGATGCATGCTTTAGATTTAACTGGTTCAACACACCAGAGCCAAATGATGGCTCATTACCATGCCTCTGCAGAACTTGATGACATGCTGAGGAGGTAATTCAAGCATCTGAATCAACCGTGTTGAAACAGGAACAAATTTAAATCTTGCAGAATACCAGCCTCTGAAGGCTGGAGTTGAACACCCAGATTTAAATGCTTTTCTGCAATAGAAATTGTTTGAGAAAGACAACTTGTGTCACATAACCATATGAGCACTAGAGGATTACTGAAAAGAGGATTCTGACTTCAATATTCTGAAAAAATATCAAAATTATAAAATTAAAGTCAAAATTCTGACAAAAAAAAGTAAGAATTCTAAGACTAAACTCAAATTTCTGAAAAAACCCAGAATTCAAAGTTTTTCTTTTTTTTATGTGGCTCTAATCCTCTTCCACAGATATCTAATAAAATAGTTTCTGCTCTTGGCAATAGAAGTATAACTTTAGAACCCACATTTGCACTACTACAACTCAAAGTGATTCAATTCAAACTTCAACTTCAACTTCCTTTTTTTGACAAAATAACTGTTCTTGCAACAAGTAACAAACACAGAGTTGAACAAATTGTATATTGAGTGTAATCAGGGATTGAGCTTCCAATGAGCACGATTTGTGGGATGGTTGCCTGAATATTGCAGCACAGAGAGTTAGAGGCACACAGTGCTGTCCTGCTGTGTGAGCTGAAAGCCCATCATTACCCATTAATCACAGTGTTAAAGCGCTCCCCATGTAATGGCCAAATTTGTAGTCTTCTGGTTGCACCATGGATGTGGTTTCATGTGGGCCACAGCACAGCAGACACAGAGGGACTACTTCTTTCTGAAACCACAAAGAGGTCGAGTACATTAAAGCAAACTTTCTCTTTCACTACCTTGTGGAAAAGTTAGATATAAAACTTTAAAATAGGAATACAAAATATCAGTGGCAACATCTACACTCCATTAGTTTCCATTACTTGAAATTAGCAACAAATAGCAGAAAGTTAATGAGCATCATTAGCAAGTTAAGGAGATTTCATTTTGTTTTCTTTTGGACATCTAATAATGAATAACAAACTAAAGTAATGTAAGCTGTTTTAAAGCTATTGTGTGGGATCACATAAGTAATCTCAAAAAGCATTAAGCTGAGATGCAGACAAACAAAACTTTACAGGCATGTTGGTGGTAAATAAATCTTAAAAGCAAAGGCGGGGAATTCAGATAAAATTAATACGTAGTACATTTAAACAGAAGGTGCTAGTAAGGTTTGGAAACACAAGAGTAATATGGGAGAAAGCATATTACACAACACAAAGTATAAGAAGGGTGAAAATGAAGAGAATTTTAAAAACAGTAGAAATATGCAACAAAACATGCAATGACAATGGAAAGCAACATAATCAAAATACAACAAGGTCCAGAGGCCACAGCGTATCAACCTGCTGCACAAAATGTCTAAAGCAACTTGTAAAAGAGTTCTAATTTTCTTCTCTGTTTCTGAATATATGAAAAATGGGGAAAATATTGGCTAGAAGACAGATGGCGGCGTTAATGTAGAAGTGATGCTCAACACATCAAATCAAAATTAATTGGAACCAAAGAATCATACTGTTTTTATTTCTGAAATCCTTAAAACATACAATTTGGTTCTGAAAGCAAGTCGTACAAAGGAACTGTTTTACTTTTCTTAAGCCGCATAATAATTAATGACTGAAAGTGTATAATGTTAAGTAAAATGCTACATTCTGAGGTTAAGCCTGGTTTACAAAAGAACATCTTAGCACAAATGAAGAATTGCAAATTTTTAAAAAACAAAGTCATAAAAAATATCTTATAGTATGCACACAATGAAGTTCAGGACAAGCTTTCCATACAACAAACCCCACAAATGCTCAACTGACCATTTAAGTGACAAAGTTTACAAACTAACCTAAATCTTAATGTGGGAAAAATGACCAGTAGCCAAGGAAAAATACTTCAATGACTAAGAACAAATTACCACAGAAAAAGTTCCAAATACTTTAGAAGCATTTGGAAAAGAGTAATTGTGTATTTTCAATAGTATGTGACCTGACGCCTTATCTTCCACTGGAGGAGAGAGGCAGCAATAAAAAAACACTGCGACTGGAGGAAGAGCATTAAGGGTTTTATTTTTCTCCATTTTTGAGCTGCTGTAAAACATGGCAATCAGACACAATGAGATGAGATAAACGCTTTTGTAATTTTCCGGTCATGATTACAAATCGGGATGAGTAATTGTCAAAACAAATACATTCTGGTTGTCATTTAAAAAAGCACAAGGAATTTCTGTACCTGCGCCAAGAGATTACTTTCAAGCAGCTTGAGTTTTGGAAATCGACCTACATCTACCGACCTGTCGATTTCCAAAAAGCAATAAAGCCCTCCTTTCCTTCTGGAAATATGACAGTAACAGTAAGAGACTGATCTGATGTAAATTGATGTGAACCGATGTGGTGTAAAGCTGAAATACATAAATCCTTCTGCGCTATTTAAAGACAGCCAGATTGTTTTTGCTTTCATAATTTCTCTGTTTACTCATCCTGATTTGTAATTGAGACCAGTAAATAATAAAATGTTTTCTCACATCTCTTTGTCTTCGATTGCTACAATTTATAACAGCTACAAAATTAAAGCTGCTTTTAAAAAGGAAACTTTTGGTTCTCCAGAAGCAGTGTGTCCTTTACATCCTCTAGAAAAGCAGACTGGGAGTTAGCTGAGGTAAAATTACAAACACAGTAAAGGTGTACCTGCTTTTCAACAATCAGTTGTAGCCATGAGCTCAGATCCTATTTAACAGAGAGAAGCGTTTGTGTCCTCTGCCCCTCTTACAAGTGAAGTGCCTCAAGGCTGCATACATGGGCCCCATCGTTTTCCACTTTATTTACTTCTTTTTTTTCCCCCACCAGGGGGTCTTTTGTGGGCTCTAGTGTCCCTAATATGACAGTAGGTTGACAGGAAAGGGGGAAGACATGCAGCAAATGTTGCCGGGTCCGGGAATCAAACCTGCGACGGCCGAGTCAAGGACTCAAGGCCTCCAAACATGGGTTGCGCTATCCCCTACGCCACCACAGCACGCCCTTTATGTACTTCTTTTAGGAGCTTTGCTTGGGACACACGGTGTGAACTTACACTTTTTTGCTGAGTTGACCAAATCTCTGAGCAAATTCTTGGAGTCCATTGCATGTATGTCTTGAACTTTGGTGTACATTCAAAGTTTATGTGGACGTGCATCAATGGTACTCTGTGGCACCTTTTGCATGTCTAGTGCTGCGAGTTTGTAGCATTTTGAACCTTCAACACTCACCAAGCACGTCCAACGCGGCCGACGCAAGAGTTGGAAAATATGAACTTTGCCACTGGATGCGGCAAAAGTCCAGAGAGACTCCGCTATGCGACATAGTGGCCAGTAGTTGGTGTCCTGCCAGGAGACGCAGGCACTGATGTGGGCTAGCAGATTATCAAACTGGGCTCGGGTGAAATGAAAACACTGCTGATAGCGACGCTCATCAGCACCCAGCTGGCTTGTGAAACACACCAAACTCACGACACCTCTGAATTATCTAGTAAATTCAAACACACGCCCGATGGAGACATTCTGTTGATTTGAGTAAATAAAACCTCAATATTTAATCCGCCTTTGTTCAAAGTAACTGGGAGAGGAAAAAAAGGTAAGAGGCTCCACCATGCGTTGGTGCTGTTATCAGCTGTCGCCGTTGTTTGTTTAATAGAAACTGAACACAAAATGTTCAGCAAAGACATCTGAGCCTTTGTTATGTATTATAATATTTTGGCGCCGTTCTCTCAGTTTCATCCACCATAGAACAAAGAGACTAGCAACGGAAAGCAACAACTCGTCCTAACATTGCTTCCAGAGCAAAATGTCAAGTGTCAGTCTTCAAAGTGCAAACACATCCAGCTTGAAGTGTCAGATGCATTTCTGATGCGTGAAACACGTTTGGTGGTGAACGCAGTATAACTGGTAGAAGAAGACGTGAGCACATTATTCCTGTATTGAAATCAGTGCATCTGCTCCCAGTCTGTTTAAGGATTCATTTTAAACTTCATTTATTTGTTTTTAAACGTCTTAGACCAGATCAGTTGTTGGTTGTTCCTAAGTCAAACAGGAAGTTGAGTTGCTGCCTGTAAACCTTACCTTTGAAAGTCAAACAGGTCAATTCATTTCCTATTTTTAAATCTTTTCTTAAATCCATTTTCTATTTTTTGGCTTTTGACTTTTGTTGGCTTTAAGGTCTTTGTTGTTTTGTTTTTCTGTCTGTTTTATATGTCTTAGTGTACAAGACAACTTTGCTGTTCTAAAGTGCTTTATAAATAAAACTGAATTGTATTGTAATTGCTTCGTTTGGAAAATAGAGTTTTTACACACAATCGATACAAATCTAACCGATGCCGCTGTAAATGCAAAGTGTTCATAAAGTTTTATTAAACAGCATGCTGTGCACCAATTTGTTAACTGAAAAACGACACAGTCAGTTACCAGGGACAACAAGAAAGTGATGAGCTTCTTGTTTCAGACAGTAATAAAGTCTGGGGTATCACAGCAGGGACTTTGTAATGGAACTTGGGGCAATCAACGCCTTAACTCTGTTTTGTCAGCCTAAGTGGGAGTCTTATTGACTGTCACTTCCCAGTGAACATGATTGATGTGTTTCCCAGAGGCTATAGCTACTGAAAAGTAAGAGGAAACAGAGCTTCGTCGAAATTTTAAAAACACAAAACATGATGAGTAGTATTCAGGATAACTTAGCCGAACAACTGTTCAACACAAGGTAAAAAAAAAAATAAATTAACCTGAGTGAAGTCATAACACCACAATTTTAAAATTGGTTCACTTCATTCAATAGCCTAGAAAATGGACAAATGTTATTTCTCAGCAACATGCTGTGAGCAAAGAATAAGTTTAAATTGAATGGGTGCCTTTACTGTAGATTTGTGCATTGTCCACAAAATGTGATGCTCAGAGGCAATTATCAGGTCACAGTGAATCTCTCAGCTGTGGCCATGATGGGCATTCGTCCCTGGGAGTCTGGCAGTTTTTATTCCTTTTGACAAATATAGCCACACTTGTGCCGAGCATGACCCACTTTTGCTCTCAACTTTCTTCAAGCAGAGGTAAACACACTTCCCAGACTAAAAGGAGTGCGCCTCTTGCAAGCAACAGTGTGATTGGAATGACAACTTGCTGCTTATCAATCAGATCAGACCTTTATGACTGCTTACAAAAAGACTCAGAGAAAGAGGTAAATTAAAAGACCCAGAATGAACTCACAGGAAAATGAAGACGCACATATGGCGCGATTCAGATGCATATTGCCTTTTTGGAAAACAGACGCTCTGCAAAGCTGTCACAAATTTACTTTTTCAGAAATTATTCCAGAGTCTCATTGGAATTCATAAAACGTGTTTGGTTCTAGTTAAAACCAGACAAATAAAAATACACATGCACCTTATTTTTAACTCACTTTCTAAAGTTAAAGGAGACCAAACTTTCCCTGTTTGGTCTAATTTTTCACTATAGTTTGGTGGAATTGTGGTCCATTCCTCCTGACAAAACTGGTGGAAAGTGTGTAAGCTGCCTCGATCACATACTCATTTTCATTTTGCCCTCAGGACTGAGAGCCAGGCTTAGTGTTGGCCACAACAAAACACTGACTTTGTGGTCCTTAAAGTGGCAGCATTATGTATTTTCCAGGCACATAGTGTCATTTTATAGAACAATAAAGTAACAATTTTACCTTCAGTTGTAAAAATGCTACAAATACCAAAAATGACTTTAAAAAAATTGATTTCACAATTTAACAGCTTGACATTGGGCTTCTGTCTCTTTAAAAAGCCCTGCTCTTTCTGAAACTATTCCTTCAGAAAGTCATCATAACATTGCTCTTCTATTAACCCTTTAACCGTGTTTCACTGAGAAGTTGCTCGTATAATGAACTCACTAAGTATTTGCTAATTGCTATTGGCTAGTCTAAAGGAGTAGAATGGGCTCCTTCAGACAGCAAGGAGGAACTGCGCCTTGATGTCTCTAATATCTGTAATTTTGTTGACATGTACTCAAGTCACATTACTGATGTTAATCTCCAGAGCTTCTGATCAATGGTGTAGCATGCAAAAGCAAATTTTATCTAGAGTTTCTTCAAACATGAAAATGCCATCAAAGGATTATGTTTATAATCTCCAGCTAATATAAATCTCAGGCATATTTTTGGACAAAGGTCAGTATTATCTGTGCAGATGGAAAATACAAAGTCCCCTTTTTAGATAAGATGAACACAGGCATAAATTTACCTTGTAGCTTTGAAATTATGTGTCTGACCACAGATTTTGCCATCAAAGGCTTAAAAAATTCAGAAGGTTTTGGTCATGGAACATTGAATGAGAGCTTTGTATGATGTTTATAAGTAGAATCTCAATTTCTCTTAAAAATAATAAAAACAGAGGGAAAAGTTTAAAAAACAGAATTTCTTTTTGTGCTCCAATTGGTTTTAATTAGCTTCAAAATAATATGAGAAGCCTCGAGATTCTCCCCTTTCCTTATACTTTTAAACAATCTCTTATGGTATTGCATTGTTTCTATCTAACTCTCTCCAACTGAGATGCCAAATCAATATTTAACTTCGTTTGCTTAAATATTAAAGAAAATGTGAGATTGTATCTGTTTATTTTCTTGCTTTCAGGTTTTTAAATATGTTAAGATTAAGCTGTTTGTATACAGTAGTCAGTTAAGTTCTTGACCCTGGCTATGCATTATAACGTCCTCATAGTTGCCTAGCAACTGTAGAGTCATAAGGGGGCACCAGAAAGATCTTTTTTATTTATTATTTGAGGTATTTATAATTTAAACTTTTCAAGCATTTTACACTTAAATTGTTATTTGTTTGCCTTTTTAAAGAATGGTATTTTATAGTAAACGGTTTTAACCTGAATTAAAAAATAATAATTTTAAGAATTCTTAATCCTTTTTAATAATTCAGAAATTAAAAAGTCTTTTATAGTAAAACATATTAGATTAAGATGAGAAAAACACACAATATATTCTTAAAAAGGGGCAATACTCTCCAGGTAGCTTGAATTTCCACTAAGTCGGCGCTACTTGTTAGCATTTTCACAGTTCTGTAGTTCTATTGTTTCAGTTTTGTGCTTTTTGTGCTATTTTATGGTTATTAGGTAAGAGTTAGCATCAGCCATAGCCTTAATTTGGGTCTAAGATCCGTGCTTGCAGGTAAGTCTTTGGGGATTTTTTCTTTTGAACATGTTGTACTGTAGTATTTTGAAATAAATCTCCAACCTGAGTAACAAGTAGCCTTGCTCATGCAGATTTTTTCCTTTGACATCACAGGATCATGTTAATGTGAACAACTGGTGGGAAAAAACATAAAGGCCAGATTTATGGGCAGATTTTGACCGGTCTTAAATTTTTGATCAGCTGATTTATTTGAGTTTAAATGTAGGTTTGAATAATTTACCCTTTTTTGGCTCTTGTTTCTCCTTATGCATTTTAAAACTCTACTTGTATTCTGGGTACAGTCCGCCATCTTAAAATCTCGTTTATAAATGAGAGTATGCATGTTTAGGTATTTTACATGTGTGTACCCAAAACATAAGCAGCATTTATATTACTGTTTTTCTAACATGGTACAACACTGTCAAAACCTTCAACACAACTGTGATGCTATGTACTAAGATGCCTTTTAGTCGTCATTATTAAAAATTAAGATGAAGGTAGTGAAGTCACACTTCTTAAATAATAAAAAACCCTGCATTGCAGTTTTCAGCATTTGTCATCTCCTAAATCTTGCTCTATATCTGTCACAAAGTCACAAGCTTTAATTCTTTCGTAAATTATGTACTTAACCTCTTTTGTGTAAACTTTATAGCACTTTTAATGCACAGCAAATACCAGCCTTGAAAAGCTTTGCTATGAAAGCTGACTGTGTTCGCAGCGTCCAAATTATTGGAGTGAAAATGATGGGGTGCCGTGCAGCAGCACAGAGAAGACATTTCATTTTCATGGACCCCAATTAAAGCAGTGGGGCACAATGTGTTAAACTAACACCCAGCAGATTGGCTGAGCAGCACCAGGCAGCATATGGACTCCACACCCGTCTTAAATTAGAGCGTTCACACCCTCCAGAGGCTGTCAAGGTGGGAGCAGACGTAAACCACAGTCAGATTAGATGACTTTAAAAAAAGACCCTGTGTGTTTGTTCTTTCAGTGGAGCTCTAAACAATAAATTGCTGAAATAAAGGAAATATAATGCTACAAAAAAATATTTCATCTTTTTATTGGTAAATGTATCCTTGTTTTTTTTTTTGTTTAAGTTAATTAACAGGGTCTGTTTGTGTGAGATTTTAATAAAACAGTAATTAGAAAAAGATTTCTTGCACTTTTAGATTACTTGTGTTTTAATTTATATAAAAAATGTAATCACTTCTAATTTTAATTTTTACTGTATTCTAGGATCACAGCGCTGCTTGGCACCCTGAGGTCTTGGAAATGTTGAAATGTATTCACAATGCTGCAATCAGAAAGAAGGCTCTTACTAACTTTTAATTACAGTCATCTCCACCTGATGAATTATTTAACATGTGAGAAAGAATACTATTTTTGGTCTAGTTTCATAAAAAGTGCAAAAGGGGGGTTAGATCAAACTAGAGAAGATATTCAGAAAATAAATCTCAAAGTAATTTACATCCTTATGTTGTTTTCTCTTGCAATATTATTTTGTTTGCCTTATTCTGTTTAGTTTCAATAATATCCAATATTAAAACTTGAAATGAATAAACATTAGAAACAGTTTGGGGATAATGGATATAATTTTAAAATGTAATGTCCATGAAAATGGTATTCAAATACTTATGTTTCTCTTCTTGGTATAAAAAAAAAAATACAACTGGAACCAATTATTGCTATGTAGAGTAGGAAAGGTCAGCATAAGGAGCGAAGGAATGAGAGTAAGAGTGACAGTGGCCACTTTTAGTTTTTTAAGCTTCTGGTTTAGTTGCAGTAAATCATAAATGTAACTCCATCTGGATAAACACAGAATGAAAACTTAGCTACAAACTTCACTTTCAAGACTCAGTTCAACAACCAGCAAAGTTCCTCTGTTCATAAAGGTTGAACAAAAACAACTGAGTATGAGCAGTAGTAATTGTACTTGTCCATTACACAGTTCACTTACAGATGCTTCAACCTGTTATTGGCATTCAAGGATGACTCACTGGTTTAAGTTATGTTCAGTTTATTGATTCTATATTTATTCACATTAGCAACCTTTGTCAGACTGAGTCAGTGGAGCAGTGGCATCTATAACCACATATCTATATTAGTCTCTGCTTTGTTAATATTAAGCATCATACCATGTTTTTTTTTCTCTTTTTGCAATGTAAAAGACACTAAAGTCTCATTAAAACGACGGCATATTAGGGCCACAGTATGTAGAAAAAAGGAGTATAGTTGCACTCAAAAACTCAAATTTTCAGATTAATTTTAGAACATTTCTAGGAGAGAACTTCAATAGTCAAAACTTTTTTTTTATAGCAAATTTCTGAGATTAACCCTAACAAATTAACTAGTCAGTTCATCTTAGATTATTTTTAAATAAAGACAATACATATTAACAAATTTTATCATGTAAATATATGAGACTTTAGCCAGGTGGCACAGGCAGATTAAATAAAACAATAAACAAATGGAATACTAGTCAGTAAAACGTGTGAAAAAGACAGAATAACCTTACACATATGCAACATGTCTAAATGTTTTAAGATGTTTTCTGAAAGAAATGGAAGTTTTGTGCATTGAGAACTCAGAATCCAACTATTGAGATTACCAAGTTTCCATCTGATGAGCAACATTCTGGTAATCGTTGATGAATAAGTTAAGAAGCAATGGTCCTAACACAGACCCTTGTGATATCCCATAATTGCTGTTAATCAATTACAGACTCTGAACATGTCTTAACATAATTCTGATTTGTGCAATTTTATGGCCAATGGAAATGCAGCTATTGTCTGATAAATGAATGATCAAGGAAAGTCCTAAAAGGTTTCATTAGCCCTTATTTATTTCACTCACAGCAGTTTATCAGCTTTTGTAGTTCACAAGGACTTACTGCTCAAAGGAAATTAAAAGAATTAGGTCAAAGTTGCAACAAAACTTATATTCTAATATTCACATGGCAGGTGGTAATTTTCAAAATTGTCAGATTAAAACTTGAGGTTTTAAAAATTTGAAGCCAGCTCTGAAGTCAAGACTTTTTATGAGAAACGAGATTATAGAACTGATTTATTCTTAATGTCCTCAAGTAAGAGTAGATAGAAAGATGATAGACAAGTGTTGCTAAAGGTCAATAAAATAATTAAGTAATTGTTGTTTCCATTATTTTTAGTCCGTTAATCTGTACTGGCAATGTTAATAGAACAAAGTGATTGCTGCGCTCTGTCTGCTCGAGCAGTTTTATAGTAATTGCATTTATCCTCTTAGTCAATAAAAAAGGTTTACCGTTTTGCCACAATTAAAAAAACCTGGCTTAAAAATAATAATTTTCTTTGATTAATTAAACTAGAACTAATGAGCACAGCTCACTAGTGAATGAGTATGGTAGTCTATTGAAAAGCATTTGCCTGCTGTTTGAAAACAATAAAGATTACTTGCACAGCAACAAAACTCCTCCTCTTTATTAGTTGTTTCATCAACTGCATACATTAATTGCATTATTCTACATTGGATCATTGAATGATATTGAATAATATCTATCAGTATGCATGAATGGTCAAGTGATGAGTGTACAATAAAAAAAAAAAAAACTAAATTATGCATCCTGAATTACATTTGCATGCTTGAGTAGGTAGGAAAAATATATAATATTTTGTGTAGAACTTCATGCACCCAGGAGAAGCACCAACGTAGATGTCTGTGCCTTGTTCGATTGCTGGGTAAAAATGTAATTAGTGGACAAAGTTCAGCGCCCGCTGCAGGTCTTGGGGACACAACCGTGTTATTTTCTGTCTCCCCGGAAAAGATTTATTATGATTAAAATCTACAAAACCCTCTGTTAGTAATAAACCAAACCAAAACCTCCTAAAATCCAGAAATTCCTCCTTATTGCGCAGTATATTTGCTTTACTGCACACATAACGAAGGTTCTCTGCTGCTCCCCGGTCTTTGGGCCATACCAGTAAAAACAGAGAATGGCCTACATTTTATAGCTAATCCTAATGACATTCTCATGGCTGCCAGACATGCGCTTGTTTTTTTTTTTTTTCTCTTTCTGTCTCTGTTAAAAACTCTGCAGTAGTAAGTTTTTCAGCACTAGAATTAGGTTATATTTAGTTTCTGAACACAGAATTATCAAATATTGTATGCCGTTTTAAAAAAAGCAGGTTGAAAGGAGGATCGGGAATCATGTGCGTGTTGCTGTCCTGCTGGACTCAAACATGATGACAAAATGAGGGAAATTACAAATAGCAGTTTAACTTAACTTTTAAAATTCTTCCATAACTACAAGCAAAGTAATTTTTTACACAGAGAAACATAGCCACAATGAGTAACTTGAAGCAAAGAAAAATAAAACTTCAACCTTTAAGAATAATTTTCTCACTCCTTCTAACTGCCTCCATAAGCCTTCATCTTATCCAGCTATTTCATTTTTGCTTTCTGATTTGTTAGAACGTCACTTTAAAATTAGAGTTCAAACATCAATTTGCACTCCATACAAATGAAGTCATGATGTTGTTGTTCTCTGATTCAAAATTGGAAAGTTTTTATTACAGGTGAATTTAATTTTGCAGTTTATTTTTTAAAGGTAATTGATCAAGATGTTATCTCTGTAAATTGAAAATGGGAGATATATTTTTTGACTTATTCTTATCGGATTTTTGTTCGAATGTCTATTCTGGTGTGACCTGCCTTTTTCTTTTTCTATAATTTGGAAAACATGTAACTTCAGCTTCAGCAACATTCAGCTACCTGAAACCATCTAGCAAGCCTACTAATCATGAAACGAGTAATGTGTTTAAGCATGTAAATCACTGTACTCAACCATATTTCACATTTCCTAATTTTTAGGAAATTGGAGCAATATATTACAATTCTGACTTGTTTTTTCCTTCTTATGTAGAATATTAAATCTTTAGAAAACAGTTTCCAATAACTATGAGCTCCAACTCTTCATCAAAATGACATTTTAACATGAAAACATCACTGATAACAGTAAGGAAATAAGGGGTTGGTCATTATCTATATACAGGGTTTGTAAAAAAAAAAAAAAAGTATTTAACTTTAAAAACAATATAGGACAACCTGTCAATAGGACAGTTATAAGATTTGAAACCATTTTTTTTCCTAGCAAGTAGAAAGCCTTAAAACATGTCAACTGTTTACTTTAACATATGTAAGGAACATCATTTTCATATAATCTAATGAGATTATATGAAAATGCACCCCTTTGCTCTAAATGGGGGCTCAGAAACCACAAATTATAATTTTAATGGGTTAATTATGGGGATATGGAATAAAATCGGTTATAAGCTCCAGAGGTTGAGGTTCACCTTCCAGAAGGATAATGACCCAAAAAGATACAGATATAACTAAAAAAAAAATCCAAACATGTGTCATAATCTGAATTTTAATCTGAAATGAAATTCATAATTGATCTTTCCTTTTTCTCTGTGTCCAATCTGATTTAGACAAAGATATTTGAACAGAAAAACAGGTAGAGATTTATCCAAATTATTTGTGGTTGTATCTGGGGAAAAAGGAGATTGTTTAAAGTTTTTACTCACAAATGGTACAATCTAATGCAAACCACCTCTGATTTCTTTATTTGAAAAGAGTTTCCCTTCCAACTCACAATTTTGTGAAGTCTTATTTTATCAAATCCAAAACTGCTGAGTTGTATGGAAACCTTTGCAAAGTGTCACAGGAAATTATGAAAGAGACAATGTTTGATTTTTTGATGGATGATAGGATCATATGTTAGGATAAGTGCTACTTTGACCAAGTGACCAAAGCTGGAGTGGCTCCTCTTCAGAAATCTGACTCAAAGCTTTCTGCCCAATATCACAAAAGCAGGTGATTTAAGTCCAGAGCAGAAAGTGATAAATATCACTCAGACTCAGCCATGAGAGCTCTCATCCCCCTCTTTCACATCAGAACTGCAGTGCATCACAGTACAAAAAAAAAAATCAAATAATAAAAGCAGCTACTTTTCAAAAAGTACAAGACATAAGCACATAAATAAAATACAAATACAATTGCATGAAGTATCCCCAAACCGTGCATGTGAGAAGCGTGACATTATAGCATGATGGAGAGAAAATGAAAAATAAATTAGATCTGGTGAAGGCAGACACAACTGGGAGACATCTGAATGTTTTTTAGATGCAGTATGCTGATCAGAGTTCAGTGAGAGAGAGTCGAAGTAGGCCATCTGTGGAAAAGCCATTGATTGTACAGAACACATCAGACTTATTTTGGAGTCCTTCTGTAGCTGGGGTCCCTGGAGAACCATGAGGCAAAGATCCAGCTGCAGACTGGAGCAGGGGGACTCCAAACGGTTTCTGTCCTTGACCTGAAAATATCTGAGGACAAAATCTGTCCATCATTTCCAGAGTATAAATCTGACAATCACACGAAGCTGACGCTCCATTTTTTATTTTGCATTAGGCTCCAGCAAATGGAGGGGAAATATTGCAGAGAATTATTAGCATAAATGCATGTTAAAACAAGGACACATTTATCGGTTAATTGCACATTTCAGCACATTATTCAAAGCTGGAGTGGTTGGAAACTGAGTCAGTTTCCCTGAGTGTTGGGTCACGTTTCTGAGCCAGACAAAGAAGACGTCCTTCTAGCAGGGGATCAGTCTCTGCCTCAAGTGGACGAGTTTATAGGTGTTTTATTCAAAAGTGAGAAAAGTAGGAGACAAAACTATGGATCATGGCGTCATCTGCTGTAATGGTTGACCTGCTCTTGTCTGTCACACGTCTGTCACGTGTACAACATACACAAGGGTAAAACGTGAAGCTACTGAAGAGGATTAGAATCATGAAAAAAAAAAAAGACTTTTTTCTCAGAATTCTGACTTTTGATCTCAGGAGATTAAAGTCAAAAATAATTAAGACATTCCTTTTAAGCAAAAATGTTTCATTTTTCTAGATATTGGTTTTATTCTCTTTAATTCATTTCATTATTTTATCAATTGCAATTGCTTGTTTCATTTTTGTCCTTTGAGATCAAAAGACATAAAAGACGTTGTAAATATTTTTTTTTATTAATTCTGATTAAAGTTGGGATTCTGAAAAAAAAGTCTGAATTCTGACAAAAGGAGTCCATTTTTTAAAAAGTCACAATTCTAAGAATAGAATTCAGAAAAAAAAAATTCTGAATTGTTTTCTTTGTTCATTTGTCCTAATCCTCTTCTAGTTCTTAATTTATTGGTATATCAAAGCCCCAACTGTCATTTAGTAAACTGAAGAGACATAGATCATGTTGGAAGAGGTACACCATGAATGCATGTGTGTGACAATAAGTCCCTTTACAGGTGTAGTTAAAACAAAAACTCTGAATCAAATTGGGGAGGTAAAGCACGATCAGTTTAAAACATCTTTAAATTGAGCAAAGGTCCAATTTCTAGCGCATCATCAGGACAAAGGACAACCTCCTGCTCCCTCACTGCCACTCAGGAGCCACTAAGGATGCAGAGGCATATAAATTGCAAGATGGGATCATTATTTAATAAAGCAGTCACAGTTAATGTAATAACACATTATCGTTATCAGTGTAATGCAATTAATAGTCGTTTGACATAACACCCGTAATTTCTGCTGAGGGCAAAACTGATCTGCTTCCAGGACTGTGAAAATCAAGATGAGAGTAAATTAAAGAAACGGCTAAAGTTAAACTTCATATAGTCATTATCCTATGTTGAATTATTGGTCAGGATTAATATATTTAAAAGTCAAAAAAAAGATTCACAAATAGAAGTGACATTACCAGTATTTACATCAAAAGCAATATTGTAACACAAGCCCTTAATCCCTTCAAAATCAATATTTGTAAAGAACATTTTTTTTAAAATGTCCCAAGTCATCAGCTTTGCATTGAATTATGTCAGTTTTATGCAGACACATAAAAGTAAATTATTATTTCTGTCTAAATACCACTGGAGTTTATGACATTTGAAGACAATATGCTGTTGATTCACAACAGGTGTCTTCTTCTCTAGGCTCACACACTTGTTTTGGTTGTATTTACCCAGAATGCCCAGCACGCTATAGTTCACTTCCTGTTTTTGGAGCAATGTGAATGCCAGTCCGCCTGGCATTCACATAAACATTCAAACCACTCCAGAGTTCACTTCAACTCAGTCGACAACCAGGTTTTTAGGTGGACCAGAGTTCACTTTTTTGGTCCATGTCAGAGATTGATTCCACATTCACACCTCACCAAACAAACCAAACTTTCTAGGCAACTGAATTAGAGTTCAATTAAAACCGTGCGAATGCAACTCTCCTTATTGTGTACTTTGCTTTAACATGTGACAATCATGGGGTCTAGTCCCAACCTAGATATTTTTGTTTTGGATAATGGAGCCGTGAGGCCACAAAGTCTGTCATCAGCCCAGGGAATTGGAGTGAAGGAAAAAATGGTGTCAGTGGAACTCTGATTATATTGAGGTGACTGATTTCAAACAGGAACGTTTCTTACTTGAAGGTATAAAGCTTGTTTCACGGGAAGAGTAGTATGGATCAATGACTGATAGAGTTCAGCAGAGACGGATGAGAGCTTACAGGAAGGAGAGTTAAGGTTAGTGAAGACCAGAGATTTTAAGTACACATAAGAGAGGAGTATCACACCAACAAGTGACCAGAGGAGCAGAAGAATGGAGAAGGTTAGAAACTTGCATTAACCGGTGTTACAACCCGTCTAGGGCTGGCCAGATCATAACATGAAGGATCCATCCTACTTCAGATCTCAAGCAGTCGACTCACACAGTTAAATATGTTATTTATTTTTAAAAGATGTATTTTTGATTAAGATGTTACAAGTGGAGCATATGGCTTCAGAGTGAGTTATTATACCGAAAACAACAAACAAAAGGAAACTATCTGAATATTAACCGAAACTTAGCTAATTGAAAGTAAATAAACCAAAGGACGAAAACTTACCTCCCTAATTAAGAAAAACATGAGAAAACCAAAACATAAACGGCAGCTCACTCTTACAAACTCCAGAAGTTTCACATGATGTTAACAGACAAACAGAGTGGCCAGTTGAGATGAGCTGAGGATGGATGGCAGGAAGTCGGCGTCTGCAGCTTTTATATCCGTCACCTCCAGGAGGCCATTGGTTTTCTAGGAACCAATCAGAGACAGGCATCTGCATACTCATATTTGAATAATTAAGTTGACGACGGCAGTCATAACACCGATAACATTACAAGAAGGAAAGCTAGGAAACCCCAACCATAAACTGTCGATGGCTGAAAGTCCCTCTGATTATGTTGATTATGTTAAAAAGGTTCAATGAGCAGATAAATAGCACATCAGGGAGAGCTCAAAGACTGACCAGCATTCAAAATTTGGAAGAAACACAAAAGCATAACTCAGAAAAACTTAAATAGCAGCTTGTTTTGCCAACATCAGTACCTTTTGTTTGCTTTATGATTTGTGTTTTTCAGCAGAGATATACAGCAGCATATGCCATTTGTTGATTTTTCCAAAACAAATATGAGTTTGTCCAGTACGCTTTCATAGAAGTACAACAATAACCGTGCTCATCTTCAATCTCCTCAAGAACTGAAAGGTACAATTTAAAATTTGCTTTGTTTTTGTTCCATCTATTTTTATCTAAATTTTCCAAGTACACCGTAACAATGCAACTGTTTTAGAACACTTGTAATTTCAGCTCTTATGATAAAATAAGTACAATTTCATAGATATCCTTCAGAAAGAAATTAAAGATTATTAGTGGAACAATAGAAACCAAACTCTTTTCAATGTACAGTGTAACTTGACTGTTTTGCACTGAGCTGTTTTTGGTGCTGCTTAATAAATGACTGCAGATTATAGCTGTTATTGTGCCCTGCAGCTGAGAGCAAAGCATGCTAAATAAAAACAAATATGCTTTTGGAAAGGCATCATTTAGACAACAGCTTAAAACTAGACTGACAGTGTAAGCTGTGCTGCTCCTAAATGTCCTGATAGTTGGCCTGGGGAACAATGAGAAATGTATTTGCTGCTCTGTTCCTGCATGGCAGTCAAGAGAGTCAGACTGCACAGCTTAATCTTCTTTCCGTTAACCCGGGTCATGGCTAACAGTGAGGTTAAAAAGGCATAGATTTTACCAAAGTTAAGTTGCGCCGTGACTTTTATCCTTTACTATGTACCCACCCGATTGCCCTGCTGGAAACAATCCAACCCTGAAATTGTGTGGAAGGCACTTTGCAAATTGCATTGATCTTTCCCTGAACCTGGCTCCCACCTGCAGCCCATCCTAATGCCTGGCACCCTATCCAGCAGCATGCTCTAGCACAGAAAATGACAGCCAGAGATGGCTCATCTCGAAGCCGTCTTGCTGTTGAACATGCATATGAATGCAAAACATGGAAACAAAGTCTGCTAGGGCATGTTCTTGCATTTGATGCTGATTAATTAGGGGGTTTTTTTAATCACGTTTCCAGCTCTCATTTAGGTTCATACTATGCTGTCAGACACAAGGGTATTTTCAGTTTTAAGACATTTTGTCTCACAACAAAACACAGTTGGAGTAACTCAGTTCTAGACTAGGAGAAAACAAAAACAAAAAAAATTAACCAGATTTCAGAGATTCAAAGAGTATCAATGGAAAAGTCACATAAAAAAAAAGTGGAAAGAAAGAAACTACACGAGACACATGGGTTAAAAAAGGTATTAAAATAAAACTAAACATGACAGTTTACCATGCAATAATGGCAGACTGTAATATTTCAACCTTTTTATAGGAGCTAAAATAAGTATGCATAATTTTCAAGACATCCCAAATATTGCTGCTGTCTTGCTACAATGTGATTAAACCTCATTATACACCAAATCAGTGACAGACTGTCATATATGTCAAGAATGTTGATTTGTTTCCGTCAATGTTTTGTATCGAGTACATTCGTTATTCTCATATCCTGTCAAGAATTTTTTTTTTCTTGAACTGGTACCAGTTCAGTTAGGGAGGCATTTGCCTCGGAATTACTAATTTGAAATAAAAGGTGGCAAAGGCAACAACGAGCAGATTAATCATTTCACTTTTTTGTTAATTTCAAATCCTCAGTAACACTTCTGCACAAAAATTTAGCAATTAGCCAAACCACCTGATAATTATTAGGGAGAAAACTGCATGACTTTACAGAAAAGTAAGTATCCATCCATCCATTTTCTGTTTACCCTTGTCCCTTAGAGGGTTGGTGGTGCCGATCTCCAGCTATGTTCCGGGCAAGAGGCGGGGTTCACCCTGGACAGGTCGCCAGTCTGTCGCAGGGCAGCAAGGCTGGTATTTCTTTAAGTTTTTATCTATGCCATCTTTCCATTGTCATTTCCTATTTTATATTACATCCTATTTTCAGAGATCAGTCAACTCTTATGATTCCCAATCAATCGGGTAGTGCAGCAAACAAACTCTTTAAACTCAACACATCACCCGGGAATATCTAGGAGAGCAACTGAGAAACATCAAAACACAGACCAGCAAGATGACCACAGCGAACAAGAACACCACAAGGGACGAATGACAAAGGAGGGATTGAGTTGGGAGACTTGTGTCCTAAGGTGGTGTTTATGGGATGTGTTGATGAGCTGAGGGAAGTGTTGAGCAAGAGAAAACTGAAGAGAACTTCAAATTGCCAAAAAATTGTACAAAAGGAGACAACCAAGTCTCGAGTGCAAAGACTTTTTTGAAAATCCTGACATTTATTTTAAAAATATTCCTTCATATTCATGATATAACATTAGAATTTTCTGAAACGCTGAACTTTGGATTTTAGTTATGATTAGGGCTGGATGGATATGGCTGGAAATATACTCACGATATTAATAATTATTTATACGTTTTTTGTTATAAATATCGGAAATACTTCCGAACTAGTGACATGACCGTCCCTGTTTTATCCACAGATTTTATTCCGAGCTTGATTCCACATCTTGAAAACTGAAGATTGAAATTCTTGACATGTGTTTTCAACTTAAAGAAACCTCATCTATTGATTTTTGTTTGCAGGTCAGCACTTAATTATACATGCTAGTCTGGGTATCTAATGCTGGGAGTGAGAGTGCTATTGAAAAGTCTCTTTAAAGTTGGCTCTTCCTTGTGGAGTTAATTGGCAAAAGAATAACACTTTTACTAAGTCTACAAGTCTCTCTGGCCTTTACATAGACCTCCCCTCTCAGTCATTGTTATTGACTGTCCTGGTTTCTTTGACTTGAAGCAGCAATCTCTGTCCCACTGCCGCTGAGCTCGGGTCTGTCACTTTGCTAACCATCTTTGTTTTTTGGTGCATAAGCACGAATGCACAATCTCACAGCAAGCACACGTCTCACACCCAACTGTGAATGCAGCATAATGAACACAGCTATCAGTGCATTGTCCCCACAACCCATCATTTAGAATAACACCAACACCTCTCCTTGACACTCAAAGACAAAAAAAAAGCTCTTACATGTGCCAGAGCTCCTGTGGGAAGCTGCGTGTGTGGGATGCAGTGGATCTTTGGAAGAAATGGCAAGGGGGGGGTTATAAGGTATTAAGGGGTAGGAGAGGACTAAATAAAATCAATTGTCACTGTTGCCATGTGCCAGTAGTTGATAAATAAGCATGGCATGGACAGCTGCCAGTGGATCTGATGGTGTGAGTGCAGATGGTATTCTCACACTAACACTGCCCACTGGCACACTGCTGGGTGCATGTGGCTGAGAACCAAAGTGAGCACACAGATGGACTAAACAGCTGAGATGAATGCTGACATTCTTCCTGCTTCTCCTCACAGACTGGATGTGCATTGTTCCTTTCAACCAAGTAAAAGACCGATTATGTAGCTTTTACAGAGGCATGAAACTTAACACTCCACTCTACAGCATGATGCATCATCAGTATTCAAGCTTCATATTAATCAGGCCTAATGCATTTCCATTCTAATGAGCTGAGTTTATTGAGTCCTAAAGCAATCTTTGCACTAATAAGCTGTTTACAAGCAAATCAATTATGGAAGAAAAGGACATGCATAGTCAATGTGCAAAGACACCATCGAATCAAAGCAGATGATTGGGAACATTTGAATTGTCAGAAGACTCAATGATTCAAGGGCATATTTGTGGGACTATTTAACTCCATCAAGCTGAGTGAGCAGAAGGTGAAAGGTTTTATTAAATAAATTCAAAGTTTTACTTCCACCTGAAATGCTGAAATGCTGTTTTTGCTGTGGGAAAATGTGCCTTGAAGGAGAAAAGGGGTGCACAAATTGAGGAGGAATTAATTACTTCAGTTTTTTTTTTTTCCCCAACAGCTACAGCTGGAGATTCTACTCAGCAGCTTATCCTGAAAGCATCCTCGCTGACAAGGCAATTAACAGAATAAAGTTTGGCAACTCCTAAAATAAACTTATCCCACCAGTGGTGAATATTGACCAAGGAAGCTGCAAAGATTAGTAAGATTTTGCTGCCTCTTTTCCTATGCAAACATACCGCTATTAGGCTCATTAATTTAGACTCGGATGCAGATCCAGCCTTGCTCATCAGTTGCAGCACTTCAGACTTCAGCTTGTGCCATAAGAAGAAAAGAATTGCTGACTGCTATTGACTGAATGTCACTGCATTTATCTCGTAGATAATAGATCTGCATCAGATGTGTACTGGAATATTTCTTCTTGCTGCAGACTAATCTATCCAAAGTTCAAGCGGAGTGTGCACTGGCTCATCGATTTTTGAGGATATGTGTATCTGCATGCGTTACCACTGAGGGCAAAAACGGACCGGACCAGAAGATGAGAAAATGCTTGTGCTGATGCTTGGGCCTATTAAAAAAGGGAGAAAAGGATTCATGTAATTCAAATTCAAGAAAAGTTTTACAGATTTGTGTGGCTGAATTACCATAAGGTCAACAAGCTGTTGGGTGGTTTCGTTATGTAGCTAAGCCATTTCTTCTCCATTGAAATAAATTCTTATGTGATTTTGCTGTGAGCAAATTCAAGGCTCTAGAGTGTGAAATTATTTTTCTGTTAGATAATTGAGAGTGAGCTGCTTTGCCTGTGGTGGTTAAGTTACAAAAGTGTCATGTTTGTTTTGAAATTAAAGAAAAAGGATCTGTGTGGAAGATGAAATGTTCTCTGAGGCATTACACAAGAAAACTATCAAAATGTAAAAGGAGTCAGTGTGCATGGTGATGTAGCTTTGAGAGGTAGAACTCGTTCTGTCTTTTACTAATTGGATTCTGCTTTTAACATCATGCTCTACAAACGTCTGATGAGAGAAAGGCACAAATAATTCAGTCAGTGCTAGTTGGTTATCAGAGTTTGGACACATTGCTCTAATCTAATTTCTAGTTTTAAGACAGTTTGACCATCTTTCATGTCAGACACCATAACGCTAACCTAAAAGTTTGTTTACTTTGGACATCAGAGCAATTTTAGCTGCAATGACTGTAGCATGACAACACCCATAACTTTTATTAAATCCCTGGTAAATACAATTAACTAAATTTTATCTCTTTTCTAGCTTGTTTTGCAAATCTACAGACATTTCACAAATCATATTTGGGTTTATATAATGTAAAGCATCTACGCACCCCAGCAGGGAGTAAGCTTAAACTGCTCTAAACATTATTTGAATTATTTTATAATTAACCAGATCGTATAATTTCGCATTAAAACATTTTAAAAACAGTCGGTGTTCAAAGTAAGCAGTTTTATTAATAACACATATGGCTAGTTTTTGTAAAATATGTCAATTATTGTTGTGTATTCGTCAAACTTCACATTTTCACCTGATTGGATATATAGGGAAGTACAAGCGAACAGTAAATGTAGAGTCTTATAATTTTATTCATTTCTTAACTTATACAGAATTACAATTGTTCTATAAGTTCCAGGGACATAAAACAGAAGCACAACTTTATCTGTGTGATTTATTCAGTCCACTACAGCAAGAGAAGCTTAAACCTCTTAACACTAATGGCACAACACAGAGGAGCCATTTTTCAGGTCAACACTCACATGTCCACCTACATCTCCAGATAAGGGACACTCTTTGAAGCCAGCGATGCACACATTCTTGACAGAGAAGACAGATAGGTTGGGAGAAAAGTCAAAGAAGCACTCTATGTTCAGTCATTCATTCACATATCATTCCTCTGTGTCAGCTTAAAATCTTCTGCTCTTTGTAAGCTTTGTATATTCTCTTTTGGACGCAGCTCAATGCTGCATAAACGAGTGTGTTCAAACAGAAAAAAAACATTCCAAATCCGATGACTGGCATTCTGCCACAGATGGAATGTACCGGGACGCTTCACTGTTAACACATGACAACTCACAACAGCGCTCATCTTTTTTTTCCTAGATGCACTAAACGCCAAGATTGCCAGAGCCATAGGGCACAGGCTGAACATTTCATACTGAATCCAACTCCTCCACAGCAATTTTTTAATTTCCATGTCTTTGAGATGCATCGTCAGTTGATTAATCGTTCTACTTGTGCACAGTTATCTATGTCCTTTGAGAAGAGACTATTCTACATGGAAAATTTCACTGATCAATTTAAAAAAAAAAACAGCTGGAAGCTTCAGATATAAAGTATTCTATACATTTTTTTATAAGGTTCTAAAGTTTGTTTTGGGTTTATAATGTTATGGTTCTTTTTAGTCAAATAACCAGCAGGTGTTTCCATTACAAAAACTGTCAATATTTCGCTAATGTAAAAAAAACAAAATCTATATAATTTTTGCAACTGTGGTGACTCCATTAAATAAGAAACATAATTAAAATCGCACATGAATGAGTTTGTTCACACAATAAGTCATTTAAAAATATGCCAAGCCATCCTCCTCCTACCACTTCCTGTTGATTTCTTTGTCTTTTCTGCCAGTAGTAACATCTGGTTGATTATTTCTATTACAGTTTTGCAAAATACACTAATTTCAGTACAGCTGAAAATCCTCCTCACTCTAGAGCAAGAGCTTTTCATTAAAAACTAAGTTTTTTAAATTGCCATGTTTCCATAAAGCAAATCTATTTTGTAATTTCAAATTGAGCAAATCTAAGGACAATAAAAACTGTTTAATTCATATTGGAATAAGCTGTTTACTCTCTGCAGCAGAATGAAGTAGTGCAGGTGAATCACAAGCATAGATTTTTTTAATGTAAATGCTTCAAGTTACAACAATACAGCAAGTGAAGAGGTCAAACGTCTCTCGTCTGACCAAGCAGAAACAAACAATACTGCCTTCAACAGAGCCCCCAGGAGGTTTTAGCATCAATATAAATGAAACATCTATGCACCGGTGATCCTGCTATTTAGAAATCTCAGTCATAATCTCTAAAAAAGGTATCTCCTTTTTTCTTTTTACCATCTTTGGAGTATTAAATATGCTGAAACTGCATTGGGTCGTTTTAGACTGTCTGCTTCCTCATCAGTGTTTCCGAGATCCAGCACTTTTTATTTCTGTAGCTAAGCTGAGAGGTCGAGTCCCTCAATTACCCCATGCCTTGTAAACAAACTGTACTCCAAGAACATCTCCTGGCAGAAGCTGTGGAGCTGGAAGGAATTAACTTCTTGTTTCTCCTCAGACAACATAGGCCGGCTCTGTCTTCAGTTCTGAAAACAGATCAGCGTTTAATTTAATTTCATACATAAAATGAAGCTTTTCTGGAAGTATACCACTAATGTTGCATCTACTGTTGCTCTCACATTACACACTAATAGTCAATTACGCTGTGATTTCTTGTAGCAGTAAGTAGAGATCAATGTATGATATTTATGGTAATGGAAAGGATAAAAAGGACAACATTCTAAGTGCTTTTTACTGCAGCAAGCTGTTTGTTTAATGCATGAAATTATCCATCCATCCATTGTCTTTCTGCATATCTCAGACTGGGTCACAGGGCTAATAAGTAGAGTAATGGAAATATTCAAATCATTGAAAGTAATATTAGGGTAACAACTATGATTATTATCCTGTCATACATTTAACACTTTTATTTACTCAATGATTAAAATTTATCAGATGCCTCCTGTTACAGACTAACATCTCTGAGAAACTGTCCAACGTCCACAAACTTTGCACAATAATACAGTAAAATTTGATCTTTTTTTGTATTATATTTGACACTCATTATCTGCAACATTTTAGCATGCCGTCCTCCTGCTTCACCAGGTTCATTCTGCATCTTTTTTTTCTTTTTTTTTGCAAAAGTATGCAAATTTTTGCACCAAAATAGATTTTGGAACTTGAAGCTCATCTCCTAACAGAATAGTGTGATCACTTTACATTCCCAAGGGGTTTGAAAAGATAAGAGTGACACCTTCAGGGACAGAAATTATACCCCAGAAGAATCAGACTAGTAAAGGTCCGCTTTTCCTGATTTCATGGATAAATTCTTCCGTTTTGCAATGGTATCACACAATGAAGCAATGTAGTTGAAGTGTGATTACAATGCATCTGAAATATTGTTTATTAATCTATCAGCAGCCATAATAATGTTGTGCCAGGCATTATCATCTTTTCTCAGATTACTTACAGACAAGTTTAAAAAGTTTCGAAATTATAATTTTCCATCATTGGACTGGCATTCAGTTCTTTGAAATATTATTGGTAATCTCACAAAGTTAAAATTCAGTATCAGAAAGCAAATAAAAGGCAATGTGTCTTTTTAAGACAGTGTGTGTAAAATATGTGATTTTAAATAACAATGAAACAATCTTACTTGCAGCATTTTCCATTACAAACTAAACAAATCACAATGCCTATCCATCTTATTCCAGAAGCTTCTGCCGTAGGATTGATGATGCAAGTAATTCCAGTTGACAGCAGTATGCACTGCATGAAAACTGATGTATTTGACCCCATATGATTGCTGCTAAACTATCTGCTTCTGAAAATAGCGAGGAATGTCTTTAGTGTAAGAGATTAGTAAATTAGATTTGAATTCAACAGAATTCAAACCCTAATGTAATCTAAAAAAAAAAAACAAATTCATATATGAAAATATAAAACAAAAATATGATTTTGGCTCAAGGTACTAAGGTGAGCATCTCACTTTTTAGAACTGCAAGGTTAAGTAGCTTAAAAATCACATTTACAAAAATGTTTATTACTCTAACTTAATTGCTTAATCTGTATTGACCGTCTTATTAAAATGCCTTATTCACCTCTGTTTATCATCCCTCTGTATTTTTATTATCTCACCTTAAACTCCACTTCCATTGTTTTGTAGCTTGGGGTGCAAATGCTTTCAGGACGGAAAGAAAATTATGTGAAGACAAATGTATTTTAAAAATATGGCAAAACACAACTATTGTGCCAAACAAATTAAGTGTTAAATGAAGAAAGAGCTTTCGGCTATTGCTGCAAAGTGTCTGAAAGTCAGAGACTTTTATGTTGGAGCTACAACAATGAGAAAATGGCCACAGTGCCAGAGACTGAATTAGATGTAGGCAACAAAAAGCAGAAAAGAAAGACCAACGTTGTAGGCAAAGAATGTTGGAAATATGATTAATTTACCTTCCTGTACCAGTTAATGTTTTGATATGTTTGGTTCCTGTTTTCTATTTTATTCACTCAGAAGAAAATATTCACTATTTCACTGAGAGATAGTGAATATTTTTGCTCATCTCACTCAGAGAACTACCAGACACATTAGAGATTTGAGGAAGTAAAAACTTTTATAGCGTCCCTTGTATTGAACCTTAATATTTTATGTTTGATATTAGAGACACAGTAACATTCAATATGATATTCATAGATTTCAGACAAATTTCTAGGTTATTTTTAATGTTTGGGAGATGATATATATATATATATATATATATATATACATATATATATATATATATATATATATACATATATATATATATATATATATTATTCTTGATAGAAATCAATTGCAAATTGTAAATAATTTTTGGAGATAACCTGTGTACAAAGACAGCAGTAAAGGATAAAGTTAAATCCTAACCTCACTGAGACATTATTAAAGTAATTTACCACCAAATAAAGACATTCACTATAAAGTATCTTTAGTGTCCTCTTCAGAACCACTCAGGAGTCATGAAAATGTAGCAGTATAATGAAAATTTTACTATAAATGAACAAACGTTTACTAATTTATTAGAACAATAATAAACTACTAAACATTTTGTATGTGTCCACCCAGGGTAACCGCCCTTTTAAAATCTCTCCATCCTCAAAGATTTTACTACCAGCATTTTGCATTTCTTCAAAGGAGGCTGAAACAATGAGAAGCAGCAAAATCAATATTTACTCCTATATTTTGTAATTTTCTTAATAACTATGTGTGTAGCTGGATGTCATCAAGTTTATTAATAGATAATAGAAGTTTTCTGTGAAGTTGACTCTTTAGTATTCAGATTTGTTAATCCAGAGCTGTTTAAACATACAAACACCATTATTAGAACAGTGTTCACAACGTAGAGCTCATTTCAATACAGCTGCACCATGTTTTAAGATTTTGTTGGAATAAACCTGATCTTCTTGACAATATTTTTCTGAACTGGCACGATTTGCTTTCTTGGTGCAAAACAAAACAGATGAAAATTGAAGATGTGTTGAAATCAAACAATTTGTACCTCTATCCACCTCTCTTGCATGATTTAGTGATGATTTGTTCCACTTTTCTCTTTTTTTTCCTTATAAAGTGTCACAGAATTGATTTATGAAGCTTCTCTACCATTGACTACCCAATGGCGCATCTTTCCCATTTCTGCAAATGTATCTGCAACCTGTGAAAAGATAAATCTACCCTCTCCAGCTCATGTACACTTTCCATTTTCACTACTTTTTGCCTGAATGACATCTCAGTGCTTTGAGAGGAAATGCATTTCTGTTTCCAGCTCAAGGGATGCCAGACAACCATATTTTGTTGCCCAGTGTGTGATGTGTGATACGCTTTGGCGTATTTTCCCCTTATTAATCGTAATTAAGGAGGGACTGCTCCCTCATTGGGAATGTCATCTTCCTGATAAGAACCTGCCATCCAGCTGATCACACTAGGCAATCAACTGTCATGTGTAGCATGCATGTCAAGCCTTATTATCTCAAATAACATGGACTTATTTAACAAGACTGATTAATTTTTTTTTTTTGGGGAGGTAAAGTATGGGTCCATTGCCTGTGGGATGTTTCTTCTGATAAGCTCAGAGCAATAACAGATGTCGATTGGAACGGCAGGTGTGAAATGAAATAGCAACTCTTATGCTGTGGCGTCATGTCATGTCCCGTCCCTAGAGGACCAGAATGACTAGAAAAAATAAATACCGTCTATCCCCAGCTTTGAAAGCCGCAGTCGTAATGTCTTTTGGTGGTTGTTGTGTCATTCTTTTCTGTGAACTTTAGGCCACTGCCCGCAGATTCAAATCTACTGTTGTAATGATTAATAAACAATTTAATAAAAGATCAATTTTCATTGTTGACACCTCCACCGAGAGGCTTTATTTTGCTATGGTACAGGGTATTTTAAGTCTGTCATAATTACCTCTTTTCAGACAGATGCAGGTGTTTATGAGCCTCGCTTCCTGGGCTGCAGCTTCTGACACCCACCACAATCTGGCTCCAGATGTAGATTTCAACAGTTAAGGCATCAGCTTCTGCTTCATAAACTTCACAAGACATACAGCCAAAGTCTTAAGGTCGGAAATCAACGTATTCTAAGATTTCATTGAAGCTAAACACATGGAAAGAAGCTGTTCTATACTGCCAAGAGTTGTGTGCATTAATTACATTTATGGTTATTTGTGATTTATAAGCACAATCAAAAGAATAATAGACTTCAATTTCTTTGGCAGAAACAAAAATCCTCTTCATCACCGTTAAATATAAAAATGATTCAATCAGTTGTTTATGTGTTGTATTTAAATCAACCATCTTTATTACCGTAAATAAAAATGACAATAACTGTTAACATGTAAGCAGGACGGCATAAGTAAGCAATAATAAAGTAAGGGGGAAAAATGACTGAAATGAATGATAATGTATGGTCAGTTATTAAAACAGTATATTTAGATTAGACATAGAAAAATGTTTTGTTAAATATATATTTTTTTATCTGTAACTGAAGTTAGAACAGCCTTGTATGAGTTTATCATCTGAATGGTTTGAAAGTATTTCCTCCATGAATAGGCCAGGGAGGAGCCATAATATACCACATAAATACCCCTCCTCTAAGTTTTTGTCAAAATGTCTAACCGATCAATGTTAGCCTAGCTTAGTTGGCAAATATATATTTCTGTTAAATGCCAAGATTGTAATCTGCCGGTTATCTTCGTATGCCATTAAAAAACAGCAAATATGCAATAATATAAAATGGTTCTAATCTCGTTATGTTTTACTTTCTTTAATGAAGAAAAACCATATTTAAATACAAACAATTCAAATTAAAGCAGAGTTTAGATTTTTGGATAAATAAAAGCCCCTAGAACGTATTGTGAAATTCCTTCTACTGCCAAGAAAAGCTCTGACCCATCGGGACACAAAAACAGGGAAGGTGTCCTCTGGTGTCTGACGACAGGATTCTGGCAGATCCTTGGAGTCCTGCTGGTTGCAGGGTTCGGTTATCAGAGGCCAGGTCAATGTCTGCTGAGCCACGTCATCTTTAAAGGGGAAGCTGATGCCAAAGCTTTAACTTTAAGTGGTAGATTGGTTGCAAAAATCTAAGTAGATTATGTTTTCTGTCAACAATTACAGTTGCATTTAAGACAGTCTGTCTTTCTGTGGCCATTTGAATAAATACATTTCTCTGAAATTAACTTTACAAAAACCTTTCAAGCACATATGTGGCTTGATTCTTAAGAAAATATTTATAAATATAGTTTCTTCATTTTCTTTTACTCAAGATGATGAAACAACACAAAATACATCCCTGGGAATCTGCCCCTAGGAAATGTGAGAGGAAAGAAGCCAAAGGCTTTACAAAGAAACTGGGTGACAGAGGGAGATAAAGGTTGTAATGGCAGGTGTCCAGCTCGGCTTACCTCCTGGGTCCTGGTCTGAATGTCAGATTGGTCTGGTGTCAGTTCTGTACTCCCACAAGGACTGGAAAGAGCACTGAAAACCTACATGTTACCACTTTCCTTTTAGATGTAAAATTTGAATGAATTCTCTTCTTTTGCCCACACTTTCATTTTTTAAGCTGCACAATCTATTGTTTTACACTAAAGTACACAAATTTGCTACAGCTAATGTATGTAGTTCCAGTTTAAAACAAAGATAGCCTCAAGGCAGATCACAATAAAAAAAGCTAATTCAGTATAAGCATAACAGAATACAGACCGATTCAATAAATTAGATTACTGAAGACCTCACTTATTTTAGGAAGTTTATCAGTAAGTGAAATACATTATATAGAACGATTATGCACAGACAGATTTTTACAAAAGCATTTATTTGTCTATGCTGCAGCTAGCATAGTCTATCATGAATGCTAACACTAGTTTAGCATTCACAAATTTATCTACCGCCACCAATGAGGGCAGATACACACATTTCCTGTAACGGTAAGTTGTTCTCCACCATCAGGACATTGAGCACCAAGTACGTGATATTGATTGACAGCGCTAAAACCCTCCCACTGGTTCTGATTGGTTTTGGTTGGGAGCAGTGCATTTCTTCAGACGGCTCTGGAAGGAGATAGAGGAAATTTATCTTTTCACAAATGATCTGTTATGACATGGTGACAGTTGCAACAAATAGGTAAAAAATATGCTTTTTTATAAAAGTTACATAATGCAGCTTTAAAGCTAATGAAAACAATCTGGCTGTTGCAGTAATCCGTAGAAAAACCTAAATCTAAGTCTTTTGTCAGACTTTTCTACTAACAAAGGGCTCCTACAACATGAAGGCTCAGCAATCACATTTTCAAGCACCTATTCTCTACTATCTCACATTCTCCTTTAGAAACTCTATAAAATGTTGGTAAATGGCCTTGGCATCACCCAGCATATAAATACTCTGCTCAAGAAGAGTTGTCTTACTTAGAACAGACACAAATACTCTTTAATGGCTGTGAACAACTCAAAAAGACACTGCTGTGGCAGGTGTTTAAGTACTCCAGCTTACACAATGCTCCTGAGTTTTAACTGGTTCACAGCAGACAGTCGTCAGGTGGATAGACACCGGCATCTTTGCAAACAGCAAAAAGTTGACAGATCATAGCACCATTTTAGCATTATGCAATAAGTCGAAAGCATGCACTGACACAAAAACAAAGCAGCAGACATAGCAGCTGTCTTTACCATATGATCAGTTATGTAAGCTACAGTCTGCTCCAAAACAACCAGGTTACACAGATTTAAATGTTTTCTTCTCCAGTGAGGAACACCAGCAAGTGTAATTGTTTTCTAAAGCATAAAGTTACAAAAAAATTGTAATCAGCAAAACACACACACACACAAAAAAAAGTGCTTAAAAGGCTCGAAATGACCTTATGGATTTAGCATTTGTATCGACACAACTGAAGAGATGGACTTCATTTTATCAGATTTGCTCCTACTGAAGACAATGCACGGAGAAGATAAAAAGTAATGAATGAAACAGATAAAATCACTGCTTTTATTGATGGTGCAGTCCTCTCTTAGACCGTCAGCATTTTGTTGCAGGTAATCTTATGGGCTTCAGGCCGATTGCAGGTAAAGGGCACATAATATAAATGTTTCCACGCCACAAATGATTACCTTGAAAATTGGAAGTTATGCCTTTACAAGTATTTTTATTGGATTCAATAGATGGCACCAACCCAAAGTGGTCTGATAATCTTAGACCACTTTTAAAAACACTGGTTAAATAAAACAAAGCATATCTGGTAATTCTGACAATAAAAAGTTCTAATAAAATATTTCCAGGTTTTAATTTAATCTCATTAATGTCAAATGCAAGATCTCTGTTGCTATTTGGCACCTGCAAAATCTACAGTTTTATTTTTAAACAAGAAGCCACAGAATCTAAAGGAGCATGGATAAGAATAGCATAATATTATCAACTCATTAGTTTTCCTATAATGTCTCTACTGAAATTCTACAGTCAGCATAGCTTTCCTTTTTTAATCCACTTTGCCAAGCCTGCAGAACAGCATTCTTTTGGCAAAGCATTAATTTCACAAAATGTAAATATTGGTTTTAGAAGGAAGTGTTTGAAATAATCTAAAAACTCATTTTATATCACAATGTATTTTTATTAATGCAATGCAATCTAACAAAAATATGTTTGAACAGCATATCAGTAGTCTGAATCAAGCAATTGTTGGTGCATATTTATTATTGCAAGGCAGTCTAATCTAGTTATAGTATGACTATCATATTACATTGCAAAATAGTAAATACTTTATGACTGGAAAATATATATTACAAAATATGAATGCACAGTCTGGTGTAGAATATATGTGGTGAATAAAAGAACATGGAGAAAAAATTAGAAGAATGAGACTATTTTTATGCCTCCGCTGTTCAAGCTAAGTGGATGACCCTGCACCTCCATCACAACAGGCTGGAATTTTATATTGTGAGCCTAAATGTTTGCTCAGTATTAACTTTCAGCTAGTACCATGGCTACGAACCAACAAACAGTTGATAATTATCCATATGTAGAAGGGTTGGTTTTCAAGCCCATCACCCCCCATGGTGCCACATGAAAACATGCAGGCCGTCTGCAGTAATGATGGGCATAAACAAAGCAAAACAAAAACCTGTAACATTGTGCAACAACTCTAATAAGTGCATGCTGGGAATTGTGATGTTGTGCATACTGATAATTGTGAGGAAAGGTGCAGAAAACTAAGAGGACAACCAGGCATAGGCTGGTTATGTTCATGCATTTCACAGATGCTTTTATCCAAAGCAATTTAAAAGTTATAATGTAGTTATAACAATGTAGTTAATAGAAAAGCTAAAAATAACATACTAACAAGGAAGACCAAAAGTGATGCTCTGTAAGATGTGGTCAGACTGACAGTGTAGAAATATAGTGCATGCAAAATCTTAAGTATTTTTAGTCTAATTTCTAGTGCCAATATCTTAGTACAAAACTTACCTTTAGGTATCTTTTCAGCAAGATATAGGAGCTTATTTTGACAAAAAGAAATTCTTAATATTCATTAAAAATATTTACATGTTCTATTGCTAGATTATTTCACTTATAGCGTGGGGGGCGGGGGGGGAGTCTGGTAATAACTGAAATTATCTACCAGTGGAAAAAGAACTTTTTCATCAAGATTAAGCAATTACTGACTTAAAACAAGTTCCTAAACCTTGAGGAAAATTTACTTTTAAGTTGGTTTTGTCTTACTTCAAGTGCATTAAAGCATTTGCATAAGAAACAAGACCAAAAACAAGATTTTTGATAAGATTTTCTGTTTTTGCAAAAATTCACAAAACATTTGATGGTTCTGTAAAACCATCAAATGTCTGGATTGCTTTGAGTATCTTGTAGCCACTGCGACTGACAATTCTTTGTCAACAGGAGACATCAAGCCATTATTAGTATCAAAATATGCCACCATTTTGAAAGCCTACCATTTTAAAGCCACTAAATTTTACAGCGATATCGTTTCTAATATCTAAAATCCTTTCAATGCCAGAGACAGTTTCAAAAGGAGAGTAAAGTTTTCTTGTGCTATATGAGAAATCTCAAATGATTGGTCAAGTCCCAACCAGACCCAGGTCATTTTACCCCTCCTTAAGAAAGGCTACATGATGATGTTATAACCTCTGCAAGTTTCTCATCAGTTATTTTGCTACACTGGAGTTAAACTGAAGCACATTTCTGGATCTGGAAAGTTCTACCTCTCAGTCTACTTGATACTTCATTACAATTTCCAGATGCCTGGAAGAGCCATGTCCATATGTTTAAACAATTATGTGTGAGTAGCTGCACCAAAACTTGTGAAGAAAGAACATGGAGGAAGCTGATAAAAGTGTTATTATCCATGGATCCTGTAACATCACATTTAGAGGAAGATGTCAATAGTCCAAAACACAATTTAAAAGCCATAAAACACTTTCTAATATAGAAACAAATGTTAACTTTTAGAGATATTTCAGATGCTTAACCATGATGGCTGTTTACAGTTGGACCAAAAAGGGAGAATGTGGGTCGTCTTATCCTGCCACACTAATTGTAAAATATATAATTGTGTCCGTGTCATGGTAACTTCTCAAAAGTCAAGAAGGTAAAGTTTGGTTGCAAATGGCTATGTTTTGCTGACAGTGAATTTAAGTATACCTCAAAATCAGTTACAATGTGGCTATGAGACAATTTTCTGGTCCTAAATTCAGTAACAAAGCTCCGATTTCAATTCCATTTATTAAGTTGGTCACCAACATTGAAACATAGTGACCTTACAATATGACCAATTCTACCCTGCATTCATATTTATTTTTACCATAATGTCTATTAGGCAGACCATATCTGCAGACCCAACACATCATGGACACACACTGTTTAGACTTTTATTGTCAGGTTGGCAGTACAGTGCTATTTGGGGGGAAAAAAACAGGCACAACAGAGAAAGTTTCTTCCCCCAGATTTCTTTTATGAACACAATGAACCGTCTGAATAGTCAGCCACTCTGCTGTGAAATAAAGTAAACATATTTTCACTGCCAAAACCTGGTTTTCTTATTTTTCCAATACATAAAAACATTGGCTGTACAGAAACATACAGGTAAATATCATTTCTTTATCCTTTTTTTCCTATGCATTTTTACTTTACGTCTGTTTGCAGGGAAACTGAGTCGTATTCAGTTGTTTATGCACATAATCTTGGCCAATAAAAAATAAATACTGTTTCTATAGGCAGGTAGGCAGCTTCTTAATGACAGCTCAGAGAACAGCATAGAATATGGACAGTATTTTTGGTTCACTGTACTGCTAAAAAAACTATTGGAGGATTTGAAAGAGGATACTGAAAACATTATAGCAAATGAGTCTTCAGATACCAAAACTGTATTTTCTGGGCCTGCATACAAGGTTCATAGTCGAAACAATCAAAGACCATCAATCTGATGACAAGTGAAGACAATGCAGTTTATTTTTATAGGCCCAATGGACTATAGTAATAAAATCTTATCTGTAAAGCTATTTAAATTTTATGTGAACATTTAAAGAAGAAAATAGTCTTTACTAAAAGGTTTCAACAGTTCCAGACAACCAAAGAGATTCTATGCATATTGTTTAATTGTACAGTAAAAAGATTTTTTAGATAAAATAAGTTTCTATTTTCTAAAATTCCTATTACTAGTGTATTAGAAAGAGAGAATTGGTTAAAATGAAATTTTGATTTTGTGTTAGACCCTGCTTTGATGATGCATACTGCAGCTATGTTGAGGAGCTAATATGACAGCAGGACAAATTGCATGCCTGTCAGGGGTTTCAGGGAGATTACCTCCCTTTCAAAATGGAACTGAGAGACATTTTACATACTGACATCTGCTTCTCCCAATCACTAAAAAGTCCGTACAAGAGCAGATGAAAGAGTGCAGCTCTTTGTCAGAAAATGCAAAAGAGAAATTGGTACGGATAATTTTTTTCCACAAAATCCCACCCCTGGACAACCACAGAAGCTTGCATTTCACTAAGTAATTTATTCAGTGACCTTAAAAATAGAGAAAGATAGGAGGAAAAATGTGATGGGAATTCTGCGTTAACGCCACACAAGAGCAGGGAGGTAGGAAGAAAGCTAGTTATAGTCTGAAGAACCAATCACTAGCTCCAAAAAGAGCCAAGAGGAAACCTTTATTTTGAAAACATTCTGTTGAAGTTAACATTAGTCCCCATTTCCTCATTTATTTATTTTTTAGCATCAACAGTACTCTTAAACATAAGCTGCAGTGATATGATTTGACTAGATTAGCTGTCGAGGCATAATTCAGTAAGATCCAACTTGTGAACATCTTAGCACATCTTGGCAACAGGATATAACATTGCGCAGCCCTGTTGTTGACCAAAGCACTCAGGCTTATCTGTCATTCCAGGCTTGTTCGGTCTGCAGCTTTCAGTGTGAAGGCTGCTGGTGCTTCCCATACAATAGGAGCTCCCCAATAGCCTGAACCAGCAAAGTGAAGAACAGCATCCTGTTCCACTCCTAATGGCAGCACACACACACACACACACACACACACACGCATACAAAGAAATGCATTTCTCTTCAATCAAAAACAACTTGTAGCAGAGTGGATATTAGGAAAAGAAAAAGTCAGGAGAAAATGTTTGCTCTAAGAGATCAGTTAAAGTAGCAGTGATTCCATTACAGATGTTCGCAAAACTCTTCCAAAAAAAAATAAAAAATTGTAATTGCGTTGTCGCTATTAAATAAGAAATGCAATTAAGGTCATACATGAATAAGCTTGTTCACGTAATAAGTAATTAAAAGGCATGCTGCACCATCATCCTTCTGACACTTACTGTCGTTCTCTTTGTCTTTTCCACAAGTAGCAAAATCCAGTTGTTGATCACAACTTGTGTGATGCAAAGAAAAAAAAAAAAACATTTCCATTGCAGTTTTGCTAAATGTATTATTTTTAAATGCAATCGAAGAACATCTCGAGGCAAAAACATTATAAAAACTCAAGTTTAAAAAAAAAAATTGGTGTGTTTACATCAAACCATTTTCAAAATGTGCAATTTTATGGTCAGTAGAAACACAGCTTATATGACCCATTACCTTGTAATACAGACTGGTATGCAAATATAAGACACTTGAAAGTTTCACTAGTAATGATTTGAACTTACCTGTGTCATGAAGTGGTGGAGTTGGGTGGTGAGGCAGACGCGGTGGACCCAGGTTGAGGTGAAAATTATGGTTTTAATGATGAATATAGAAAACAAAGTCCACAAAACCTGGCAGCACGACTGAGCGGAAACCTGGGCTTAACGTCGGTAGCGACAGGATAACCGAAGGGACCGACTGACACTACAAACGACAAGGACCCGACGGGGACGCAGAGACACAGGTGACATTAAAGACACAGAGGGTAATCACGGAAACGAGATACACCTGGGAAACAATCAAGGGGAGACAGGACAACACAGAGACTCAGAAGCCTAGAAAAACTCAAAATAAACACACAGAACTCAAAAACACAGAGAAAAACGCAGATCACAACTACCTGAGCATACGCTGAATATTGTATAAAAAATACATGCAAGTTCTAAAAATATAAAAAGAATGATGCAACTCACACAGGCAATATGAGATTGAAAGATAAATATATGTTTCAACCCTGTAGTGGGTTGAAAATAAATGTATGCTTTATGTTCCTAAGCTCTTAGAAACAGACTGTGATGAGAAAAATCTGAGTAAAAAGGTTTCTACATACCAATCAAACTAGATTATCAGTTGGCACTCAGTGAAAATTCATAACTACCAAACTATGTGTCTAGGGTTATTCTATCCTTTTTGCAGTTTTTGGTACAGGAGCCCAGTAATAGTGGTGGATGTAGCTTGGCACTTTTTAGTGCCTCCTTTTTAACTTGGGTTGAGATCCTAAGATCATTTGTAAAGTGAGTCAAGCACACTAAAACATGCAGTAAAACTAACAAACGCTTATTTGAAATATGTTTTAGTGCTTTCTTAAAATAACCTAAATATACAAATTGGTCGTTCAAATTGTGTGTAGTAATAATTACTTCAGCATTGATATTAATAAAAATGTTTACCATCATGCCGCTAGACTCCATTGGAAAACGTCCATTAAGAAAAGCAGAGTATTTTTTTTACATGGGTCCACTGGAGAGCAATTTCATAGTGCATGTTAAAGGCCATTTTTCAGCTTGAGTACTTGAAATGTCAACAGACCATGTGTAATGACGGTACAAATAAGTTTCAGTGCAACCTTGATGGATAGAGGTGTAAAACAAGCCACTGCGCAGGTCAGTCTAAAAAAGCAACAACCGCATTCAGTTTGGCAGCTGGGGCTTCTGATTAAAAGCAAAAACCTCTGATGAACTGATAGAAATTTACAATATCAAACAGAGTGAAATTCTGGCCCTCTAAGTTTTTAAAGCGCAACATAAGAGCTGCAGAAGAACCAAGCTATAAAGCTGAACAAGCACTTCAAATCAAAGAGTGTGCAAAGAATAAAATCATAAGTGTGGGTCAAACATTTGCTAGTTATCCCAAATTTACTTTGATTAGGTTTATGAAAGCACCAACTGCACACTACTAATTAATCATTTGTGTCATTAAATCAAAATATCCAGGCGGGGAAAATACACATTCACACAATCTCAAGAAACATAAAAGCACACTGTTATTGTTCATAGGCCCCCCTCTGTGCACGGCTGCATAGTGCTGAAATTATAGGAAGAATGATTACAAATTACAGTAATCAGCGTTCTTAATTAATAGTCAGATGCTGCATATTGAGATGCCAGATGAACACAACCAAAACTCAAGGGCTCCTAGACTGTGCTTGAATGTGGATGATAGCTCCTAACCAACATGTATGACTCATGGCAGGTAATTCCACGGGGCCATTGTTCGTTTGACAGCAGCATGCTCCCACCAACTGCTTCTCTGATAACAGTGTTTATGTACTTTGGCTCCACAAGGCAAAGCGAAATGGCCACGCTAACAAGAAAGCAGTGTAGGGAGGCAGCCGGCAGAAGGGGCCACAATTTATCTCATGGGGATTGGAGAAATCAACAGAATTCACCATAAAGGTTAATCAGACAGACTCTAATTACACGGCCAATAATGGACAGTCAGACTCCATCAGTTTGGGAGTCGAATCTGCAGATACGCTTCAGTTTCAACAGTAAAGGGTGTCTTCTTGTTTGCTGCATTTTATTTGCCGCATTTAATTTGTGCGCGTGTCTTTTTTTTGTTTGCATGTTTTCTCTTTTGCTGCGCATTTGCACCTGTCGGCCATCGTACTAAACCATTCAATGATTTATAAACTAACAACAGTATTTTAAAGTCTATTCTTTGAGCGACAGGGAGCCAGTGGAGAGACTTTAAAACTGGTGTTATGTGTTCTATCTTCCTGGTTTTAGTGAGAACGCGAGCAGCAGCATTCTGGATCAGCTGCAGCTCTTTGATTGATTTGTTGGACAGGCCTGTGTAAACGCCGATACAATAATAAATACGACTGAAGATAAACACATGGATGAGTTTCTCTAGATCTGGCTGAGACATTAGTCCTTTAATCCTGGAAATGTTCTTCAGCTGAAATAAGGCCGACTTTGTGATTGTCTTTATTTGGCTCTGAAGGTTCAGGTCAAAGTCCATCACTACTCCCAGGTTTCGGGCTGATCGCTGATTTTTAGTTGTAATAACTGAAGCTGTGCACTGACTCTAGATCGTTCCTCTTTAGGTCCAAAAATAATAACTTCAGTTTTGTTTTTGTTCAGCTGGAGAAAGTTTTGGCACATCCACACACTTATCTGTTCTAAGCATCTGTTCAGTGATTGGATGGGTTCTGAGTCTCCTGGTGACATCGTAATGTAGAGCTGTGTGTCATCTGCATAGTTATGGTAGCTGATGTTATTTCCTGTTATAACCTGAGCTAGTGGGAGCATATAGATATTGAATAAGAGGGGTCCTAGGATTGAACCTTGGGGTACCCCACATGTGACCTTTGACCTCTTTGATGAGAATTTTCCAATTGAAACAAAGAAATCCCTGTGCTTTATGTAAGATTCAAACCAGTTAAGCACTGGACCGTAGAGTCCGACCCAACTCTCCAGTCGATTCAGTAATATTTCATGGTCAACAGTGTCAAAAGCTGCACTGAGGTCCAACAGAACCAGCACTGTGGTTCTCCCACAGTCCGTATTTATATGGATGTCATTGAACACTTCTACGAGGGAAGTTTCTGTGCTGTGGTGAGACCGGAAACCAGATTGGAAGGAGTCAAAGCAGTTGGTTATCGTTAGGAAGCTATTTAACTGTTTGCACAAAACTTTTTCAATAACTTTATTGATGAATGGGAGGTTGGAGATCGGCCTGTAATTCTGCAGTAGTGATTTGTCTAGATTGTTCTTTTTTATCAGTGGTTTGATTACTGCCGTTTTCAAAGCCTGGGGGAAAACACCTGATGAGAGTGATGAAGTAGCAACAACAGGCAGGACTTTCTTAAAGAAATGTGTGGGTAGGACATCCAGACAGCAGGAACTGGAGCTTAATTGACTTATAATTTCCTCTAGGGTTTTATAATTAAGTAGTTGAAATTGGGTCATTTTTCCTGTATTTGTTTTGTTTGGGCACAGCGTTTGTACTGACTTTATAGTGGATGTGCAGATTAATCCTCTGATGTTTTGAATTTTCTCTGAAAAGAAACTGGAAAACTGGTTGCAGGCGGCAACAGACTGAAATTCAGGTGGTAATGTGATAGGAGGATTTGTGAGCCTGTCAACTGTTGCAAATAAAGCTTGAGCATTGTTAATGTTTTTGCTTATGACATCTGAAAAGAAAGCCTGTCTTGCATGTTTGAGTGTTAAATTATAGTAACGTAGTTTTTCTTTATAGATGTCATAATGAACGTGAAGTTGAGTTTTACGCCATTTTCGTTCTGCCCTACGGCAGAGTTGTCTTGCAGATCTAACAATTGGCACTGAGCCACGCAAGTAATAAATATTTCCATTCCGACAGAGAGTAGTAAGAAAAAAGAACGTCTAGCAGACAATACCAGGAGTCCTACTTGAAGTATGGATTTGTCCTGGTAGGTGATTTTCGCACAAGTCCGCTCTGTGTAATATGCGATGACCAGCTCACGAAGCCGTCAAAATTGCTTCGCCATTTAGAGTCAAAACACCCCGGAATAAAAGATTAGCCCCTGGCGTATTTTGAAAGAAAAAAAACAGGAGCATGACAAGTAGAAGAAATTACCCAGGGCCACTTTTCAGTGCAAATGCACTGAAAAGCATCGTACCTGGTGGCCAACCTCCACCAGGTAAAGACATCTGCCATAAACTTCTATGAAAAGCTGTTGTTAAAAAGATCACAGAGGTGCCACTGTCGGCTAGCACTGAGACTCAGCACATTGAAGAAATAGCCTAAGACATTGAGACAATTTCTGGAGAGGATTAATACATCACTGTAGTACACCCTCCGGGTTGACGAATCTACGGATGTTGACAACAAGGCAATACTACTTGTGTATGTGCGATTATTGTTGTCAACTAACACCACTGCCGCAGAACTTTTCACGTCACTGGATGGTTATATATCTGAAAAACTGAAATGGTCCTCTTGTGTCTTCATATGCACAGACGGAGCTGCTGCTATGACCGGACGGCTGTCTGGTTTAACTGCTTGGATTAAGAAAGTTGCACCTCTTGTGAATCTACACATTGTATCAGTCACAAGGAAATGCTGGCAAGCCAAAAAATGCCACCAGAATTGAACAGCGTATTGAATGATATAACAGTACTGGTAGGGAATGGATCCGTGACCCATTTGTCAACAAACCGGCAAGAAGATCAGTTGCTGGAGATCCCAAATGATGGCAGCCTGGAAGGTATGTTTGAGACAGTAACTCTGCCGGTGTTCTGGATTAAAATCATGGCAGAAAACCCTGAGATCATAACCAGAGCACTGAAAACCCTGTTGCCATTTATGATATTCTACTTATGCAAAGCACGGTTTTCTGCAGTGACAGCAACCGAAACAAAACAACGGAGTAGACTGGACATAATCAACCCTTTGGGTGTCATTGTCTCAGTTTGAAGTCCACATTAGAAACTACACAACAGTTTTTAAATTATGTTAGTGGGCAAAGTAAAACCAAAGTTATGCTAAATAAATTTAACACATTTTTTTCAATCAGCGAAATTGTAATACCTGCTCCATTTCACTCTTCGACAGTGAAACGGAGCACTCTCGCGACAATATTTTGTCTGTGCCCCTTCTGCACAAAGTGTCCAGAGACAAGTTCAGATCAATATTTTGGAACAATCACCTTAGTGATCCAGAGGAAGATGAACAGAATGATAAAAAAAAGGGAACTCCGTAACATGACAAGCTGTTTTGAATCAGGCCTCTGTACAACGACATCCTCTGTGCCTGCCAGGGTTATTTCCACCCAAGAAGAGAGCTGGCTGTGGATGAGAGGTTGATGAGAACTAAAGCAAAAACTGGCATCACTCAGTACATGAAGGACAAACCGACAAAGTGGGAAGTGAAATTTTTTGTTTTGGCAGAATCAACCAGTGGTTACACCATTACATTTAGGTTTTACACTGGCAAAACTCAAACTCAAAGTGAGCATGGCCTGTCTTACGATGTCATGAATCTTGTTCAGACATCCTTCCTTGGCACAGGATACCATATTTACATGGACAATTTTTAATCCAGTCCAAAACTTTTCATGGACTTATCAAGAATGAAGTTTGGAGTGTGGAATATACAGGGAGAACAGAAAGGGATGTCCCAGAGAGAGAGGAAATGCTCTGACCAAGAAAAGCAAAAGAGGGTCTGTAAGGTGAATCAGAGAAGGATCTCTCGTTTTTGTGAAATGGATGGACAAACATGAGGTCTCTGTGTGCTCCACCATCCATCCTGCTTTTTCTGGAGAGACAGTGAGCGGAAGGGTAAGGGCCACAGAATGGAGCTGGGCTGTGAGAAAGATTCCCTGCCCAACACCAATTGTGGCCTATAATAAAAATATGGGTGGAGTTGATCTTTCAGACCAGTTGATCCAGTATTACTCCAGCAAGAGAAAAACAAGCCACTGGTACAGGACTTTGCTGCTCCATTTTCTGGACATTGCAACAACAAATGCCTTCATCATACATCGTGAGATAAGCAGCACAAAGCAAGAACAGGCCATGACGCACAAAGACTTTATGGTGGAGCTCATGTGTCAGCCATGCTCAGGCATGAGCAAGAGCAAGGAAGGCAATTCTCAGAGCAGGAGAGCAGACCATGTTCCTGTGACAATTTCCACAGCCACAGATTCTGCCCAAAAAGCCAGCAAAGGCAGACTGAAATGCAAGCACTGCTTGCAGTACAAAAAATGGCACGACACTCCATGGAGGTGTCAGGCATGCGATGTGCCCCTCTGTGTCGTGGTGGACAGAAACCTTTCTGGAGTGGCACAAATAATTTTTATTATCTTGTGTAACCTTTGTAAATAATTGTACAAATATAGATAAGTAATTACCAGAACTTCAATTTATTTGGAATCTTGTTTTGATGTTGTGTAAGTATTTGTACATAAACAAATGAATAACCTACATTTTATTGATAATAGTCTTCTAAACATGAGTTGTTTGCTATATTTGTACACATTTGAAATTTTTAGTATACTTTAGCATTCTAAACCATAAAAAAAATATTTCTTATACATATTTGTGGGTTTGACACTGAAAAAATAAAGTTTTTTTTCTACTTGAATTTTATCTTTTTGTGTGATTTTAGGCCCAAAATGCAATACAAGTATATCCAAATATCAAAAATAAGTGTAAATTGACGATTGTCCTGAAAAAAATGATACCACATAAGGCAATATTAATGGTTTCTATTAAGAAATATAAAGGTAAAATCAAAATTTAGTCAAAAATGACCAGCTATATTATGGACTCCAGAGGGTTAAGTGATAAAAGATGCAAAAAAAAGAAAAGGCACTAATCAATGTTTTGCTAGTCACAATCTACCTGCAATGCATGTGGCTAGTTACAGCATCAAGCCCTGACTGAATGAATAACCTTATCATTAGAACCTAATTATGTTACGTTAATGATGAATAGCTTAAAAGTTACCAGGTTTATCGTTTGCTGTAGCAATTTCGATCCAACTCCTCTCCTTGTCATTTCTGTGGATATTCATTGTATGAAATGTTGAATAAACATTCAAGTTGTTTCCACATATTGTCATGTTCCGTGTTTTTTGGACTTTTCTTGTCACAATTAAACCATCATTTAACCGTATCTGGGTCTCTAGCGTCTACCTCACCACCTCATACACCGCAAATCATGACAGAAGGACCCGACCACAAACGAGGTGAGGTCGCTGCCTTTTTGGCCCAGTTGGACCGGGAGGTTTTTCGGGGGACTAGACAGGTGTTGGCACCCCCCGGATTCGGTCCCCGCCGTTACCTCCGCCAGGGAAGTAGGCGACCTGAGCCGCCGGTGGACCTGGCCCCTGGTCGCTTCCCAAAGACACCACCTCCACAGTCTGCCCGGAAGAAGCGGCGTGAGCCGCCGGTGGACCCGGCCCCTCGTCGCCTTCTGGGAACACCACCTCCGCTGTTAGCCCGGCAACAGCGACGGGAGCCGCCGGTGGACCCGGCCCCTCGTCGCCTTCCGGGAACACCACATCCTCTGCCTGCCCGGAAAGAGCGACGTGAGCCGCCGGTGGATCCGGCCCCTCGTCGCCTTCCGGGAACACGCCCTCCGCTGCCGGCCCCGAGGCGCTTCGCCGGCACTCCTCCGCTGCCGGCCCCGAGGCGCTTCGCCGGCACTCCTCCGCTGCCGGCCCCGAGGCGCTTCGCCGGCACTCCTCCGCTGCCCGCTCCGAGGCGCCCCGCAGGACTTCCTCCGCTGCCCGCTCCGAGGCGCCCCGCTGTACTTCCTCCGCTGCCCGCTCCGAGGCGCCCCGCTGGACTTCCTCCGCTGCCGCCCTCAGTAAGTCCAGAGCCCCCTAGTGTCAGTCCAGAGCCCCCTAGTGTTAGTCCAGAGCCCCCTAATGTCAGTCCAGAGCCCCCTAGTGTCAGTCCAGAGTTTCCCAGTGCCAGTCCCGAGTTTCCCAGTGCCAGTCCCGAGCCCCCTAGTGCCAGTCCCGAGCCCCCTAGTGCCAGTCCCGAGCCTCCCAGTGCCAGTCCCGAGCCTCCCAGTGCCAGTCCCGAGCCTCCCAGTGCCAGTCCCGAGCCTCCCAGTGCCAGTCCCGAGCCTCCCAGTGCCAGTCCTGAGCCTCCCAGTGCTCCTCGTCGCCGCCTCCGGACGGCACCAGAGACTCCTCGTCGCCGCCTCCGGGCGGCACCAGAGACTCGTCGTCGCCGCGGACGACCGCCGGACCGCCTCAGTGGTTCCCGCCGCGGACGCCCCCCGGACCTCCTCCGTGGCTCTCGCTTCCTGCGCCGAGGTCGGCCCCCGGACCTCCTCCGTGGCTCTCGCTTCCTGCGCCGAGGTCGGCCCCCGGACCTCCTCCGTGGCTCTCGCTTCCTGCGCCGAGGTCGGCCCCCGGACCTCCTCCGTGGCTCCCGCTTCCTGCGTCGAGGTCGGCCCCCGGACCTGCTCCGCCCCTGAGCCTCCGCCCACCCTGGTTGGGCTGATTTCTGTTGTTTTTTTGTTTTTTTTGGACTCCCGGCCTTTCCTGTGCCTCAGCCCACTTGGTTGGGTTTGTTTTTGTTGTTTGTACTCTGGCCCTCCGTCCAGCGCCCCTGCGCCCACCCTTGTTGTTTTTTTTTCGTTGCACACTTGTTTTGGGCGTCTGGTACCCGCCCTTTAAGGGGGGGGTACTGTCATGTTCCGTGTTTTTCTGTGTGTTTATTCTGATTTTCCTGTGTGTCCGAGTCTCCATGTTGTCCTGTCTCCCCTTGATTGCTTCCCAGGTGTGTCTCGTTCCCTGATTACCTCCTGTGTATTTAGTGTCACCTGTGTGTCTGTGTCTTCGTCGGGTCCTACGTCTAGGTAACGTCTCTTCACGTCTGTTGTCAGTCCACTCATATAACCTGTTGCTACCGGCATTTGAGCCTGGAGCCAGCTCAGCCGTGTTGCCTGTGTTCGTGGACATTTTGGACTTTTCTTGTCACAATTAAACCATCATTTAACCGTATCTGGGTCTCTAGCGTCTACCTCACCACCTCATACACCGCAAATCATGACACATATCTTCATTGTCATAAGGTGAAACTTGGGGCCGAAAAATTGTGCTTTGTGAACTAGGCTTTAGGAGAACACCAACATGCAGTTATCTGATGGTTCATTTCCCCAAGCTGCAGTAAAATTGTCAAGGGTTGACCAAAGTGTACTGATAAAAAGATTGGGGACCACTGCTTCATAATGCAAAGAGAAAGAAATATTTACACAATCTGAACAGACATATTGTTACTTCGGTTTTAATTAAAGTTAATACTTTAAGGTTTTATCATCCTTTGTTTCTGTAATGGAAATCTTTTAAACATTTCTATGATGTTCTTCTTGGGTTGATTGAAAAGAAAACAAGTAGGGAAACAAGAAATCAGCCTTCTATTGTGTGGCTGTTTGCTCCCTTTTCTCAAAGCGATTTGCATTGATGAGCCAAAGGAAGAAAACTGATAGTTTCAAATAATGCTGGCTTCACCAGTGCAGGTACTTATTTCATTTTCTTTGCTTTCATTTATAGATTTGAGAAATCACCAAACACACCAGCACCTGAAACTCCCAAAGTAAGCTCCTGATGCTGTCTAGACTCAGAAGCAGCGAACACAAATGTCAGATGGATTATCGGGTTTATTGTTGTGGCATTTTTCCTACTCACCACAGTTCGGAGCCTAATCTTAGGGGCATTGATTTTGCTCAAAATTCAGACTTATAATTATCAATGTTAATACCAGAAAGCACACACATATGTTAAGTTAACCAGAAATCCCTCTATTGCTTACAACTGCCGTAGGTGCACAAATTGAGTTTGTCAGTAATTATAAATATCTAAGTTTTATTCTAGATAAAGAGCTTTCTTTCAAAAATCACATGGCAAATTTGCTACAAACATTGAAAATGAAGATTGGGTTTTAATATCAAAATGGATCTTGTTTCTCTATCAAAGCTCGAAGTAAATTTGTAGCAGCAACATTCCTGCCACTTCTGGATTATGGAGATGTTTTATATATGAATGCTTCGACCAAATGCCTTCAATCATTGAATACTGTGTATTATTGTGCATTAAGGTTTGTAACCGGTAGCAGACGTTTTATACATCATTGTGAGTTGTACGCAAAAGCTGAATGGCCTTTAAGCGTACGGAGAAATAATCACCTGATGATCCTGATTTATAAATCTCTACTCAGCTTGGCTCCAGCATACTTGAGCTTTCTCTTGCATAGATCTGTTATTTCCCATTCTTTACGCTCAGATAACATTTTTATTTTGCAAATTCCACGTGTTCGAACTGAAAAGGGGAAACAAGCATTCAGTGTTTTGGCTCCTTCAGCCTGGAATCAGCTCCAGTCTGAACTCGAGATGTCAGAACTGATTTCATTGGATTTATTTTGAGCGGTTCTTAAAAAGAGGCAACGAGATTCTATTAAACTGCGTCACTGCTTTTAAATTGTTTTCTATTGTTTTACACTTGTGCATATGTATTAATTAGTTTTATTTTGTAGCCAGGTTGCTATGTATTGCAGACTTCTGCCCAGGTCCTTCTTGAAAATGAGATCTCAATGGGGTTTACCTGGTTAAATAAAGGAAAAAAATTAAATAATTATCTGGAATACAGAAAGGAACTTGGAATGAGATCAAGATAACTGAAAATCTCATTGCGCTCAACAGATGTTGAGGTAATTTTGTCAAGACAAAGTAGGTTTTCATAATCCTTAGATGTTTTTATATTTTGTCACATAAAAACCACAATCAATCGGTTTTATGTGGCTCTGGTGTGACAGACCCACACAAAGTTGCATATTATAAAATAGAACCAAATATATTGTTTTCAGAATATTTTCTTAAGCCATGTAGGGAATATGGCAAACATGGAAAATGCAGTTGTGGTAAAACTGAGTGAAGGTGCATCCTCTGATTGGATGACTCTAAATATTCTATCAAAACTACATCTGAAAAATGTTAAATGTTAAAAACCAAGTATTTACTTTATATTTCAGAATTATGTGCTACTTTGAGGTGGTTTATTATGTGAAATCCTAATTATTTTTGTGTCACTGGGGTTTTAAAAAATTCCAATGCCTTTAATGGTTTTGCAAGAAACTATAAATCAAAATCTAAAATTGTCTTTGGAGAAAAGAATGCAGGCATGCATTTCCTTTTCAAGTACATCCTATTGAATAATTCTTCATAAATATTTATAGCATTATTTCAATTTGTGTTTTGCCTGTCAGACATGTCTTTTGAAAATATATATAAAAAAACATCTACATCTATTTTGTTAGATATGTGTGGGAGTGAAGTCAAAGGCTGCCAACATTGATCAATTATCTTGGAAAAAATTCACTTGCAAAAAATGCTAATTTTAGATTTTTCTAGTCCAGTCATTTCAACAGAGAAAAGATAAAATTATGGGTTCACCAATCACTAAGGGTGAACTTTAATTATTGCATGAGACATTATTTTGTTGATGTAAACCTTCATTTTATTTATTTTGTTGAACTTAGTAAATTACAGCTAAACAGAGATTGAAAGAACTTAATTATATTTTTAGCTATCATTACTATGTTGTCTATATTTGAGATTAAATACACAATTCCTACTTTGAATGAGAATATTCAAATATTGGGAGTAGAATGTATTTCTGTCCTATTTTTAGAATCAATTAAGGAATTTAAAACAGAACCCAATCTTTAACCACAAAGGGTGTAATTCCTTTTTTTCCAGTAACACACAAACGATAGATTATGGCCTGAGCCTTGTTCCTCTGCTCTATGTGGGTGTGCTCTACCGCGATCCAACTTGTCGGTTCCAGGAAGAGATACAGTACATCTCGTCACAGTTGTAGGACACATGAGCAGACAGTGCAGTACAGTTTATAAATCAGACCTATAACATCCTCTACATTCTTTTCATTAGTGAACTGATGTAATTTGTGGAATGTATGAATGAAGAGATACTGGCATATATTGTGTCATGTAGGTGCAGGAAAATGTGCCTAGAATACTAAAAGATATTTAAATATTGGAACTGGATTTTCTTGGATAGAGGTTTTATTTTTATGTCAGACAGTGTGGCTAACAATTCATGAGTGGTGCTGGATGTCATATTTTTCACCCTGGTATTAAATTGTGCAGTGCATATCGCAGTTCGGATAATGAATGGTTTGAACTTGCAAAGCCAACCATCACAGTAAGCAACCGTTAAAATAGAACAGAATTTTGACAGAAAACTATTTTAAGAATATCTAGCGATACTTACAGGGGAACTTTGAACCTCACCATCTCAGGATTTGTGTGTCACTTCACATAAAACCTCTTTGGTTCGTTGCAAAACTGCAATAACAATCGAACAAACTGACTGATGGGCTTTACAGTTTGCTGAGTCTCAACAGCCGTCATGGTCTGACAAAATGCATTGTTGCAAGAGTACAAAGCGGCCTCACACTTCAACAAAACTGCCCAGACACACATTGAGGGGGAATTATGTACAAAGCTTTAATTGAGGAACAGATGCCATTTATGTGGCAGAGCAAGTTTCCTACTAATCCTCAATTTTCTGGTTCAATGATATCTAAATGTCTCCAGGTTTTCAGAAAGTCTGTCAAAAATAACCCTCTAGAGATTTGTTTGTTATTATTATTAATACACGATACAGTCATGTTCTGAACTCCCCAGGTAGAATCTAAGCTCAAAGAAGCACTTAAAGTCACCCCATTAACCTTTTTCAAGGCTACAAATCACAGAAAACCAAGCAAGGAAGTGATTTTGAAATGGAGCCTAGGCAAAAATTCAAGCTGGGAGTCAACACATGGGTGATCCACATCATCCACTCACCACGCCCCCACCACAGCCAATCAGTTTTCATCCCTGGCACTTGGTACAGTCGATGCTTTAGGTTTTAAGGTAACACCACTAGCCTGGTTTAAGTCTTATTTGGCTTTTTTGACTCCAGATTGTTCACACAAATGATAAAACTTTTCACAACAAATTAAACTTTAAAAGAAAGCAAAATGAATTCTCATCAATGCTACCTTAAGAGGGTAGAAATTACTTTACCCTCAGTGAGAGGCTTTATAGAAAATTGTTTTGAAAATCCAATGTTTCCCCAAAACGCCCGAGTTCCACCAATACAACCCTTAACTCAAGCCAATTTTAATTTTAAAAATTAGCAAAGTCTGCTCTTTGACTGTCTGATTAATATGAACCCATTTTCCATCATTTTCATTTTAGATCAGGTAATTTTACCATATTTTCTTTTGTTCTTTCTATTCCTACGTTACCCACCATTTATAATGGCTGAATGATTCTCAGTGTACTCCAGATGATCATGAAGTGATTGCAGACAGCTGCAAAAAAATTAGAGGATTTGGGAAATTTGGTACTCGGCCTCAGCCACCACTTGTGCGTTATTACTCTCGCCAACTGACCTGCAGAATTACAAGACAATCACAAGATTCAACATGACAGATTCACTCCTTTGCCCATTTCCTTTTTCATCTGATTAAGGTTAATTACAAGCTTTGTGTGATCATCGCAGATATAGAATCACAACCCTTCTTTTTAGGTAATTTCTGTGCTTCACAAGCAGCAGACTGGTTTTAACCATCACCACCTTAGTGACAGACATTTCTAGTTTAATGATATACCATCCATATCGACTCCAAAGTGATGTTGGAAACAAAAGTGGCAACTTTTACAAAACCGACCTTGGATTTTGCATAAAAATAGAGATGCATTTTTTCTTGCTGTGGTGTTCAGCCACAGAGCAAACAGTGATCAGGGATAACCAAATTCAAATTTGGTGCTAAAAGAAGAAAGTGGCGAGTTTTCCCCTCTCCAGTCTTGGATGCATCTGTCAAACTGAAGGTGAAGAGGAGAAAAGCAGTAGTTTAAAGGTTTTGGTTTCCTTCTACCTTCAGGGCAGGATAGGTGTTATGGGAATTCAAGCTGTGTTTAAAGCTGTGTTTTAAAACAAGTTTACCTCCTCTTTGGTGGTTTAGCTAAACTTATGAAAGTTAGAAGTAAAGAATTGCTGGGGGTCTTGAAAAAAACATCCATTGGTTTTATTTTTTGTAGTTATAGATTACAAAGCAACAATGCATACAAGCTGAAAGCAATAGTCTAGGTAAACTATTAAATAAATTATATTTTTCTTTTCCTTCTTTAAAAAAAAACATATTGAGGTAATTTAACTAATATGCAAACAATGGATTATAACCATCATACACCTACAGTGAAAGAAAAGCTGTAATGTTATACTTCCTTTGCAAGATTATTTTGTGAGGGCTCTTCCCACATGTCCTTAGAAAATTATTATGCATTTACCATTATATTACTTGAAAATGGTCTCAAAACAACATTATTGTTTATCGAGTTAACCATTTGGGACAATTTATCGTCCAGCACAATTTGTTATTGTGACAGGCAAATTCCACATTCTAAAAATAGAAACAACAGAATGAAAAGGGTCCACACACCAAAAATTTGATTGTATCTTCAAAATTCTTCTCTCATACCTTCCATACTTTCTGTCTAAAAAGCAACCTGAGCTTCAGTAAAGCGTTCTTGGCTCCTGAGAAGATTCCTCCATGTTTTGTCTATGTCCTCCAGCTAAACCTGAAACATAAAAACAAAACAACACAGATTTATAACTAAAGTTCTCCATGGTGCTTCTAAGTTGCATCTTTAGTGAAACATCTATGAAACCAGATCCAGATTGTATAACATAGCTGTATAATATCAGACATTTTAAATTGCCAAGATGTGGATTTCAAAAATCTAAAGCATTGCACTCAACTGGTAAGCTACAAAAATAACTTCTAGCACAAATTTGATTTTCCTAAACAAAAAAAAAATGCTTTAAAATAAATAAAATTTAAAAAATAATAATAAAAAAAAATAAATATTATTTTGGACTAGTGTTTTGGTATTTATTAAGCTTTTGTGGCTTTCTAGTATAGAGTAGCTACTGCTAGCTTTATTTCCTACTAGCCTAACAGGTCTTGCCAATTAACGTTAGCCCTACAGCCTAACTGCCACCCTAAAGTTACCTTAAAAAGAAGAGGGACATGCTGTTGCTGTTTATCGCTTGTCAGCTTATTGTGTTTTTAATGAACGGAATAACAAATGACACGGAACTTACCCCGAAAACGTCAGAAACGAGAGTAGAGAATAACCGTTTCAACACGCGGGGTTGTGTACGCCTGAGTGCAGAAAGTTGAGCATGCGCAGGATCAGATTCCAGAAGTTGTGTTCACTGACCTGTAGTTGTAGTGGGAAAAATTTAAGTTCACATTTAGAAGACAGAGGCCCGTTTACGGAAACAAATGTTGGAAGTTAGAATTGGACATGTCCAAGTAGCAATGTGTGAATCATGAGGACCTGATTCAATACATCTGTGCGTGATTTTAGACATTTTAGTTATTCCTCGTCAAAAATGGTCTTCTATGATAAAATTTTTTCAAATGTTTTAAAAGTATCTCTTGTTTTATTTATTTGATTACCTAACATTAATTTGTCAGCATTATTAAAATTGGTACTAAATGTTCAAACGTTCAAATAAGCTTTAAAACACACGGGCTTTCATAGAATGTCCCATTGTTTTGGCACAGCTTTAATTCTGGTATTCGCATTGACAGAAATATCCAGACAGCTTTCTGAATTTCCTTTTAGCACCACTGACATTGGCAAAAATGAATCATGTTGTTGTGGCTTACGTGTTTGCTTCAGTTAGTTGCTGTGTTGAACAACATTTACAGGAATCTGAATTCACAATCAGAGGATATTACTCATATAATACGGAAATTATAATTTCCCTCTTATAATTTCCCTAAATGTTGATCAAATTGTGCATCAAAGTATGAGCTTTGACTTGACTAAACATACCTAAAGCCTAACCACAAACATTTTCTAAATGGGCAGCAGTGATTTGGGGGAAAATTGGAAATTACTTCCATTTATCATAATATATTTTAAGTTATTTTGTAGAACAACTTTCTACATTACTTTAATCAACGATTCCCTTAAGGTTTGGAACTTTACAAGCTTGTTCAGTCACTAGAGGCTCAGCCATTTTTGATTAGAAAGAATAAAAAAAAAAAAAGGACTTTTATTAGCCTGTTTGCAGGCTACAGCATTACTCACTTCCCCCACACAGCCTACCGCCATGTGCAACAGCATAGTCCCAGATTATAACTTGTTCTTTTTGATATATTAGCTCTGACACCTGGGTCATATTTTCATTAATTAAACATGGTTTTGTAATAATTTCATACTGACAGAGACCCATTGCACTACAGACTTTGGGCACATAAGATATGCTTTTGCCACATAACTTAATTAGAAAATGATAAATGTCTTAGTAGTGTGACCATACATTTCCTAAAGGTCAGGGACACCTACGACTTTGTTCATTTTAATTCATAATACTGGCTGAAGAGCTTGCTGTGATGTATGCAACTCTTCCCTTTGTGTCGCATTCAGGTCCACAACAAAATGATGGTTAAAGTTTGAGTTTGTGATTATTTTTTCTGAAGTATCACTGCTCACACTAATAATAATAAAAATTAACCTTAGGTAACTAGTTTTTATTAGTTCTGTGTGACTGTGACTGATACCAGACCTTTTGTTTGATACACTGACTTGCCCATAGATAGTTGATGATTTGCACAAATTAGTTTTGTAGACATTTAAAGATTTTTGTTTTTTTCCCCCACATATTTATTAGTGGTGCACTGCTGATACCATACATGCCTTCTAATATCTTGATGTTAAAAACACATCTCTGGAAAATTTCAATATGCTATATTTACAGACTCAGCTGCATTCATTTTGTGCTCAAAGATAAAGACAGAAAATATGTACACATTGGCCTTGAAGCTGCATGAAACTGAATCTATTCCAAGAGTATGAAGTGCGGCAAAGTACAGCTGGTGAAACTCTAAACTTTTTCTGTGTGCAGTGATCTAAAACTAGCTTAGGGGCTGCCAACCAAAACTGATTCAGGGTGCAAACGAGTTGGTGTCTGTTGTGGTAATTGAAAAAAATATTTTTTTTGCCAGAATTTGTTTATTTAGCAAAAGCGTCAGTAAAGACTTTTAGCAACCAAAGCCATACGTTCAGAGATAAAGTCCACACCATACTTATTTGACTCTGCATATACTGTACAGTACAAATCTAGGTAGTGCATGTAAAAGAGAACAGTAACATTCAGGTTTTTTCCTATAATGTTAATTAATGAATCAAAATAAATTAATCACCATCCAATATTTGCACTTTCTTCCTACATCCTGTATGTTCATCTTTCAAAGATAAAACTCCTCAGTTTTGATAACACTACCTTTGTGATGATATTTGAATTATTTTTTATGGTATTAGTGTGCAGAAGGGCTGGATGAAATGTCCAATCTTTAAGTCAATACGTGTTTTGCAACAGAAAAATTATCCAAAGCAAACCAGTAAGTCCAGCTTTGACTGGCAGCAACAAACAAAATTAATTTAACGTTTTCCAATGTGTTCATAACAAACGCCAAGTATGAGGGGAAAAAGTGACAATTTTGATTAAATCTGTACAGCTCCAAATGCTGATCATTGAACTTAGCCTGTAAACTGAACCAATAATCATTGAGAATGTTTTGCAACACATATAATTTGACAAGGCAATAGATATAACAGGAGCATGTACCTAAACTTTGAGAACAGATTTGTGTATTTTTGTCAGTTTTACTGTTTGAATCAAAGCCAACAAAAGGTCCCAATACAGGCAAAATGTGTGATATTGACTTAATTCAAAGAGCAGGTGATCCTGGCAGACACGACAAAGACACGGTTAGACTACAAATGTGTCACCAAGGTCATCATTAGAGCAGCAATCCTGATGCTCATCAGTGACTGCAGTTATGGCTAAGATTAAACACAAAAGGAGCAATGATGATAATGAAAGCTCTGCTCTGCTCTGCTGGATGCTCTCTGTCTGGCTTCATTGTTTATTTCCACTTCACTATAACTGACTTCACTTGCCAAAATGTCACATACCGATTTTGTCTAAACTGAATCAGGTAAGCTTCAATTAATATAATTATTTTGTATGATAATAAATAAATAAATACATTTCTTTGAATAACTCCCTGGTGAAAATCTCCAAAACAAGCTAAAAACTGCATTAGCCCTTTAACTATACATCTTTTGGTTTACTGTAAGAGATTTTGTTGGATTTCATGTGACTAACCAACCAACTTGATGTGAACAAGTGTGAAGTACATTGCCGTCAGAATCTGAAAAGTGTGGCATACATTTGTTTAGTCCCCATTTATATGTTGTAAACCAACATTGGTTGTAAATTTAGTTGCAAGTAATTTGGATATATCTTTATTATCTTAAAAAAGTATTTGTTGGTTTTTTAAACATTTCAAATTCATTATTATGAGCTAATTTGAGATAATTGATTGCATAAAATTTCCCCTAACTTTTGTGGTGCGTAAATGTGAAATTATGGGGAATGCATAAATGCATTTTTCAAAGTACTGTATATTAGACTGCCTTCTTTTTTGTAACATAAAAATGCAAATACAAATTATAGCATTGTATACATTAGACTTTATGCGTAATAATAATATTGGTAGAAATAGTCGTTCATTGAACTGAAGAGCCAGCGGCAGAATTTAAAGTTTCCCCTGAGTCTTTCATTACTTCACCATTAAAAGAGCCAGAGGACATTTATTAATACAACCCAAAAAATTATTTGCCAGTGACACACACTGGATTGTTTCAATGTACGTTTTGCAATCGTCAAAATGTAGGTTGAAACATGTTGTCTATTGCTATGTTACTGCTTCTGGTAATAAAAACATTAAAAACTCTTAAACGTAGATAATGACAGTAATTTTTCTGTTTTCAAGCACTTAGCTTCCAGACTTCTAGCATAATTCAGTCCTTTTTATTTCCATCCCTTATAAGCATTTTTCTTTAAAAAACAAACAAAGAAAAAAAGAACCTAAAAATTTCATCTGCACAACTCTGAAAAGGTTTTTGTAACAGTGCATTCTACAACTGATGCAATTATAAAATTCACACTTTTAGGCACAAGTTTTATTTATACTCTGTTAAATTTATTCATTGTTCAGTCAAGCTCTTGATAATTTGATGGGTAATAATTTGATAGATCAAAGCTCCCTGCAGGCTTTTTTTTGTATTATTTTAAACTCCAAAAGAAAACCCATAAATTTACATTTTTGATATCACTGTAAAACATTGCATGTTTAATTGTTGTAACACAAATGGAACGCCAATCAAACTGAAAGTGTTCCCTGACAACTAGCTCTGAGGTAATTTATTTTTACCGTATAGATGCACCTTCTCCTTCAGTCATCTTTTAAACCATGAAATGACATCTGCTCATGAAGCCAGTTGTGACATTTAAACGTGGTATGAAATGTCTGGTAGTTCAAGGTGTATTCTATACTTTTTGTTCAGAACAGAGCAGACACCCCAGCCCATCCATCACTGCAAGGGGTTGTTGTGCACATTGACATTTTGTATGCTGTGAAGAGACCAAAGTGGGCTGCTGTTACTTGTGATTCATTTGTTGTTGTTTTTCATTGGGATCCTGCAGAGGAGTTGAGAAGCTGGTGCTTTGTTTGAATGTCAGCAGCTGAGATAGAAAAGGACTGCTGGGCCCACTGAGCTGTGTACAGTATGTGGCCATGATTATGATGGATTGTCCACCATGAGAGCACATTTATGAATGCTTAGAAGACCTTTTATTCAAAGTGGATGTTTTGAAAGTCAGGCTGTCAAACAGAATGTTGGACTATTAAAGCATTTCAGGCTCATTCATGTGGAGACAAACACTGAATTTACCTTCTTTTTTTTAAAAATTGCGTCTATGGGTGCAGGTGGTCATATTTCCTATTTGTGTACATGTTATCACTTGGTTTAAGAATTTGAACTTTCTTTACAGCTCAACATATTTAACTTTGAGAAATGGTGTCAGTGATAGTATTCCAGTGTGAAGAGACATTTTCAATATCTCCCTGCAAATGTGTGAGCACACAGCCTTAAGTAATTACACTGATAAAAAATTTTAATTGTAATTTGAGTAATAATTCTAAATTAGATCCTTGTGGGATTTCCCTCACATTTTTTATTTTGTCTTATTTTATACATGGTGTTCAGGAACTTTAAATCAGTAATTCACAACTCGCTCTTTCAATCATAAAGGATAATGTTCAGTTTATTCTCAAACCCAAGTTATGCAGGAGTGCTGGATCAAAATCCAACTGAGATTACATGGCATGAAATTCAAATGACTGTGATTACAAAACCCTCCGATGTGGCTAAATTTTTAAAATAAATGCAATGAAGCGTTGATTAAAATCCTTCCACAACAATTTCACTTTTTTGCCCAGTTTTACCCACAATTCCCAGGAGAGTAAAATGTGCATCAGTTTGCATTAGTTAGGATCAGTGGGGAAGGCCAGTTGTGGAAAGTGGTAAAGATGGGAGTCTTCCACCTTTATCCTAATCATTTAAGTCTGTTTTATTTTTTGCTAAATCTTGATGGAGTATGAACTGACTACTGACTCAACCAACTTTTATCATATTTTTACTTGTATTTTTATTTTTTTTTTCCTTTTTTTTTACAATGAGCTCCAGGTTTTTTGAGGTTGAATGGCCTCATTGCCATTATCTATATATATTTAGCTCTCCTCAGAAATTCCCAATTAGTTTCAAGTTAAGGCCAAAACTAAACATTGCTATTACTTCCAGACAAAATAATCATGTTTACAATATTAAAAAGTAACATTAAATAAACATGTTCACCAATGCTTTAAATACTTATGGACAAACTGTAGCAACAAGAAAACCTAAACTTTTTAAAATCTACATTGAGGTAAATAACTTTTAAAACAGGATTGTGACACGAGGCTATCTTGCCATCATGCACAGTAAGTAAGAATAATAATTAAAAAATCTCAGAAGCTCATATTTAGTGAACTGCAGCATAAGTGACATCTTAAAAGGGCACCAAGTCTCCATAATGACGAATTATCTTCAAGGTTTCATGCACATCATTACCACAAGTTTCAGTAACTGAGGAGGGAGTACAACTAAATGCACATCAGTAAAAAATGCCGACTGTATGTCAGTTCGTATTTCCTTACAGACAGCGCCTCAGCTTCCCACAGCAGCTCATCGGTGCAGCACTGTTCCACACAAAGGTGTTTTCACAGTACACTGTGAACTTCCCTGTGGCAGCCACTGGCACAACAGCGAAGGCTTATCTTGTAGTTAACAAGGCTAAGCTCAAAACAGAGCGACCCTTCATTTACAAGGACTGCAAAAGGGAGACTTGTAGTGGAGCACCAGCAGATTTTTTTATTTTTTTTATTTTATCTTAAAATACCTTAAGAGAACTTTCTGTTGAGCTCAATGCTGACAAACTGAGGATAGACTTTCTCAGAAACAGGCTGCATTAATGTTCTGCACAGAATTTACAAATAACATACCTACTTATCTTGCATATATTTGTTGTCTTGATTGCTATTTTTTTGTACATCAGAATGCTAAATATTAGATTCATATTTGGTTTATACAAAACTGTAAACACTTTTCTTCAATGCCAAAATAAGTTTATTAATTTTTTATTTTTTTACAAGACTAATGTAATTACTGACTGAATTTATACAATGATCCTTTAGTAAGTAATGTTCCTTTAAAACAGTCCAACCTTTTTAGTACAGCGGACTGGTCAACCCTTCGAAGGGGTGTGGGGGGTTGCGTTTGTTATAAGGATCGACAGCAGGATGTTTCTTACTCATTCTGCTGCATGTTGGCGTGCAAAACGTAACCGACAGCATCCGGTTTAGGATTTTCAAAATAATAGCTCCTCCAGACTCAATACATAGAACTGACATATTTAATTATTTCTTGCGCGGCCCGGTACCAATTGGTCCGCGGACCGGTGGTTGGGGACCACTGCTTTAAGAGAACGCAGTTGGTGCGGACTACTTTGAATGTGACACAAGCAAGTGTCCACTGGTTACCGCCTGTTTTCAACATTTAATCGCCGCATTCATGTTGGTTTTAGCTTTATAAAGAACTTATTTCAGAGTATTACGGTGAAGCTTTGGGTTAAGTCCAGTTTCTGACTCACTCGCTGAAAGTATGAAGCTTCGCTACTAATTTAATCGCATTTCTTCCATTTGGTTACGTTTGTCAATGTGGTGCGTTCAAGGTACCTCTGTTCATTTGCGATTCCACATAATCGAAATAAAAAGTCTTTTTATGAACTTATATTGGTCAAAATGTTATTTGTAGATCGTGTTACTTGACGTATAGATGATTTTATGTGTGTAAGAAAGTATGCATGTATAGATATAAATTTTATTTTATTAATTCTCACTGTAGCATCGCTGAGAGATCCTGTTTGTGAGCTTTGAATAAATCATCTGTACGTAAAGAACTTGCGGTTGTGATAATTGATAGGATTAACACTTATGCTTCACAATAAGCCACCAATGCCCTGCCTAAATATGATACAAAAATATAGCCCACAATACAATAAATCAATAATATATATATTATGATTGGTACGTGATTAGTATCAATAGGTAATACATTCACTTTAGCTGCTCAAACCTCACAGCAACTCATTCACTTGCTCTTTGGTAACCTAGCAACAAGCTGTTGAGTAACTTCTGGTCACCTAGCAATAACCTGCTGAGTAACGTTTGCAGTAGCAGTTTCCCCACAGTGCCTCATAACTGCAACAACATTATGGAGTGATAACTTGGTAAAAGAGGGTCATGGCTCCAGTTTGGGAGTATTTTACATATGAAAACAAAATTTAAAAAAATAAATAAATAAAAAGAAAATCGCTTATTGATATTGACTGATATAAAATGTTTACATTGTGATATGTTTTTCAGATTCAGGCCTAATGATCTATCGAGCCTGAATCATGAATAAAATGACATCCATGTTTGTACCTGAAAGATCATCAGTATCAAAGTATAAAGTCTGACTCTGCACAACTTCAAACACACCAGATGTTGACTATATTAATAATTAATTATTTCATCTGATGGAATAATCTAAAAACCATAAGGGAGAGACTGAGTGAATTAATATTACATGGCATCGCGCTGTTTCCTCCTAAAGTGCCAGAAGGCCCCCAGTACTTTGTTAAATTTAATTTTGTGCACAATATTTCACAGATGAAAATTGATTTCCAATCTCACAACAGTGTAGCAAGGGTTTTGGCATAACATACAAGCTTTTCAGATGATGTATTTTGCCTGAAAATGAGCATCAGTCCTTGTTGGTATTTTTGGAACACCTCCATCCTAAGGAGCTCAACTGTGCCTCATTCTGCTCCCATCAAGCTAGTTTCTGAAGTGCCCCCAGTGGGCTGAACACGGCTAAACACGGGAGGCTACAGTAACAACAACCCACTCTATAGCAACTGGCACAAGAAGAAAACACAGAGGAGCCCGCTCAATTGAGGGCCAAGAAGCAACAAGCCCACATTTGTTTTTAGCCAAGTTACTAAAAATGCTGGAGAGGAAAGCAACAGCCTTGAAACACATGAAACAAACAAGAAATGAAGAATAGCAACTGTAGCTATTTTTACACCATGCGATAAGATAATCAGAAATAAATTGCACTTCTAGATATTGTTTCCTGCAAACAGTCATTTTATTGGTAGGTTAATTGTAGGTTTTAGTTAGAGGTGCACCGATATAAATGTCTGTATATGAAAAAAAAAAAAGATTATAAATCCATTTTTATGCTCAGAGCGACATCATGTTTTATTATTTATTTATGTTATAGTTAGAATTCCTAATTGCACTTTCTGAGCCATTTGAAAGAAAAATTTGTTGCAGTTTATTTTTACATGTTTGACCAAAGCAGTCACCCCATTGCGTATATCAAGTTCTGTATTATTTATTCTATATTGGCTGTTCTGCTGCTAACTGCATTGACTGAACAAATTAAAGTTGTGTTTTTGTTTTTACATATTTGACCAAGCTTATGAATCTATCGGTGTGTTTAAATGCACCCTAGAGGTGGAGAAATATTAAATAAATTTGTAATTCAATATTTTAAGTCAATTCAGCACTGCTTTTCTGTATCGGCTGATACTAAACCACAGTACACTAGCCAGATGTTCAGAAAATAGAAAAGTACTTATTTCTATTTAAGCTAAAGTGTTGAAATTGCAGGTGAATGTGATGTTTTGAGTGTCAAATCTTTATAGTTTATCCAACTAACATCCAGGGTAGCTTAAGGCAAACTGCTCGTGTGAAGTTTATTGAACCAACTTAAAATGTTTAGTTTTTACCCGAATGCCCTTTATAGTGACGATATCATGCTTCAATTTAATTTGATTGCTGTGTGCCTGAAGGGAACTTGTGGAAATCTACATTATGACTTCAGAGGAATCTGTGAAGTGTGCTAATTACATTGCAATTTGTAACCTTGTCTGGAAAAATGAAGCCGTTGCAGAAGAATTATGTGGATGGAATCAAATGTTTGTCTGTATGGGCGCAGAGAGTCATATGGTTACAACAGAGGACAACATCTGTCTGCTGTATATGGGGCTCTTTGATTTGTGCTTGGTGCAGATGGGCCGTCATGCTTCACAGTTTCACACAGCAAACGCTACGATAACAAACGACCCGGGCTGTGATCCAATGACAGCGACTCTCTGTAGGACAAACGAAAGGCCAGACGAGGAGGCATCTTTGACTGCAGTGACACTGTAGCCTTAAATTTTACCCCCAGTGGAAAAACTGTTGTCTAGAAAACTTTATGTCAAAACATAAAAGATGAACTCAAAGTAACTGTCTTTTTACAAGAAGTGTTTGGGCGAAATGGGAACCTCCAGCAGAATGAAGGTCAGTGCAACACCTAAGCAAAGTGGCGAAGGAAAAGAAAAACACACCGAGTGAAACACAAATAATCTGTCTGAACCCAAAACTAAAGGATAATATTAAATTAAGAATCTACACTACATGTGTCAAACTTAAGGCCCGCGGGCCAAATCCAGCCCGCCATAAAGTTTTATGTGGCTCAGAGGGGCACGCAAATAGAGCCTTGAAAATAACTGTTGTATTTATTGTTTTATGTATTTACTTTGAACAGACAAAAAAAGGAAAAACCAGGAAAAAAATAAAACAAATCATCTCCAACTAACATTTTATCAGAATTTTGAGAAAATATCAGAATTCTAAAAAACTGTCAAAATTCTCAAAATTCTCTCAGAATTCTGACTTTTGATCTCAGAAAATTAAAGCTGGTGGGCGTAATTTTCTTATGTATATCTAATTACATCAACGTGAAGTGATGTTCAGCATTATTTAACTTTAAGATGAGGCTTCCAGTGCAGAAGTGGCTAATTATTAATGTTTTAGAGGATTGTTAATGGGTTTTAGCGACACATTTTACCACAACTGGCCCTTTGAGGACATTCATAATCTCAACCGTTTTGGTGGCCTTAGGATTGCATCTCTGCTTTTTGCGGATGATGTGGTCCTGTTGGCTTCATCAGGACGTGATCTGCAGCTTTTGCTGGAGCGGTTCGCAGCCGAGTGTGAAGCAGCCAGGATGGCGATCAGTGCCTCCAAATCCGAGGCCATGGTCTGGGGCCGGGAAAGGGTAGAGTGCCTTCTCCGGGTCAGGGGTGGGGGGTGTCCTGCCCCAAGTGAAGGAGTTCAAGTATGTCGGGATCTTGTTCACGAATGGGGGAAGAAGGGAGCGGGAGATCGACAGGCGGATTGGCGCAGCGTCTGCCGTCAAGCACTGTACGGGTCCATCATGGTGAAGAGAGAGCTGAGCCAAAAAGCGAAGCTCTCGATTTACCTGTCGATCTACGTTCCCACCCTCATCTATGGTCATGACAGAAAGAACGAGATCGTGGATACAAGCGATCAAACTGGTTTTTCTCTGTAGGGTGTCTGGGTTCTCCCTTAGAGATAGGGTGAGAAGCTCAATCATCCGGGAGGGACTCAGAGTAGAGCCGCTGCTCCTTCACATCGAGAGGAGTCAGTTGAGGGGCATCTGGTCAGGATGCCTCCTGGACGCCTCCCTGGTGAGGGGTTGTCCCACCGGGAGGAGGCCCCGGGGAAGACCCAGGACCCGATGGAGGGACTATGTCTCTCAGATGGCCTGGGAACGCCTTGGGATTCCCGCAAAGGAGCTGGAACAAGTGGCTGGTGGGAGGGAAGTCTGGGCCTCCCTTCTGAAGCTGCTACCCCCGCGACCCGACCCCAGATAAAGCGAAATAAGATGGATGGATGGATGGATGAATGGATGGATGGATGGATGGATGGGTTTAAAATGCTAACTTAATGCAAGAGCTAGTCAATTTGCATAAAAATGCTAGATAAAATCCTCATCCAAACTTCCTTCATACTCGTAACAAATGTCATCAAACCCATAATCCAGTTTCAGCACCATACTGTTCAGAGTCCTGTTGTCTATCAATCAGTTTTGTGGATTGATTGAGTTTAATGCATAGATGTTTATAAAGCTGGACTTTGTCAACAGATGGTTACAGAGGAAAATGTAAATGAAATACAAATCAAAAGCAATTTCACTATTATTTACAGTGCAGCAGCTTTAGTTTCTGTCTGCTGCCTCAGTAGGAGGGAGCATCAAAGTTCAGCATTTCCCCAAAAGACTCGATTTGAGTATGGCACTTTGACTTTACAGGGTTGTGTGGGTAGAGGTTAAAATAGCATAAGTAATTCAGAGGAGAAGGAAGAAAAAAAAGCAAATGGTAAAAACCAAAGTATTTTTTTTAAATATATAGTATAGCAGCCGAACTGATGTTCAATGCAATACAGAAAAGGTAGAAGAAATGAATACGAAAAATAAAATTATGTACTGTAATTTTTATAAAACAAAATATAATTTATTCCTATTCTTCAACTATAATTGAAGTGAAACAAGCTTAAAGGCTCAATTTAATATCCAGATTTTGGAGAGAAATAGTTTCTTCTCTGTAGGAAAACACGCACAGTTTGTGATTTTTAAAATAAAAGCACCTCCTAACACCAAGACTCTTTCACAGATACATCACTGCAATCTAGAATATTGACAGTATAACAATCACAGTGGGTCGAAAATGTTAAAAATCCAGAAGATTTGGAGACAAACGTGTAATGCCACTGACTCTGATCTGACGAATGCCCTTCCACTCACACTTCTTTCCCACATGAAAGGTCATTCATTTCTGCTACACCCTTGTCCTTTCTCAACACCAGGCTTTAACACACAGGTGCTACTTTTTTACAAAACACACTGCTCCATAAGACTCCATGCCTGAGGGAATTGGATATTGGATGCTATGGCTTTTGGTCCGAGGCTCTACTGTGACAGATGAAGGCTTTCTCTCAGTTAAAGCGACGCTGTCAACTGGCATTTATTGTGGCTAAAATCAGAAGTGTCTCTTTTTGACTTCAAATGGGAAACACTCCTAAATGTGGATCCGCAAATAATAAACAACCAAAGAATAAAGCCTACAAATCTTTAGTGTCATCCCTCATGAGATTAGTGTGTGGATTCATCCACATTTCCACAACTTTGAAAATAAAAAGGTCTAGTAACCTAAAATAAAATAAGAGTAGCAGGCACTTTCTCAACAAAACAGCAGTTTCCTGTTTGAAACAACGGCAACACTGTTTTTATCGCAATATTCAATAAGACATCATCTGCGTTTCCATTACAAATGTGCGTAAAACTATGTAAATATGTTGAAAAAACACAATTTAGCAGTTTCCATTAAATAAGACACAATTAAAATCACACATGAATACGTTTGAATGAAGGCCTCAAACTACTTCCTGCCTTCTTCTGTATCTTTTTTGACAAAACTAATATTCGGCTTGTGTGATGTGAAAAAAGTGTTGACACTGCAGTTTTGTGAAATAAACTAATTCTAGTAGAGCTAAAAAAAAAAAAAGAAAAGTTTTGTAATTTGGCATGTTTCCATTATGCATTGCAGTTTGTGTTTCTCTCAAACTGAAACCAACTAAATTGCAAAGAACAGACAAATTCTTGTCAGCTGACGTTTTACTTGAACTAAGAAACATTTTTAATATTGTTGGTTCAGATCATTCAGCAGTCAAACAAAAACCTGTTAGGTTTTTTACTCAACATCCTTCACGGTGAAATCATTGACTTTTTTTTAATTTTTTACTTCAATTATCACCAGCACATTGCCAAGGTTATGTCAGTTATCTTAGAAATTACTGTCTGAAAAGAGAGAACAGCTTTTATTTTCACTAAACAGTATATTGGCCTATTTTAAAAAATATATTTTATACCATGTAGCACGTTTTGGCTTTACATGTGAATCACTATTCCTCTTGAAAAAAAACACATTATTCCAGGAAGGAACCTGTAATTTCTGAAATACATTTAACTTTGGCCAAGTTACAATACAATGTGGAAAATTACATCTTCTTTCTGGCTGCAGAATTTGAACAGACCTCTTGGCAATACAACATTTCTGCTGTAAAAAAAAGTTTGATACTCCCACACTGTTTTTCTTAAACTAGTTTATTATAAAAAGAAAAACAAAATGGTGTGTTGGTTTTTGTCTTTATTTGGCTATAGTACTCACTCATTTACAGACTTCTAAATAAAAAATAATAAACCAATTAGGGGCTCTTGATAGGATTATCAAGGGGGTGCAGCCATCATGTGCCAGAACCACAGAGGTGGCAACAGGAAAATAGCAAGAATAACATGAAAATAACGAGCTTGCATGAGAAAATAACACATATTGCCAGACCTTATAATCATGTAGAATAATTTTGAATTTTATGGTCACAATGTGAAACGTGTGAAAGTAATAAATAACATCACAGTTTTATTTTAAACCCAACACTTAATTTGAGCACATTTGTTAAAAGCAGGGTGGGGGAGTGAAATATTAATCACATTTTTGCTAAATTACTGGAGCCACACTTTTTGGAAGTGAACATTTAATATAAATTAAATGTAACTGAAGCACTTTGAACTACCACAAAACCCACAACTAAACAAAGACTAACAACTCCAGATGGATATGTTTCTCTAACAGGTATAATTTATCAAACATATAACAGACTGATTGGGAGAAAAAGTCTATCCTGCCCTCAAATTACAATCGTAAACTTAATTTCCCTAAACTTTTCTAAAACTTTGAGGGTGAAGTTATGGGCATTATAATTAGAAAAGAAAAGGATTAAACTTGGCCAAGTAAAAAAAAAATAAATCTGAAAATTTGAGGTCATAGAAATCTTTGAGAACAAGGAACAAGAAAATTTCATCCTTTTTTTCTTTTTCTGTAAGCGGTACAAATACTCCATAGTATAGTAATAATGTCAGGTGAGATAAAGAAAGAAAATGTGGCAGAGCATCTAATGCACACTGCTCCTATGTGATGCTGAGGGCCTGCATGTTTCTCTTCAAGTACAATGTAAAAGCAACTTGTAGTTTGAAGAAATATATTAAAACCAGAAGTCACCATCAGGATAGTGAGAAATTGTTCGCCAAACAAAACCAAGCCTGTCCCATGCTTGAATAGTCATCTCAGTTCCTGTAAAAAACATATTTCCAGTTTTATGGAGAGAAAAAGGAATGGCTTGTGAAAAAATATGTAAAGTATATCCTTCTCAGTAATCAGTGGAAGATTCTTCGTTGACCTTAATTGCTGGTGAGCTTTCTGCATGTTTCTGCTGGTATTTTGCTGGTTTATCTTTGATGAGTTCCTAGTCTTTGAGGTTGTAAGGTCTCCTTGTTGTCACCATAGCCATTAATTTTCAAAGTAGGTTTGATGTAGGACCAAAATGCAAATTGGAATCGGGAAAAATCATGATGTTTTATTTAATAAACAAATAAAAAAACTTACTTTTTGTTGCAGTGAATAGCAGGGAAAGCATGTGGTATCATAGGAGGAGCCAGTGACAAACGATGAAGCAAGAGAGCCGGAAATACATTTGGGAATGAAGAGGAAATTATGCATTAATCAAAACCAGCTGAGGAATCAGATGAGTAACAGCTGTGAAGGAAAACAAAGAGATAAACAAAAGCAAACAGAGCTGAGAAACTGAGAAGTTACAAATAAAAGGAGAAAAAATAGCACCAATCTAAGTATACAATGCAAAGCACAAAGAGCAATATAAGTGAATAAATAAAATAACACAAAGGAACAAACTACAATTACAAGATCTAAGTAAATACACAGAAAAGGACTCATTCAGAACAGAAGCAGAACTGAAACCCAAAGCAGAGATCAACTCTGGACTTCACTCAGCAGCTGCGTTTGATGAAAAAACTCAATTTTGTAATTGTGGTGTTTCCATTAAATAAGGAACACAATTAAAATCCAACATGAATACGTTTTTTTACACCATAAGCTGTTTAAAAATAAACATGCAGCGCCATCATCTTCCAACTACTTCCTGTTGTCGTCTCCAGTAGCAACAACCAGTTGATCCTGTGACTCGTGTGAAAAAGGTGTTTTCGTTGCAGTTTTGTGAAATAAACCAAAACTTAAACTTTTTTCTACCAAAAGAAAAACGTTTTTTCAAAATTGACATGTCTGTATTTAGCAAATAAATTTTTAAAATTTCACAATTTTATAAGGATTGGAAACACGACTATTGTTAAAACATTATGATTGCTCCAGTGAAAGTAAATAAAAAAAAGTGGAGACTTCTACAACGGTTTGAACAGTGAATGCCAGGATGAGCACATCTGCGCCGTCTGCTCTTGTTCCTAAAGAAGATTTAATGTCCTGCTGTCAGCAGAGCAGGTGCAGAGTGTTCAAAAGCTGTACAACAAACAGATATTGTGTCTTCAATAGTTGGATCTATTGCAAACATATTTTTAGACATCCGGATTGCTCTGTGTTCTTTATGTCACATTAAGTAGCTCACAGGTGTGATAAAAGCAGAGATTTTAAAAGTATGTTTTTGAATTGTTGAAGTCAGCTTTCCAGGTCACATTATTTTCAACAAAACATGGTAGCTACTATCCAGTATTATGCGTTTGGGTCTTTGCAGCACTCCGTCTGTGCGATTCTTAATATCCAAAGTTGTCATCCGGAAGGTGTGAGTAATTTCAAATTCATCTCAGTAATTTCATCAGAAGGTCCCCACTTTGGTTGAACTGGGGATGTTATTGCTTAGTCCTATTGTCGAGGCAACCACAGAAGCAACGGGGAGAGCCGACAGGTTGTCATCACGGAGACGAGACGGTGGCAGGCACAAACACCCCGCATATGAGATCAACATTTTAGCAGTATAGCAGAAAATGGGAAAATCTGTGGCTTTTCATGTAGCAGGCAATTTCCTCCCCCACTTTGTGCCACTGCTGTCAGGGTGAGAAAGAAAATCTCATGCCAGTCTCAGCCGCACAAATAGAGCGGATAATTTGCCCTGGGAAAACACAGAAGCAAATTCATATTAGTAATAGTGGGAAATTACAGCTGTGTGTATTTATTCTGTGTCATGTATTCTTCCACAGACGGACACGTATTCTAAACTTTCCAACCCTTTTAATATTTGAACAATTCTGTTTTCTCTGCAAAAATGGACATTAAATATTGTTTTAATAGGAAGAGTGAAGGGTGAGTTTACCAATCACACAACAGAATAGAAAAATGAAAAAAAGATTTCTCCACTTTAGGGGCATTAAACTCATTTTCATTCTGGGCCAAATCAAACACCTGAATGTTCCTAAAGGGCCAGTTGTGCCAGAATCTATTAATAAAACCCATTAAACTGTGAAAATATCAGTAAATAGCTGTTTGTTTCAGCATTCAATAAGTGTTTATTAAAGTGAAATAATACTGACCATCTTTTCAGTTCGTCTAGGATTTTGTGATTGTTTTTGTGTTTTTTTGCAATCAAAATCATTGATTTTGTGGTGCTAATGTAGAAATATTTGCAAGGAATTTTTACGATATCTGCGCTAATGTATGACGCTAAATGTGATTTACTTAATCGCTGTACCGATCACGGACTACAACTTGAAATCAAGTAAGGTAGAGGAAGCGGTCACTTAAACCCGATGCTTTTGGCCAATTTTGAGAAAAATTTGCAGTAAAATCATTAAAAAATAATTTATTTTGCAAAAATTTAGCAGATTTGTGAAAAAATGAAGGGATTTATTCATGTAATTTCGAATCTCAATGGCCTCATACAAAATTATGGCGACCCAGATTTGGCCCTCGGGCCTTGAGTTTAACACATGTGCTCTCTAGGAAAGAAAATATTCACAAATGTTTAAAGTGAGGAAGTTGGTAACATAGATTAGAAATGCAGACGCGGTTGAATAAACAAGCAGTCCGAAAATCAATGATTTGCTGGCAAAAGTAGCAATGTGTCGTTGTTACATTTCACCTGTACAAATGTGATTTATTTGTTGTTTTGTTTTGTTTTTCTATCACGGTTAAACAATTTTTGATATCAAAGAAAAATAGCTTAAATATATCCAAACTGTCAAATTAAGACAAAAAAATACATTATTTGAAAATTAATAAAGGAAGTCAACATTTTTTTACATAAAGATTTTTCTCTTATGATTTTGTAAACAATTTTTTATTTCTTTGAGTTGGGTTTTAGGCTCATTGTTTGGTTTACAGATAGTGGTTAATTTCAGAGATCTCAAACACAAAGAAGCAGAAAACTGAGCCTTCTGTCAGGAAGCTGAGGGCCACAAAACCTTCAACAGATACGATGAAAAAAAAAATGGAAAGACCCTTAGGTGGTGAGCAGGGATCGCTGGATTGATCAGAATGACAAATGTGTGCGAGTCAGTACCTGCAAAAAAAGAAACAAAGTGTCCTGGAACATCAGTAACCCTTTTTTACTAACTTCAGACAGCTTTGATGTATAACACATCAACCATTTGAAGAGAGCAGGACTGTGCTGATCATATGAATGGATCCCTTTGCTCACCGAGGCTTGAAAATGAGCAACGACGGCTGAGGTTGACCATCAGATATTTCAGATCACCTGATGACAAGTCAACAGGAAACCAAGTGATGATCATTATGACGCCGTATCGCGACCATTGTAAATAGAAATAAAGGAGCAAATTTCAGCGAAAAATGCAAAAATTTACATTCTAGAAAAACAACTTGGAAATTTCTCAAAAATTTGAGAGAAAAAAACTGAAATTTTGAGATTAAGAAATTTTCTAGAATTTGAGTTTCAAAGCTTTACTTTTCAAACAGAAAGAAGTTTTTTAACAGAAGTTTTTTTCTAAAAATGTCTGAGATTAATCACCAAGTTTTTTCTAGCAAATTTTCATCTTTAAAATTAATTTGCAATATTTTTTGGTGTTTTTTGGCAGAAATGTACAACTTTTCTAACTCAGAAATTTACAAGTTTTATTTTGTTTTAGAAATTTACTGAAATTAATCTCAGAATTTTACACCTGCTTTTACTTATTTTTCTACCATTGCCCTAATATGCTGTTATAGATCGGTGACCTCCAGAAAAACTAAAAATCCCATCAGTTGGACATGATATAAACACAAAAGTTTTACTGCAGCCCTTTTCAGTATGGCTGGAGAACATGGGCGTTAATTTAAGAATCTGTAGTTGCGATTCACTGATTGAGAGTGTGGACCTTGTTGAATAGCAACAAGGGTCATAAAAAAGGCCCAGCAGAGACAAACATCTCTCTCTACCATCACAACATTCTGCACAGTCTGTGGTGAGAGTGTTGATGTCCCACATCTCAGCGTGGGACTCCATCTGCAACAAGACGGGTTTGGAGAGAAAACCCAGGGATGCTGAGAGGTTTATTGGTGTGTGTCTCTATTTCAGTGCCTCTGCAGGACCAGGGTCCAAAACAAAAAACACAGTCAAAGACTTCTCACACCCTCTTCGGTGCCATAAGTTCAAAAGCAGAACCACCACACTCTTTTTTCCACACTCTTTTTTCCTCCCTTAAAGATTACTCCTGATGTTATACGTGTGTAACCCTCCTTTGTTCGTCTCAGATCCAGTAGGTTGACTTCATGACAGACACACTTGGGTTCACTGTAATTATTCTAGCAAGAGAGGAAATCAGTTTGGTGTTAGCACCAGTCCAGCAACTTCTGCCTAAATACCTCAAATTAAATATAATAAAAGCAACATAGCAGAACTTAATACACCAATAAATGTATGAGAAACAACTTCTTGACTAAACAAAATAAATTCAAAGAATAAATAAACTAATTTTGACAAACTCCAAATCTATAAAATTGTTAAAAATAAAACCCTGTTACATATGTATTTAAAATCTATTTCAAGTTATCTGTTTAGTGATTATTTCTCCCAGACTAATTGTTGTTGATAATTAGATAAACAAATAAATGACAAACTGATTTACTAAATGAGCCAGAAATGTTGATTAAAACGCTAAAAATATTCAGCGGTTCTGAAACCTGCAATATTTCAACTGAAAAACAAACACATTTATATACATATTCAAGATTTCATATTTCATGTCGTCATCATAAAAATCTCTTAATGATGAAGTTGTGTTCATTCACAACCTTACAAGTGTTATGGTCATTTTTGAAACTGTAAAACCAATGGGCTCTTTAACAGATTGAGAGACAGGAAGTGACCGTGACCTGCATTAAATGGCCGTAAGTCGTAACTCATCGTGTCGCCATAAAGCTTTGAGCTTCTTATGGGAGGAGGAATCGTTTTTATTTTATCCAAGAATTGATTTATCTTGCATTTTAAAGTCTCTTCCTTGGTGCTCAGTCTTTCTGCCAATATTAGTGGCAGCCAGATTTAAATACACTTTCAATTAGTGGAACTTTTAAACATTGTTTTAAACTTTGGTTTGGCTTGAAGCTGCGGTATGAAACTTTTCTAAGACAAATATTTGTTGAAAAAAATAAAGAAAACTCCTGTGGTTTCTGGGGAGAGTACCCAAAAATTGTGATCAAGTAAACAAAACATTAATTCAACATATTTTTACTCATAAATTACATCATTAGACGGATAAAAATAAAAAATATAAAATTAAGTGGAACTTTTGGTATTTCAAGGACAAAAATGACAACAATTCACATAAGTACCAAAAAATAACAAAATCAGGCAAAATATATATTTTTTCTAAATCAGCTTCTTTCAATAAAAAAACTTGTGAAACTAACAAAAACTGCAGGTTTGTGTCTGACTGGTGAATTTTAGGCTGTTTGTTTTTTATTCAGTGGGTAGAGATTCCAGAGATTTTACTCAAGTAATAATAGAGATACTTTGTGATAAAATTACTTTACTCAAGTAAATGTAACTAGTTACTACCCAACTCTGATTGTTTCTCCTCCAATAGTATATTTAGCAGTTGATTGACATCGCTAAGACCCTCCCACTGGTTCTGATTGGTTGTTTTTGGTCGGGAGCGGTGCATTGTTTAGGTGGAGGAGATCCATCTTTTCAGATTACTTGTCTCTATATTTTAACAAAAACATTTTTTTCTTTAAAAGTTACATACTGCAGCTTCAAATTAATGAAGTTTCTTGTGCAGCAATTTTCAGTGTAAGTCTTTGCAGCTTTTTCCAAGGGACTCTTCCACACACGCCTAACACGGAGCGGCAATCAGTGAACCGCTCCAAAGTGAAATTCAGTTGCAAATGAGAGCTTGTTTGAAATCTGCCAGCCTGTCTGCTGCAGTGAGCAGAGCAGCGCATCACATGTTCCAACAAACAATGCGCCTGCAGGAGTGCTCAAATCCTCTCTTTCTTCCTACTCTCATCTTCTTTGATCATAATGTTCCAGTAAACAACCAACAGTGTGCGTCGCTTTCACGCAGCACACTGAGGAGACGCCTTCAGTTACGTAGCAGCTGAATGTGGAAGTTGAGTGACAGGCTGAATCACAAAGGGGACTTTATCGCTGTAACCTAATTTTCACGTCAGTGTTGTTTTAGGCTTCACAAATGCAAAAGAAGTCAGTGACAACAACAACAAAGCAAAACAATAACATTTATTTATTGATTCATACGTTATACATTTCATGATTTATTAGCGGTATATTATTATTGGCAAAGATACTATAATCCAATTGCATTTCTATACATAAATACAAAATATGAGGTAGGGCCTCAATAATTGATGATGAAAATAAATAGATGCATTTTTCACATTTATGATATATATCTTCTACTTTTTTTTTTCTTTTACACATAACACACATTTTAAAACATACTTTTATAATATATATATTCTCAATTTTTAAATTAAATGAATGTCATGGTATGTTGGAGGCACATATCTATATCCATAGGCAGCAGTGCCTCATATAGGACACACAGAAATATATGACATTACTCAAGTAATTAGAAATTTAACCTATGCACTCATAGGTCACACAATAAAGTGCCAAAAAGACACAACAGACATAACAATAGGAATACTGGTACCATATGAGACAGACAGCTACGCTGCGGTGTTAATTTTGAAATACATATAATAATAATAACTCTACTTTTTCGAGAACATCTATAAGGCCAATGGTTACCTGAAGATGTGTTGTAACATATTGGCAAACATCAAAGAACAACTACATGTTAAATGGATGGCAGTATCTCGACTTCCTATACGCACATGGCACATTCCTTTTTAAACTTTTTATGTTTCAACAACAATCCCACATAAAGTACTCATTCTTTGGTTACTTACACTGCCCAGTGGTGGCTTGTAGCCCAAGAGATTTCTTCATATTTATACATACGTATATATTTTTTTCTTATCTCTAAACTGATGCCATCCCTAGATTTTGTATCTTTATGTTCAACTAAAGGTTCCCTAAAGTAAACATGCAGAGACTTATACTTCGAGAAGAAAACAGATAATTACACATGGACACTGAGTTATAGCAACACAAACTGCATCATGCAAGCTCTTCATTTGATATATTTTACAAATATATGTGGTTCAAACAAAACCCTAAGCTGATTTTTTTTTTCTTCTCAAACCAAAGGCAAAGAATCCCTACACAAATGGTAACACAGGGACATAAAATATATACGTATAGGTCTCACCTCTGAGTAAAGTCATAAAGGGTTTTATCTTTAAAGTCTTGCACGAATAAACTAAATGCCCTCATCATACAACATTTGCTTTTTAATCTCTGATTAGAAGAGAAGCCATCGGAGTATCTTTTTTTTTTGGGAGCAAATCTGTATTTAAAGTTAGCATTACAAAGCTAGCTTAGCGTCATACTAGGAACTGCTTGTAAATCCTCCTCTCTTATTTCTACAGTCGGCTCAGACCAGTCATGCAAACATTTGATTGACAGCTACGTGGAGATTGATTAAACATACAGAGACAAACACACACGCACACCCACAAGCCAGAAACAGACATACATTTTTTTTAAATCACAGCTAAAGCTAAATGCACGACATACTAAAAGGAACACAGTGTAGCGAGCAAGCTATTTAACATCTGTATATTTGTGCTCATTAATTGATTATGTTTTGCTTTCAGATAACCTCTTAGTATATGTGCTATTTTCATATCAAGGTCATGAAAAGACATGGCTTAGAGAAGTAGGAATAGAGAGCCTTAAACTTTTAGCAATTGCTTTTTCAACTGGCTAAAAAAAAAACACTCCACCATTGAAAGCCTGCAGTGATAAAAGCATCTATTACGCCAATCAGGAACTCTGCTTAAGCTAAAAAAAAACATGAATCCAGTAGGTCCAAAGCAAAAATGACTAATTGCTTATAAGTAGGTGCATGGTGTTTCTTTTAAGTTAATAGGATGGCAGCCCTCATTAGTGGCCTGCCGTGACATTTCAAGTCCGATTACCTGCAGAGCTGCACTCTTTCAATTTTTTTAAACCCACAGAAATCCACTTATAACAGCTCAGTTATGCGTATGATGTCAGAGCACAATAATTCAAAGGAAACAAGTGCTAAACTTCACTAACACGTCTGACTCTGACGCACCACGGTGGGACTGTGATGGGTCCAGAAATGCTGCCAAAAGCCGTTTACAAATAATATCTGCACCGCAGCAAACTATTGCACAGACCCATTTTCTCTGCGGTTCATTACAATCATTCAAAAAGTTACTTTTAAATATGTTTTACAGATTTCCATGAAGCGCACACCGACAAAATGACACCCTGCAACACAGCTGTTCGAAACGGAGTGACTCACTTTGCATTTAAGCAAAGGTGAGCAAAAAAAATCCGGCTCCATGGAGGTTCTCCAGGAAAACAAGCTTTCCCAGCTGGGTGTTCATTGTGATTAAACACAAAGGCTGTAATTTTCCTTATGGTATTATTCCTGCAGCTACCGCAGCAGTCTGACGAGTTTACCTGAGACCCTGTTTCAACGAGGACACACGGAGAGAGAGGCAACATGTTCCGAAATGACAGCGAGGTCTCCAACAATCTACCACTAACAACAAGAGACGAAGTGTACTTCCTCAGGGGACCGGGGCCATTTGTTCTACTCTAAATCTTAATTTGTTTGCACATAGCAGTAGCTCCTATAGTGAGGAAGTGACAAAACACACTTATTACTTGAGGATAGTCGGGATCATTTTTTCCAGAAGGACTGCACTTTGTACAAAACATTACATGTTAGCAAGAATAACATTAGGAGACATTTACACACACAAACACTCTCACTCTCTGCCTTCCTCCTCTGGAGGTTTTATAGATATATATATATATATAACTCTAATAATGTGTATGCTTATATATTTGATATAGTTACTCTACTTATGTAACATACATTGCAAAGAAGATTTATATATTTATATATATGGCTTGACAAAGTCACAACACATACATACAGCATTTAATAGACATTTATGCACATAGAGGTCATCTTCGTCAACCTGAAAGGGTTAATTAATTGGCCAAGTAATCGCCAACGAAAATGATGGCTAAACTATTCGGATAGCTTTCTACTTTGCACCGTTTTAAATTCACAGACAAAGCAACTTAAAAAAAAAAAAAAACATAACTTAAAAAGAGATAAGGTATCACATTCTGCCTCCCGGGTTCAGAAACAAAGAGAGTCCAAGCTTCTGCTCCAATGCTGAGTTGTTAAAGGCCAAAGTGAAACACGCAGAACTAGTGATCAGGATGCATTCGCCACTCTACTGGGACATAGGAGGCACAAATTACAGATATCATAATCTATTTCTGACAAAGCAAGAGCGACTGAGCTGTAGTTGATGTGACTATTTATACATAGTGCTGGAAACGTGATAACAAAGCATACTATGTCTATTTTTGTCAGATACTATCTATAATTCAGGTGAAATTTTGTACACAGATGGACCCAAAACCAAGATCCCCAACCAAGCTTACTGAACTTCGTTTTTTCTTTTTCTTTTTTCCTGGAGTTTAATTTTCTTTTCGTTTTTTTCTGTCTGCTTGCTTGCTTGCCCCGACATGATTTGTTATCTCTACACAGAAATGAAACGCCACTCACACAAACACACGCATAGAAACAAACAAACACAACTCCATGGGGAACAGCTATTGTGAGTCTAATATTGCAAGTGCAGTCTGAGTTGTGTCATTTTATGACACAATTTTTCTCTTGGAATGAGTTCCCTGGGAGGGGGGCTGTGGAGTAATCAGTGGTCATGTGTGGGAGGCAATGATAGCCCATTAACCGAGTACCAAGTAGCAGCAGGAAGAGCAGACTCCACTTGGACAGCCGCCCCTCCCTAAGACAAGACGGGAAGAGGTGAAGAAGTAATAGAAGAGGAAAAGCCTGTTTCCACTTCCGTGATAAAGAGGGGAAGCAGACAGAGTGAAGTACAAAGTGGGAGAAAAATCAGAGGAGGAGGAAGAAGAGGTGGAGGACAGAACAGCCTGGAAGCAGGCGTTACCCCCCACTCCAAGCGCCCCCTCCAAAACTTGGAAGGTGTTGCTTCCAGAGCATCTGCTACTGATAGGAACCAAGCTGGAAGTCCTTTGGGGGCAGTTTGAGACCCAGGGAGCTGGTTCCTAATGGGTCGATCATGTTCTTGTAGCGATTTCCACGGTGCTTCATCAGGAAAGGCCCCCAGTCAGGCTGAGGGGAGCAGACCAACTTCAGACGCTGCAAGAGAAAACACAGCCCAGTTAAAGCTTTAAGCCAATAAATCAGGGCTATATTAGCATTCTGCTGTCAAATGTTTTATTAACTGTGTCCGATCTCATGGCACTGCTTTAGATATTACAAATTAGGGCTTATATGATATTAGAAAACCATATACAGTCAGGTTTTGGTAAATCATAATAATATCAGTTGCAATAAATTCACATACTCCTGTATTTCTCATGCGTGTGCTTCAAAAACACTCTTTGTGACCTATTAAGTGTCTTAAAAACTGAAGTTTCTGCTGCAGTGAGACTTTATCCAGCAGGCCAAATATCTTATTAATGTGTAAAGTGTGAATTTGTGATACTTGAAATATGTTCATCACCAAAATTTGCTTTCCAAGCAATCCTTCCAGATATCAACTTTATACACACTTACATAAAGTTCCATTGCGCAAAATTTTGACAATATTTTGCTAATGACAAAAAAACACAATTTCATAATCACTGTGTTTTCATGAAATAAGAAACACAATTAAAATCACACGTGAATAAGTAATTAAAAAACATGCTAAACCACAGGTATCAAACTCCAGTCCTCCAGCCGGTGTCCTGCAGTTTTTAAATGTACCACAGGTACAAAACGCTGGAATAAAATGGCTTCATCACCTCCTCCTTGTGTAGATCAGTTCTCCAGAGCCACAATGACCTAATTATTCTATTCAGATGTGGTGCAGCAGAGGCACATCTAAAAGTTGCGGGACACCGGCCCTTGAAGACTGGAGTTTTGCTATACCGTCATCCTCCCACCACTTCCTGTCGTCTTCTTTGTCGTTTCAGACAGTAGTAACATCTAGTTGACCACATGACTCGTGCGAAGCGAAAAAATATGTTCCCATTGCAGCTCTGCGATATCAACTAATAAACGGGAGATTTTGCTCAATTTTTGTTTTAGCAAATTTATTTTCATAATTCCAATTTAGTAATTCTATGGCAAATGGAAACACATTTAGTGATGATATACTGTATTGTGCAATCCTATTACATATGGTGCCTTTCACAATTATTAATACCACTTGAACATGTCTCATCTATTTTACGGGATTTTATGTGACAGACTAAAACAAAGTAGGACATAACTGTCAAGAGGAAGAAAAATGAGAAATTTTCTGATTTTCTAAGTATTCTTTGTACTTGTCTCAGACCTCTGACTCAATAGAAGCACCACTTTCTAAAATTACTTTTGCAAATCTTGTTGAGAAGGTCTCTACAAGCTTTGCACATCTAAAAGTGGAAATTTTGCTATTTTTCTTCACAAAATAGCTCAGGCTCACTCAGTGGGAACAGTCTTTTAAAATAAACTTCAAGGACACAGACTCTCACATGGACACAGGTCTGATTTGACCAGACTCTACAGAAACAGGAATATGCTTTTGTCCAAGCCACTCCATTGTAGGTCTGACTTTATGTCTGCAACAGAGAAATTTGTTCTCTCTCTCACAGAGGACTAAAGAAATTTCATAACTCTTGTTCTTGCAGCCCTGGTTTGGGATTTCCTGTAGCTTATTCTTGACACATTATCTAGGTTTAACCTTTATCCTTTTCTCCTGGTACATTTGCAGCTGGTGGGACTTATGTGGACATCAACAGAGTTCTGCTTTTAAGTTCTTGTGAAGAATGAAATGTTTGGTTAGAAGGAAATTTGTGATGGCCACCTCAAGTAAAATAAAAAAACTTATCTGTTCTTTGAGAGTATATATTTGCCGTTAGCCTCTTGGAGCCAATGGAAGCTGTATTTCTACCCTAGAATTAACACTTATCCAGCCTCTTACAGATTTTACTTCATTATTTCCACGTTTTGCACAATCCATCCCCATATCAACTGTTATCATCTTTTAAGACTTTGCAAAAGGAAGTATCCCCTTAACATAAAGATTTATGGTCAGGCTGGTGTCTTTAGTTCAAAACCTTTGGTCTGATCTGAACAGATTAACATCATTCAAATGGCTACAAACTCAGAGAGCTTCTTATAACAAAGGCAGCTTTCTTTTTGCCATAAAGTACAGATTTCTGGGGTTCTCAACTTTAGTTGAGGATTCCTCCAGAATTGTTCATTTCTCTGGTTAGTCAAGTCTTGATAGGTTTGGGATGCCTTTTTCTTTATTTTGGGATGATAGATTGTATGAGGTGGGCAGAGTGTCCAAACATTTTACTCAAGAAAGAGTAGCAGTAAAAAAGTTACAAAAAAAAAAAAAGTTGGAAAAAGAGTACAAATGTATTTGGTAAAAAGTCTACTCAAGTACTGAGTAGCTGATGAAATTATCAATCATTTAACATTTAAATATTACATCATCAGAGGACCAAAATATAAAGTTAAGTGGAAATTTTGGTATTTTAAATTGAAAATTCATGGAAGTAAAAAAAAATAACAAAATCAGGTAGAAGAAAAAAATTTTCTTTCAATAAAAACAAAAAAACAAAACACGAAACCTTAACAAAAACTGCAGGTGTGACTCTGCAGGTGTCTGGTGAATTTTTGGTTAAAACATGTTTACTTTTCATTCAGTGAAGTTAGAAATTTAGAAAAAGTTAGAAAGGTAGAAAAGTTACAAAATTTTCCTCAAGCAAGAGTATTAAACACTGCGTAGTAGAAATACCACTCAAGTAAATGTAACTGAGTAAATGTGGCTAATTACTACCCAACTCTGCAGATTGTTATATTTTATGTAAATTATCCATGCTTTGAACTTCTCCATAACTGCCCCCCTGATATGTCTGCTGAGTTTGTCTTCATATTATTTGTTATACATTATTGTCATCCAACAAACTTCCAGTCTTTACAGAACGTCTGAAAATAAATCACACACAGGTGGACTGCAGGTCTACCACATAAAGATGCAAAAAAGTTCAAAAGGATCAATGAATTGCATATGCAGCAATAAAAAGTGAAATTCTCAGTGGCATGTAACCATAACAAATTGGTTCACAACTCAGCTGAATTTTTGTGCAGATTCTGAAGATTCTAGCTATAGTTTGTTTCTTTGGGTGTTTTTTCCAATGTTCAAGTCATTTATTACACCTTTTCAAACAGAATTAGATGTGTCACACTGATGAGTCTAAGATGGCAAAAATAGGTAGAATGTAGAAAGGTGGAAAACAAGACAATCTAATATTTGGTTTTGGATTAAGCAGAAGGTTGTTGGAGACACAAAAGTGCAGGAATAATTTGAGACTGATGGCTAATAGTAGAATGCCAGCTTTGTTGTAAAACAGCGACTGAAGTCTAAAATCGGTTGGTTGGAGGAATGTATAGCGCGTAATACGACAATCAAGAGAGAAAATGTAAGAAGGACTTAATTAATTATCTTTAGATCAGATGAGCGCTTGCATTCATGGTTATTTTCCCAGATAACAAAAGTAATCTTGACGAAAAATCTGTAATTGATGCTTCTGTCAGCGATACTGAGAAAACAAAGCTGTTTGGACAAAAAGCCGCAATCATCATCATCATCCATTAATCAAAGTGTTTAAAAGAGACTCGGAAGACTCCCAGAAATATGAACGAATTAATCCTCAGCCTGCAGCTCGCCTCTCCATGCTAATGAGGGAAGGATGAGACTATTGATTTCCCAGTGTGTATATGTGTGTGTGTGTGTGTGTGTGTGTGTGTGTGTGTGTGCATGTGTCAAAAACAATAGACAATATCCTGCCTCAGTTTCATCTTAATTATTACCTCCACTATGGTGCCAGGGGCCAGGTACATCTTAATGCCAAACATGATGGGGATCCAGATAACCGAGCAAATAACCATGAGCCAGCCCAGAACCATGGACCAGGTGGGGTAGGTGTAGTCCTCGTACGTCATCACTTTCCACTGGTACAGACTCAGCCCCAGGATGCCCTGCGCAAATAATGAACCTCTGGTTAAATTCAACAACTTGTTGGTTGTGTAAAAATGTATGAACCGCCTGCATGTTATTGTTTATATCCGGAAATTTTGCGCATGCGCTCAACGCTGGAGGGCAAAAAAAACGATTTTTTTTTTTTTTTTTACAATGCCATTCATTGCCGCGCTGCCGCGGTAGAACCATTAACTAAATGAAACCTGGAGATGTATGTATGATTAATTTAATGCAGCGCGCCACAGCAAATGGCAAAAAAACGCAGAGAAACCGTTAAAGAACAACTCAAACACACTTTTTCTACGTCGGTGCTACACGTAGACTCGTTGCCATAGCAACTGACAACAAAGCCACCAAATGTATCAAGATTCAACACCAAAAACAGCCAAACATTTTCCACACAAAGAACAGCTCATTCAGCCCGTTACAATTGGATGTTTTCAGGCTTGATGCTTATTTTGCGATTATTAATAAGTAATCGTTGTGGTAAATATCGCTGTTGTTAGCTAATCCAACACAGCTGTGGTTGATTAAACACCTGATCTACTGGTGTTTCTGTCAGCGTTCTCACGTCTACACCGTAAGGTTGTCAAAGTCAAGCTAGCATAACTGAACTACTTCTCTCCCTATTTTTTTTCTTAATTAAACTTTTTACTGACCTCGTTATCTAATTGTCAAAGTGTAGCAAAGCAGTGTGTCCCTTTTTCCTTTATATATCAGGCGTGCATTTAAGATTTAGTTATATTGACAACTTAACAGTTAAAACCAATGCTAGCCATCGTTAGCCAGCAGCCGCCAGCCAGCCTCCAGATGGGGGCGGGGTCTTGCTTGTGTGACGTCACGCTGCAAGGGCGCAATAAATATTCAAATATTCAATCATGCTAAACAGATCTTATTTGCTAAGGTTTTATTCAAATAATTGCAGGATTTTTTGAGTCTTTTATTTTGGAGTTGAACATTTTCTGGATGATATTTAACTTTCCTTCGAATAGAAATCCCTTCATGTTCATAAAAAAGTCAGATCATGTTGAGAAATGTCAAAGAAAAAAAATTCCAAGCATGGCAGCAAATCTACAAAGAAATAGCTGCGAAAAAAAAATCAAGCTGTTGCAACAGCCCAGTGAAAGAACAGACCTCAACTTGATTGAAATGTAGTGTTGAAGCCTTGAAAGAACTAAATTAATATCTTCAAACCTCAGTGAACTGAGCCAACAGAGTTAAAAAAAAAAAAAAGAAAGAAAGAAAGAGTTGATCAAAATTCTTACTTAGCGACCTGAAAGGTCAAAGCAAAGCTCGGTTCAAGTTGCAGCAGCTGAAGTTGGTTTTACAGGGTATTGAATTTTGCAGTGGACTTATTTTGGCCTTTTTAGTTTTTAAAAAATGATCATGATTTAAGGAGTTGTTTTTTGCCCACATATTTTTTTTAACTACCAAATTTATGGTTGGTGTCAAGGCTGTTATGGCAAATAAAAGACTATTTCTTGCAAAATGAGCCAGGATTTTAGCACAAGAAATGATTTTCAATTGTGTAACCTTACCTTTGGAATCTATAATATGATCTAAGCAACTAGGTTATTGAAAAATGGATCTGAATCTTTAACTCCTTAATAGAGAAGTTGGCATGCAGGAATGTGTTCACTTCCATGCTTTAGTGTTGCTGACATTTCTTAAAATCCATGCAGTTTTTTCACATGGCTTAAACTTTTTACTACACATGAATCCAATTCAAAACATGCAACTAAAAGCACAACAAATTAAGCTCATTCACATTTTCGATGCATATGTTTTAAATTAATTTTTTTATGTTAACATTGGATGAAAAATTAATTAATAAATCACAAAATGTTCAACACCAATGAGTAATTTCTTGCAAGTTTCTTCTCCTGGGGGTAAAAACTGTTTCCTCTGCTCCATTTGTTTTGAACAAAAAGATTGAAGACAACAAAAAAATATTTATATTTCATGTAATCAGTGTGTGAAAGGAAAATACACACCAGTCTAGCTTAAAATATAAAAAAAATAATAGAGATGAAAGACAGAAATGGATCAGTTACAGAAAATGAATCAGCCCTCCAATGAGAGCAGCAGGAAACATGCAGCTCCATTAGTCAGCATCACCTTTGCAGTGTTTTTTATTATGTTTATGTAAATTAAACATATTTATGCAGGCCAAGGTCCTGCTCAGACATATTAGTAAAATCTGTGCAAGGAAATTTACATCTTCAGCTGGACAGCTCAGAGAAACGGAGGCAGATTTCAGAGAAAGTATGCATATTTTATACAGTTCAAGCAATTTTCCACCTAGTTCACGATGTTTAAGTAGAACTAAATTGTAAACTGAGGTATGGTATGGTTAGGTAGTTACAGAAATGAACATTTGAAGTGTTGGCTCGGCAGGAAAAGTAAGGAGGAAACCATTTTGAGCTTCAGTGTTTGAGGAGTAATTTTTTATCTGTTACAGAATGGAAATGATTAAATTTTTAAGGTGACAGATACAATGGGTTGAACTGAAAATACAAATGTCCACTAGTGGCTTTGTGTGTGTGTGTGTGTGTGGGCGTGTGTGTGTGTGTGTGTGTGGGAAAATGAGATGATCAAAAACAAACATACTGTCAGGATGGTTGGAGTCACAAAGGCCCAGCACACTCTCCAAAATCGGTTTGGCTGGAAACCAATCATCATTTCGATGTCCTCGCAAAACCTCTGCAGACCTGTGGAGGAGAGAAAAAAACGGAAAGAGAGATAAAATCAAAGATGAGAAATGATGGGAAGATGGAAAGTGGAAACACAGACAGTGACCTGGGTTTGATAAGGTCCCTACAAAAGGAGATCAGCAAATTTTGTGTGTGTGTGTGTGTGGGGGGGTGCGCGTGTAAAAGGAGTGTCAGATTCCTGGAGAAACTGTGAGGGAGCAGATGGCTTCATCCCATCGTCTTTATTGACGGATAACTGTGAGTGACATGAAGAGGCAGAGTCACACAATCATTTCAATATGTCACCTGTGCTGATGCTCCGACAAACCGAGCCAAGCCTCTCGCTTGGTAACAGCCACCTGACACACACCTGAGTCCAGGGCACGTCGGCGGTTCAGACTTGGACATTACAACAGAGACCCCTGGTGGCCGCCAGAGGAATATCAGGAGACCAGCATGAAGGACAATGGGGCAAATCCCAATTTCCTCTGGAAGGCCAGCAGTAATCACAAAAGTCTCCCAGATGTAATTGGTGTCCCTGCTGAGGTGTTGGACTGTGCGTGTGTTCATGATGCCTCAGGCTGGACTAAAAGCAAATAATAGGCCCAAACACTGTAACACCACATGTGAGTGTGAGGCGTTCGCGTCTACTGGCACCACTGGTAAAGATGTGTAAAAACACCAAAAACAGAGTCATGTTGTTTTCTTGAACACTGAAGACTTTTTGTTTTTTATTCAACCTTGAGAACATTTATTCTGCGGTAAAATAACCGATGTCACAAATATTTGTGTCGCCAATAATCCCCTTAAAAGTACAGAGAAAGTAACTTTTATTTTTTAAAAATTATTATTTTTTTACATAATTTCTTGGTGTTATGAGACAGATCGTTTGTGAAAATATTTAACTCTTTTACCTCTTCCCTGAGCTATTATTCAAGAAATGCACAGCTTGACAGAAAGCAACCAATCAGAGCCAGGAGGCGGGTCTTAGTAACGTCAATCACTAAGTCAATCTTAGTGACGATTGGTTGTTTCTAGTTTGCTCTGGAGAAGACAGAGGAGCTACATTTTTTCAGATTATTTGTCTGATGACAGTCACACCATGGTGAGAGTTTCAACAAAAATGTAAAGAAACTTTTTTATATAAAAGCTACATTCTGCTGCTTTAAATTAAACTTGACTATAAGTTTCCAGAAGGACTGCACTTCATCCAAGATGATGGAATTGAGTTCATAACAATCATCACGAATTAATTATGTCCTAATCAGCTGATTGGAGGTGTTGATAAAAATAAAAAATAAAATAACTTTTCTGTTTTACCATAACTAACAAAAACATTAACACCTTTCAGCCCAAAACTCCCCAGGTTACTTTTGGGTGAAACAAAGTATGATAAATATATAGAAAATAAATTCATGCTGACTGTTCTGCATGTGATTCCAAAGTCCATGGAGGCCATGGTATTACGAAATCTTTAAATACCTAAAGCCAAATCAATATAAAAATGACTCAGCAACACAAAAAGCTGTAGGATAACCTAAAAAAAGAGCATAAGAGAGAAGCCAAAACTTCAGCTTCAACTTTTGAATGTTACAGGAAAACTCTAAATGTCAACCAGTAATAACAATAACCGGAGCCTTATATGTCTCGTAAAATGAAATGCAAATGTACTAATGTACTTTACCATAGCAACAAAAGTCCATTGTATTATTGCAGAAAAATGAATACAGCTAAAAATGCAACTCTACTACATTGAGGTTTCTCAGCTTGTCTGTTTTGGATAGCAATTTTTAAACATAATAATTAACTGTGAACATCATAAATCAACCACAAGAAACAGTAGCGGTTGGTGCTGAGTATTCATTACAAATGTACGCAAAATTTTGTCGATATTTTGAAAATATAATTTAGCAATCGCTGTGTTTCCACGCTTGTTCACACAATAACTCATTAAAAACCATGCAGCACAATCATTCTCCTACCACTTCCTGTCGTCTTCTTTGTCTTTTCTGCCAGTGGTAACATCCGGTTGTTGATCACACATGACTCATGACGTGAAAAAAGTGTTTCTTTTGCAGTTTTGTAAAATATTGAAAAAAAAATTTATTAAAAAAATTGTGACATTTTTTGGAAGTGGTGTGTTTCCAATAAGCAAATTTATTTCTGCGATTCCAATTCTTGCAATTACATGGTGAAAGGAAATGCAGCTAGAGATTAAATTTTTTTTTTTTTTTTTTTTTTTTTTTTTTTGAACAAACAAAATGTTTTTTTCTAATTTTACAGCTGCTAATGAAAATACTTAAACACACACAGAGGATGTATAACTAAGAAAAAGACCTGTACTGCGGTTTTGTTTTACACTAAAGCAAAAACAAGATGCATTCAAATTCACAATCTTTCATTCTACCAACACCAGTAACTCTGGAGCCTCCTGCTGAACTCTGACCTTTCAGAGTGGTTCCTTGGAGTGCAAAACCAAGAGCAGTAAGTAAAGGTCATGTTGCAGGTCATTTACTCACCATAGAGGTAGGAAATCCCAACCAGCTCAAAGATGGCAAGGATAACCAAAGAATAGGAGGCTGCAAATGTGTCCACCAGCTGCAGCATGTACATCCCGTTCTTTAAAAATGCACGGACAATAAAACAAAATCTATATTAGTAAGACAGTTGAGCCATTAATAAACATTTAAAACAAATCTCTTTTAAATCTTGCTTTTTATTGTCCTTTCAGGTCGGTAAACACACTGCAAAAACACAAAACTAATTTATGTCAAATTCCTCGTGGAATTGTTTTAGTGCTCTTGAAATAATACAAACCTAACTTACAAGTTCTTTTATTTTCACTTTATTTCATATAACATTACATAGAGGATCTTTAATGACAAATACCACAATACTTAAATTTAAAATAAAGGATAACCACAGATATTGACAATATTGGTTTTGAGTTCTACAAAGTAGAATAAATAAAAAACAAAAGTTAAATAAATATATACATAAATGCGTAAAATTCCCTAATATGGATTAAAAAGTAATTCACTTTAAGGTGGGAATTAATTTATTGCTTCAAATGAAATAATAATAATTTACTAAAACCAAGTTTCTGTGGAAGTTACTGTTATATTATTTCATTTGAATTAAGATACTTACTCTAAAAAGTAAGTAAAAACTTATTGGTAAGTTTTTGTGTTTTTACAGTGGGTGTCAAAAGTAGGAACCTTTGTGAAATAATTGTTTACTTAAAACAATTTCCTATAATTTGCTGAAAAGCTACTTGTATGTTAGTTTTGTCTAACTTCAGGTGAACTAAGAAACTTACACTGAAACCTAGACCAAAATTACGTGGTAAGTTTTTGTGTTTTTGCAGTGTAACCTTTCATAAGTAGAAACTATTGTCATACCTCTGTTATCATGGGAAAGCCCAGGATGAAGAAGCAGAGGCAGCAGACCAGGGTGAAGACCGGTTTATGTTTCCTCAAGTATTTGGGGTACTCGTCTGACACGGATGTCACGATGGTTTCGATGGTGGCAAACTGGAAACAGTTGGAGGAAGAGGAGAGTAATGGAATGAGGAAGAAGAGCAGCTCATCAGAAATCTTCCCTGATCGTCTCTTTCTTCTGCAGAATCACCGGCCTGCAGCCAGCAAGTTTAACTAATTTAAATTGCGAACAGCTGCAGCTGTTAAGATTTCAGCATCTAGTGTTGTGAAGCATTTGTCTTCATTTAGCCAATAAACTCTTTTTAAAGTAATTCAATTTACTTCCAAAACAGTTAAAAAGAACATTTATATAACTCTGAGAAGGAGAAGAAAACAAAAGCAAAAAACCCAAAGACTTTCGATTATAGGGAAGAGACCCGACATGTAGGAGTCAGCCTGGAGAAAAGCAAATATGACATAATGGTGAAAGCGCCTCTGAGCCCAGAGGAGTGCAGCGGATGAATACATAAACAGGGAAATTTAAAGAGGCTGGTGTGGTGAGGACATATGCATGAGAAGACAGCGAAAACGCACCGACGCAGAGCTGGATCTGCCACTTCCCCGTTCCTCTCCATCCTCCTGAGCTCCCAAAACTAATTTCCTGTCAACATCCCAAGCCTATTACTGCTGAGCTGCTTCCTACAACAAAGCCTGTAGCCTTCTCCTCTGAGCTGCCACTGCCAAGGCAAAATAACATCATCATTTTCTGTTTCCTTTGACTTGTGTCCTAATGTGCCACTGTGCCCTCTGCTCCTCTGTTCGGCTCAGGAGCATCACAGTGCACTTAAAGGGGCTGGTGCTTTACGGGGACGTGTTTGCTCAGGATCATACTCAGAAATGCTCTGAACATTAAAAATAAAAATGAAAAACAACGTGACAGAGACTGAAGTTTTTATTTAACGAAGCAGATCCAGAAAATCAGCAAAGTAACTCGCATTTTAGTCAAACAAACAGAATAAAAAGCAGCTTATATCCAAGAGCTGTTGTTGAATTATTCTAACACCTTATCATTCATTCATTCATTCATTCATTCATTCATTTACCTATTTATTTAGTAAGTATTTTAACTTACTAACTTGTTTATTTATGATTTATTTATTTACTTATTTATTTTTCTTAACATCCCAGTTGTTTCTGTGTTTTTTACCATATTTTTTTTAGATTTGAGATATATTTTATTCATTTATCGAGAGTTGCTATTTTTTAAGTTTTGTTGTGGTTTCTTTGGTGCACAACCACTTTCTGATTCTGATTCTGATTCTGACACAAACGCACGTCTGAAACCAGATACACATTCTGTATGAAAAGATACAAAGCCTTTCTGTTCTTACTGTCTGATATTATTCTGTTTTAGTTTTGTTAGTATTACCAAAATGTTTTTTATTCATATTTGTAAACTTAAATGTAACCAGTGGATACATTGTAAGGCTGCATCTTCCATAAACACTGTTGATTAAAACCTCTATTGGGACACATCAAGGTTCAATCCTTGGGTTCCTCTTATTTAATATCTACATGCTCCTGCTAGTTTACCAGTTGCCATGGATACATAGATGATACACAGCTCTGCAATATCACCAGCTGACTGAACCTATTCAAGCACTGAACAAATCAGTGTGTTGATGTGCCATAACTTTCGTTACCCGAACAGAAACAAAAAAAAAGTAAATATTTTTGGACCCAAAGAGTCAGCACACAGTTTCTGTTATCACAGCTAGAAACTAGAGATCAGGTCTGAAATCTGGGAGAAGTGACAGACTCAGACATGAACATTCAGAAACACAAAAAGACAGTAACAAACTTGGTCTTCCATAACTGGATGATTGTTTCCAGGACTAAATGTCCTAGCAAGATCTAGAAAAAGCCACCAATGCGTTTATCGTAGTTGCAATATGTGTAATTTAAATTACTGTTTTAAAACCTCTCAGGTCTTCTGGTTCTGGTCGGCATCCCCAGTACCAGAACCAAACATTCAGCTTCTATGCACCACAAATCTGGAACAAACTTCCAGAAAACTGCAAAACTGCTGAAACATTTAAATCAAGACTAAAAACCATTTGTTTAGAGCTGCCTTAACTTTTTTATTAATTCTCATTCTTCTACCACAGTAATATGATGATCATTGTCTCACTGTTTCCCCTTTTGTTATGTTTTTGTCTCGTAAAATACCTTAAACTGCCTGAAATGTACCAACAAGCTAAACTTGACTTGATTTTTGTGGCATCATCAAAAAATCTAAAACAATCAGCCAAAGTGCAAGTCTGGTTCATCCTGGGTGAAATCAATTAAAGCTGAACGCCTCACGTTTATCTTTTCAAATAATTACAATAAAGACGATGATTTCTGCATTTGAGATGAACGACTTTTGTTTTTATTTTCTTCTTTTGTTTTCATGAATGATCAAAAAAATAAAGAGCATAAAGTTGATGTTTACTAATGAACATAAATGATTTTTTAATGGCGAGATGTACTTTAATGTTTCTTTTAAAAACTTTTAGATCTGATTAGTTTGACTCTTTCTAATCACAGACAGACAGCCTTTGTTCAGCTTCCTGGAGAGTCTGAACTCTTGAGCAGACAGCCGCAGCGGGAAGCGTACATGGGTAATTATGTTAATTGGGTCAATGCCTGCAGTGTTTACACATCACTGGATGTTACCTGCAAAGTTGAAGGTTTATTCTGGAGCAAACAGACTCATGTGACTGACAGAAATGTTGATTACTTAGAGATTAGTTCAAACTCAAACAATAAAAAAGACAATTCATTTACTTTTTCTCTAACTTCTGTTACATTTAATGCATTTTTTCAGATTGATCAATTTTCTGGAAATCAAAAGTTGAAGGAATCATCATAATATTAGTTTTGAATTTTTTTTAAATACAGTGTTTTATTATATGAACATTAAAAAAAACATTGAAAAGAAAAGATGCAAAAGCTTAAAGAAGAAATTGAATTTCAATAGACTTGAGGAGTTTTAAAAATTCTTTCTGTTACGGTGGGGTTTTTTATATATAGGTTACAATTTTCAATGTATAAACTTCTAAATTTAAACTTGAATAAAAAATTCTATCTTTTGCTGTTGTTGTTTTTTTAGAAAAAATAATAATCTGTTTTGATCCATCATCCAACGTTTCACATATTAAAAACTCACTAGCACTATAAAGGGAGGTATAATAATCAGAAGGTTATATTTAGTGCTAAGTAGAAGTGAAAAAATCTTAAATGTATTTTATACCCCACGGCTAAAATAGTCATGGATTTTTACTTAACTATGTTTACTTTTGATCCTAAATTTAAAGTCCAATCTTTATCACTAAACTAAAATATCATCTTACAAATTATTTCTACATCTTATTTTTAATATGTTTCTATTACGTAAAAAATGACTTCTTTAAGAAGCTTCTAGAGGGAGAAAAACATACGGATACCATCAAAAATTAAACATTTTATGGTTTTTACTGCCTTTATTACTGTCTTTGGGACTAACTTCATAAAGTGTCGTTTTTCACAGTAAGACTGCATGAAAAAAAATATCAATTTTACTGAAATATATAAATTTAGTGACTGTTGGTGCAAAACCAATTTTAACAAGCAGGTTTAAAAAAGATTTTAGAGATCATCTGTAATTTATAAACCCTGTTGGAAGCATTTATTTTAAAACATTGACATTGATTCTTTTGTATTATTATTTTTTAAATGGAGTTGTAAAGAGCAGTTCCTGAAATTCCTACATTTTTGCATCTTTTTTCGCACAACTTTAGATGACATTGTTGATATTAGTCTTAGCTTTAAAGTTTGTTTGTTGTAGAGCGGCGGAGTCCAAAGTGTGGCGCAGGGGCCATTTGTGGCCTTTGGAGTGACTTTGTGTGGCCACCAACTGCAGTTCAAGAATAATACAAACTTTAATTGGGGTTAGATTATTACCGACATAATTTTCTTACAATAGAACATGTCAAGTACAACACAAAGTATTTATCTTTTTATAACCAAACTTTTGTAATTAGCAGAACTACGTTCATGTCAACTTTTACTGACAAGTCAACTTTTCTGTGCCTGGATCAGTTTTTGTTTAATTTATTAAACTTGGCTAAATATAACAAGTGCTTGGAAAGAAAGTGATGCAAATCTTTCTCTTATAAACAGAATTAATAAGATTTAGAAAAATAAATAAATTTCTTCTAATACAGAAAATCTGCAAAATTATTTTATCTCCAATGAATAATGTGCCTTTCCTACAAAAAAAAACACAATTAAACAACTTTAAATAGTTGATTTTATCTTAGTATGTTATTTTTTACTTATTTTGTCCTCATTTGGCCCATGTGACAAAACTTTTGGACACCCTTGCTGAAAAGTTTTCACTATAAATTACATGATGTAATCAAAAACACGACTTTTTCACACAAATTTACATTTTTCACTTTTTTTCATTTTATTCTGATTACATATAAACTGTAAGAGTGCACTATATAAAATATTACATAGTAAGGTGGAAAAAAGCAGCAGTTACCATGGTATCCAGCCCAAGAGTCAGGAGCATGAGGAAGAAGATAATTGCCCAGAAAGGAGACAGAGGGAGTCTGGTCAGAGCTTCAGGATACACCACAAAGGCTATGCCTGGACCTGAAATTAAAGCATAAAAAAAACATAAATATGCATGTTTTTCACACAAAATGGACACAGATGATGAAACAGTAGAGAAAAGTAAGAACACATTCTCAAAGTTCACCAAACCTTAAGTTCTAACGAACATTTAACACTGGAACTGGAAGACATTTTAAATATCCAAAACAAATAAACAAAACAACAGAATCGATAAATAAAATCAAGCACCAGACTGAAGATTTTTTATCATCCAGTTTTTTGTAGAAAGAGAAACTATAAATGATACAAATGGAAATTATTTACAATGCGATTAATTGATCTATTATTGCTAATTGGAACAGGCTTCGCTGTCTTACCTTCATCTGCCACTTTCTCTATTGGCACCTTTAGTTCTTGAGCCATGAAACCAATAACAGAGAAGATGACAAATCCAGCAAAAATGCTGGTTGCACTGTTGGTGCACGTCACTATGATGGTGTCCCTGCAAAAACAAAAACAAGAACAAAGGAGGGAGGCCAGATGCAGCATAAGCTAAAAAAACAACAACAACAAAAAAAAAACATATGTTGTACTAGTACAAATATATTTATGTTCCAAATACACGCTGGTGCATGATATAGGTACAACAGTGCCCTCTGGTGACACAAAGAAAAACTGCGTGTGTATCTAAAATATGGTAGTACAAAAGATGAACACTAGATGGCGCACAATTTTAGAAAAAAGAAACATTTTTGTTGCTTTTTCTTCTTCTGAAGGCCATCTAGTTCTGTTTATCATTTATAATCAGTAACATGTAATAAATAGGAATAGTATAAATGAAAGAAGCAGTGCGCTGCGGTGGCTAAAAGTGATGTTTATTGGGACATTTCTACCACACAGACAGATACAGCATCATGCATCTGAGGTGTCAGGGTTAATAGGTCTGACAGACGCATAGTTTACCTTTTAAGTGTTTACCTGTAGCAGTTATTGTGGAACTTATTGTAGGAGGAGAGCGTAATGAGGCCTCCCCAGGCAGCCGACAAAGAGAAGAAGATCTGAGTAGCTGCGTCTTTCCACACCTGAGGAGCAGGAGAGGAGTTAAACGAAGGCGAATTACTGGTGAAAACCGATTTAATTTTGTTTATGTTTGGAAATTGCAATAAAGAAAGAAGCTTTATGTACCTTTGCATCGTTGAGTTTTTCCCATTTTGGCGTGATAAAGTACAGGATGCCGTCGGCGGCACCGGGGAGCGTCACTCCTCTGATCAGCAGGATGACCAGCACCACGTAAGGAAATGTGGCTGTGAAATAAACCACCTGGCCACAGGGAAGAGAAGGAAACATGTGGGGAAAGTAATAAAATGAAAGAAATACAGGGAATAGAAAAACTGTTCAAAATCAAATCAAATTTTATTTGTACAGCAGATTTCAGTAACAAGGCAGTTCAAACTGCTTTACATCATAAAATCAAGAAGAGAAACATTTCCAAAGTGCTCTCATTACACATTAAAATGTTGATTAATGTTTCATTTATTATTAATCAAAAGCAAATATGAACAGGTGAGGTTTTAGTCTAAATGTAGGAATTCAGTGTTTCAGAGGTTTTATCATTTTACAGACGTTTGTTGTAGATTTGTGGATTTTGGTTGATATTTAACAACATTTTGATGTTTTTAAATATTCTGTCTCATATTTCTGCACAAAAAGGACATTTAACATTGACTAAATAAAAATTAGAAAAGAAATTTAGGGTTTTTTTGTTTGTTTGTTTTTTTTGGACCAGTTTGAACTTAGTTTACATTTGCAGTGGCATTGTTTCAAAAAACTTCAAACAATAAATGCACTTATTTCTATTGGAGGTTTGCATAAGATTTTACAATTAAATTTTGAATTTTGATGGTTGGACAAAAATGAAGGTTCAAGTTGCTCAATATTTTTTTTCTGATTACAACGTTTAAACCGGATTAATTAAAGTAGTTAATTATCTTTTTTATATAGAACATAATATCAGCAGGAACAAGGAATGGAAAAGACACATATTTTTGTACCTCAATAATCTTAACAACATCCAAAAGGAATAAAAAGGATACTTCCACACAAAAAATAAAATCTCTTATTTCTATATTTTGAGTTTCGCTGTTTGATTTCTGTTTGATTTCACCAAATATCAAAGTAGTGCCCATCTGGATTGTTATATCTCCACTGTCTAGTCAAATTTCACCAGAATCATTATGTGACTCCTATAAAATCAGATTTCCTCATGGATACTGTCACCAACATCCTGTCAGCCGGGAGATTCGATTCACCGCAGCAGATTTAACATGTGAGGTTGTTGCTTTTCTCCTTTATAAATCTAATTAAGGATGCTTTTTGTTATGAGTTTTGTGTCATTATTAGGACGTCATTTTAATTTTTAAATTGCCTGATTTACAGTGTAGATTTCGCCCGGATCTAGTGTCAATTTTGTTTGTGTTGTACTGAAGCGTTTCAACCACTAGAGGGCAACATAACACAATCATTCTATCGTCACATCCTGACGAGACTACGGTGTTTGTGCTTGTATAAAAAGTCAATGTAGACTAATTTATAGAGAGTTATACATTTTGAACAGCTAAGATAAGACATTTACAGCATTTTTGTAAATAAATGCCCTTAAATCACCAAAACGGGAGAGAGATCATGTTGAATAGTTTCCTAGTTTAGCTGTCCTCAGCTGTTACAGAGTAAACTGTAAAATCTAAACCAAAAATGAAAGTGTTTGTTGTGTGTGCTTTTACTTTGCCTGATGACTTGATCCCTTTGGCTAACGAGGCGTAGACGATGAGCCAGGCCAGGAAGAGGCAGCCTGCCAGAGGCCAGCGGATGTCTCCTGGATATTCAATCCCTTTGGAAATATGCAACACATTGTACCTGCAGGAGTAAGGCCATGCGTTAAACTCAACTTCAACACTACTAAACAATGTAGATACATTACATTAAAACGTCTATTATATGTTATATAATAATTAAAGGAAGCCACAGACTGACTTCCATCAAGCTTCTCATAAATCGGTTCAATCCAATAATCTGAAAACAATCAAATGTTGATTTTCTTAACTAAAATGTGATTGATATGCTTATTGTGTTTAAAAGGACTGCTGAAGTCCGTACACCTTAAACCGTTTTGGAAGTTAAAACCAAATGTTTCAGTGTATTTTTGGTAGCATGTCGCTAACTGAACGAAAAAGACACTTTTCTTTTTATTGGTTGTTTGCTTTTACATTTACAATTCTGAAAAATTTTACTTTTTATTCTGCTGCAGAATAAAAAGTTCAGGGCTTTTTATTGTGATACAGTGCAACAAATTGTCTTCAATAATGACCAAATTTCCAGTGTGTGTAGTCAGATGTTTGTTAGAGAACATTCCACAACAAATAGATCAGATGAGAAATGAGTCAGTCCAAATCTTTTCCTGACAGACATTCTCCAATAGACTTAAATACACCAAAACGTCTGCAAAGCATTGAAATATGTGACACATTCTGTATTTTTTGTCAGCCTAAATTATTTGAAACCACGTAAAATTTTACTTCCACTTTCATCATCTGTAACTTGAAATCTGAATAAAATGTCTTGATGTGTCTGGTTGTTGTAACAGGCAAAATGTGAAACTTTTCAACGAGTATAAACGATTTTAGAACTCTGTAAATTTACACTGATTGGCAGCGTATCTAAATATTGTACTCAAGTAAGAGTAGCAATATTTTAACATATTTTTACTCAAGAAAAAGTCCAAGAAATGACTCAACTAAAAGTAAAAAAGCATTTGGTGAAAAGTCTGCTCAAGTACTGAGGAACTGAACAAATTATCAGTCATTTAAAATTAAAAAATTGCATGATCTGTTTCTGGGGAATTTTTGGTTAAAACGTGTTTATGTTTTTCCTTTAGCGGGTAGAAAATCCAGAAACTTTACTCAGGTACAAGTAGAGATACTTCATAACAAAATTACTAGAGTAAAAATACTCCTAAAAGAATTTAAAATGTAACTGGGTAAATAGTTACTACTGTGCGTCTTAGACTGAAATAAAGATTAGTTTGTGGCACAGAAAACAGATTCAAATGACATTTTCTGCTTATTTAGTTTTAAATTTGACAGGATTTCTGTGTCAAAATGATTAAAAACAACAATATAAGAGTGAAAATCTTATAATTTAACCCTGTATTTAGTGCTCTTCCTTTCTGAAAAGGTTAGGAATGAACAGACAACAGAACTCAGACAAACTTTGCAGAGAAAGTGGAACCGTTTTATTAGAAAACAGACTCACTTGAAGTATTCCTCACTGGGGCTGACGTAGGTCTTGTTGCCGTCCACCGTCATGTTAAGCAGCTTTGTCAGGTTTCCCACGGTGTTGGCGGACAGACAGAAAGTGGAGTTCTTGATGGAAACTAAGTTTTTGTCCCGCAGGATGCAGGAGTCTGTTCCAATCAGAAATCAACACATTTGAACTGGCAGAGATGTGCACACAGGGCTGGAGTTTGCTTCGTTTTCACGCAGTGTAAAATGTTAATGAACAGATAGATGGGTGTGATTTGCAGGGAAAGAAGTTTTTCTGCAACATGGAGTCAATGTTGTGAAGCACTGAAAGTTGGAAAAAAAGTTTTGATTTATATGTTGATCCACTTTGAGAACCTTAATGCTTCCACTTCCCAACTTTTATGCTAAAACTTTGGGTTTTTGCTATATGAGATCACCATTTATGACAGCTTTTATATACAAATGGTGATGTGTATTCAAGACAAAGTTTCATTTTAGCCTTTAAAATAAATAAAAAAATATCCCAACCAAAAGAGTGATATGTAACAAGATTTTAAAGCACCGTGAAAATGTGTAAGAATAATTTTTTTTATATGAATTTTGAAGTTATGTGATGAACAAGTTATACAGCAAAAAAAATAACAGTAATAATTTGGTTTATTTAGCCTTCCATAAAGAAAGGAAAATTGTCATATTTTGAATGCCAAAGTTCCAAACTAAATATTTAATTCACCAGCTAAATACTAAAAACTTAATTCAGTTTACAAATTAAATATACAGCTTGTTAATTAAATATTTAGTCTGGAGCTCTGATATTAATAAACATTTGAATTAAATGTTGAAAATATGACGTTTTTTCACTACATTCCAAATAATCCAAATTACTGCTGTTAATCTTTTACTGTGTAAATTTAAAAAGTTGTGTGCACCGAGAAAACATTGGACAAACTGTATTTAATTCATAAATAAATCGATTTTTTTGACAAAGAACCTGTTAAACAGATGTTGTATATTTATTTCGCCAGCAGAGGTCAGTGTCGGGCTCACTGCAGCACTGCAGCAGCCCAGTCCGTACAGTAAATTTGTCAAGCAAGCAATTTTAGTGCTGAATTCACAGAATCGCTGAGGGAAAATATTACAGAAAATATAACCAATTTTCACGATTATTCGACGCAAAACGTTGCTAAACGACTCAATGTTTAATTCTTGGACTTTTCTGTAAAGCAAAACGCAGTTTTATGAATAGTTTCTATAAGAATCGCGATGCTGCAGACTGCTACAGCTGTGCACTGCATTTTTAAACCATTGAAACTTATAATTACTGTAGGATTTAAACCAGATTTCGTTGAATTTTTCAACTCCGAATAATTTGGTGTGTTACACGGAGGCCTCCTGTACATGTCCTCATCAGCCGACATCATTAGAGACGCACCAGACATGAGCGAGCAGCTCTTAATTTGTCACTCACTGCAGAGATCGCAGGTCAGGATTCATTATACTGCAGGACACCTCGGCTGAGGGAGTCATGACGCATTGCGCATTGTGGGGAGAGAACGAGAGGCAGAGGGGGGCTTTTGGTGAATGTGTGTGAGTGTGTGAAGGTGTGTGTCTTACCTAACAGCAGCATGTCTTTGTCCTTACATTCCAGCGTGTTCCACTCATTCCTACAGTTAGCCCATGGCAGTGAGCCCTTCAACGAAGCGAACAGGTAGTACAGTGTCCAGCACATTATAATGTTATAGTATATGGCTATCAAGACAGATATTATCAACATGGCAATCCCGCAACCTAAAATAAATAAATGAGACGAAATATATGCATTACTCTTTAGAAAATTTGAGAAATAGTTATTATTGTTTTATTTTTCTGATTTATTATTATTATTTTTCATTATTTGCTTTTTATTAGTGGCGCCAGTTTACCTTGGAGAGCGGGAATGCATTTCCAAACTGACACGGGGCCCTGGCTGGCAAACTGGCCCAGAGACACTTCCAGCAAAAAGATTGGGATCCCGGCGATGCCCAGCATGGTCAGATAGGGAATCAAAAAAGCACCTGGGGAGAAAATTACACAAATTAGAGGATAAAACCTTCAGCAGGGAGAAAAATCTGCCTCTAAAATTAAAATCAAGCAAATATTTTTGACTGTATTTAATGTGAATAGAAGTTGGTATTTATTTTTTTCAATTTTACAGTAATTTTCCAACGTTGTGTTTTAAGGCCTTGAAGCACATTTATTCAATTTTATTTTTACAAAGAAATATAAATCTTATCATTTTTTTCGGTTTTTATTTAATGCATGACATAAACCTCAACATAAGCTTTTAAAATCATGATTTCTTTCTGTTTTTGAGCTCTTACCGCCACCATTTTGGAAGGCAAGATAAGGGAACCTCCACACATTTCCCAGTCCCACCGCGTAGCCAACCATGGACAGAATAAAATCCAGTTTATTGGACCAGTTTCCTCTGGCCTTATTCTCATCTCCCCCCTCATCATCATCATCATCATCATCAACACAATCCGCCTGAGAGGAGAAATAAATATTAGATCATTCTCTAAATGAAAGGGAAAATAAACTAGATTAAACCAAAATCAAAATAACCAGTCGAGTCAAATTATTCATAAAATATATTTACAAACAACAAGAACTGACCAAAGTGTGCAACTTGGAGAAACTGGTAGAAAATACATCGATTTAGACAATATATGAACCAGACAAAAGTTATTTTGTTTAAAATGTATTTTAGCTTCTTAAATATTTTTGATAAAATACATGTTCTCGTTTTAAATGGGCACAAAAATATGTTGTGTATGTCCTGTAAAAAGTGTTTATGTGTTATTACGAATATTTGATGATGGGAAATTTCAAATTCATTTTCTATTTTCAGCTGTATTTATTTACAAACATCTTTCTGCCACTAAAGCACAAATTTTCGGTGCAGAGATTATAAAAAATGTCCGACACCACGCAAAATCAAAAATAATGAAACAAAATCTAAATAACCTCAATGTAAATAAAATCTAGTGTGAGCGCGAGAGAGGGATGTCCCCTCGCGACAGGTTGTGATCCGCAGTCTCGTGCTCAGCGCAGCCTGTCTGGCGGGAAACACCTGGGCTGTACCAAGTGAGTCTGCTGGGATCCGGGATCACCGGCAAATACCGCGAGAGTTGGAAGTTAAATCCTGCAGTCCAACCCGCGTCTGGGGCTTTAACCGCGAGCAAAATCGATTATAACGCCTTCACCGAAACAAATATGAATTAATAAAGAGGAGACGGTTCTTGAAAATGTCGCCGAAGAACAGAAGAGACATCAACCTCTGCTTGACATGTTTCTTTTTTGCTGACATAAGCGAGATTTAAAGTTTCGCATGCGTTAATTAGAGGCACAAGGAGAGAATAATTAAAAAGAAAAATCGGCGCATGCAAGATTACAGAATTTACACATAAATTACATTTACATCTAAATGGTAAATTCAAGAGTTTGGTTTGGTAACTCGAAGTAAATTAAATTTGACTGAAACACAGAAATAAAAACCCCTTTAACTGACTAATCCTTACAAAAACAGCGAATTATAAAATATGAATCTCATAATCAAGACAATCAAGAAGCAGCACGAAGCTCCGCAAACTCTGAATGTTTGTTCTTGCCAGGGGCTTTTGCGCCCTTCAAGTCCATTCATCTTTGCGCTTCGTTTTAATCAGAAACATCCGCAGCGCACCAGGAAACGCCTCATTTAGCAGACTTACCCCCGCTAAAGTCCCCGGCTGAACAGACGTGTTCCCATCTGTTCCCAGTATGATGGTGGTTTGGCTCATAGTCGTCCAGTTGCCCGGGGTGTTGTTTTGCTCCGCCGTGGCCCGGAGCGGGTCTCCGGCTGAATCCTTCCTGAAGGCCGAGTTGATGGCCACTGATCCGGGGACAGGAGGCGCCGGCGCGCTTTTAAACGTCCCATACTCCTTATTGGAGTCCGGATCTCCCGGTTTATTCTCCGGGGGACAAAAAGTTTTGCTCTCGTTGCACGGAGGCGGCGGCTGAGGCGCCGGGTGGTGGTGAGGGGCGTGTGGTTGGCATGGCACCGTGTTGTCCGGTTTGTTTGCTGTAAATCCCGCCGCTCCTTCCTGCTGCTGCATTGGGATGTAGCCGGCCGGCTGCTTGGCCATGTCTCTCTGCTCAGACAGATCCTGGAACATAAAAGTGACAAATCAGCGACAGGAACGGCGATGCTACGGTAGAAAGCATGAAGCCTTGAATCTGCTGCTGCTGCAGCAGCTCATCTCTGCAGCTACAAAACCTCTTTTTTTTCCACAGCAGTCGTTTAATTTCAGTATATTTCACTTTCAGGAGGTGCGTTTCTGCAGCCTATGAATGCACAGTATTTGTGTGTGCGCGTTGAAGGGGGAGGGGGGCGCTTTGCCTTGCTTCTCCACTTCTCGCCTTCTGCAAGATTCTTTAATTTTACGCCCCATTTCCCCCTCATGTCATTCAGCCACACATCCACTGATTTTTATGGCCAATAGACAAGCTGCTGCGGGTCTCTGGGAGGCTCCGCTCTCCCCGCAGGCATAGGAGATCCCTGGCGTTACAGGGCTTGAGCTGGACCCGGGGCGGCGGAATTAAAAAATGGCTCCCTGGAATTTCAGGGGGCGGGAAGCTACCGGAAAATCCTCCAAATGGAAAAAAAAAATGTTGATTGACTAATGCTTTGTTGCGTTCATGATTAGTGAAGACGGTAACTAACTTCTTTTAGCAAAGTTTCCCTCAGTATAAAAAGGGGAAAAAAAGCATAAATCATTTTTTCTTAAATCACCCGATTTCTTTTCTTGTAACCCTTTAAAGCATCTGGAAGACAGAAAACAGCCTTACTGGAGCGATGACTGAAAAATAATGAGAAAAAGTTTTCTGCGTTTCAGCACCACGGACAGCGCAACTGCTTCGGCGTCGGAAAACTCCTGTAGAAACCCGCAAAATTTACACAAAATATTCATAAAAAACCTCAATCTTGATTCAACTTTACGTGCAAAAGCAAACGGAGGAGTTTCTATCCACTTACCATTTTGTGCAGAGCTCTGGGTTCAGGATGAAAACAGCTGTAAAAAAGAGAGAGAGAGAGAGGAAGAGAGGACTGGAAGCCGAAGTGGTTATTGCCGCGCAAAGCAGGAAGTGCAAAGCTTTTCTACGGCTCCGTGGGAAAGCTTGGAGCAGTTTGCGTCAGTGCAGAGCAAGGTGCCCTTCGCGTGACATTTTCTTGATAATAGGAGTTTGATAAATCATTAGGCTTGGATTCGGGTTTTTTAAAGGGGACTAGCAGAGCCAAAGCGACGGGGGGCGCGTTTGTGCGTGCGTGAATTGTATGTGTTCTGCTTACGCAAGTTGCATGCGTGAGCGCTGCACGGACATCGCTGAGGCTGATTAATACACTCGTGACTACGGATGTGCAGCTTCCACGCGTGCATTGACACATCCCACATGATCACAGGGAACCCGACTGGGATGAAAAATATCGGTTCATGCTGGAGTTTTAAATCTATGATGAGGTATAATCCCGATTAAGGCCTTTTGCAGTAACAAAGTTAGTTTTTTTAATGCCTTCCGCACCAAATGGGAATGGATATAATCAAAAAGAGAAAAGAATTAAGGAAGAAAAAGTTTAAACTTTTGGTTTTAAGTATCTAATTCGGGGGGAAATCAAGGGTTAAGATGAGCTAAAAATGACCTGAACTATAAATAGTTTTTCTGTTTTTTCCCCCAGCTAATCGGTTTTACGCACAGCGCGCCTGAGGCGAGATGCGTCATCAATAGAAGCACTGATCAAGTTTAACAAAGAAAAAAAGAAAAAAAAGCGGGGCAAAGTCTATACAGAGCTACTCATTTGTTAAAGTCTTGCGCAGGAAGAAGCTTGTTTTATGAACTCACACGCGTCAGGAGGACCCGGAGCCAACCACTGGAGCCTCCACTGGAAGCAGTGACAGCTGATTCCAAAACACTGCATTGCGCATACCATTGTCCTGCTCTTTCTGTTACTGGAGGATGCAGAGGGAAAAAAAGTCAGGAGCAGGAGGCTGGTTGTAATGTCTTTATGTCTCCTTTGTCTTATCACTTACAAAGAAATCATGAGGCCTAATCTTCCCTTCCAGTCATGAGAACAGCAGGTCGCCATAAAGTGAAACTGCAGACACTAAAGGAAAATGAACTCCGTAAAACTAACTCGTTATATTGAGACACAAAGCTAAATTATTTATTTTCAGCTCCGATCAGTCATCTCGGGTCAAACTGCTCAGACGTTTCTGTTTAATTTGTTCTAATTGTCTTTGGGTCAGATCACATTTCATCCTTCCCTACAGACAATCATATTTCCTACATTTTCGTACAATACTCCATGAACAGATCATGGAAACCTGCTTTATATTCTCAGTTGTCAGAGTAGATGTGACACGTCAATGTTTCGAGCTCCAATTTGACGCAGTTGCCATGACGCAGAGAGCTGTCTACACCCAGATGGCTCCATTTCGTACACGAAACAGTTTGGTACGAAATAACTACACTGGGGAAAAAGATAATGCAGCTCCAACTTTAAAAAGAAATGTGATAATTGATCACAATTATCACATTTTATTCACGGCTTCAATATTGTTCAAGTTAATTTATTAAGTTGTAAAGATAAACAAATAAAAATAATTTAATTGCTTGAGACTGATAAAAACATCTCTTTGTTTTTAGTGTGCAAATAAAAAGGTACAATAAGACGAGTCCAAATGGTTAAACCAATCAGATGAGGCAGTTGCCCAGGGCGGCAATAAAAACGGGGAGGGGAGTTTCTAGAAAATATAGATAATCTTATTTTTATTCTTAAGTTTACAAGTACTCCACTGAAAAAAGAAAAGAGCTCCAATTTTTATTTTATTTTATTTTTAAAGGCAATTTGCTCATTTCAATTTGTTTAACATGACAACTTAATACATTTTAAATATTTGTATTTTCTTGGATAAATTAATTTGATAACATAACTTTTTAAAAAGTTGGATCACCTTGTTTTCGTTTTTCAGTGATGTATGAATCTGAAGTAAGTTTCTCTGGTGAATCCTGGGAAAAGATCTGATAATTGCTCTCATGTTAATTGTTTGGGGTGTCAAAGGAGGGGCTTTCCACAACACCATCCTGCAAGAATCACCCATCAAACCAACAATTCCTGGTCAATTTGCCTCAGTCTTGCTCCAGAATTTTACCTTCTTGTCTTTATCCCATTTCTGTCAACAAACCTCGTGCAGCATTTGTTTAAATTATGATGTATTTGTTTGTTTTTCCAATGCAATTTCAAATATTTTAATATTTCACAAATAATTTCATATTATTTTCTGAAAATGTTTATCAGTTTTGATTGAAATATGAGGGAATGTGGCCCTTGATCCAACTATAATACATCTAAGCGACTTGGAAACAGTGAGCTGTTAAATGACCAAACTGCAAAAGTATGAAATGAGGAAAGAAAATAGAGCATCAATTAGAAGTCTTTAATATAATAAAATCATAATAAGCAATAATTACAACCATTATGTTCCAATTAGACTCTATATTACTGTCAGATATTTCAGCAGTAAGTTGGCCATTTGGAGTCACTGATTTTATATACAGAAGTATATAAATTTGTGAAGTGGTGCTGAGGAACTTTACTCAAGAAAAAGTAAAAAGTTACTGTCCAAGAAATGACTCAAGAAAGGGCTAAAAATTATTAAGTGGCTAAAGGATTCAGAAATTTTACTCCAGTAAGAGTAGAGTACTTCATAAAAAAAAATCACTCAAATAAAAGTAAAAAGTAAAAATACTCCGAAAAATTTATTTTCCCAAAAAATGTTACTCAATCAAATGTAATTGAGTAAATGTAACGAGTTGCTACCAGAGGTGGGAAGAGTAGCTAAAAATTACAGTTGTGTAAGAGCAGTACTTCTACATAATTTTACTCAAGTAAGAGTAGTAGTCTAAGAAATTACTCAGGTAAGAGTAAAGTATTTGGTAAAAAGTCTACTCAAGTACTGAGTAACTGATCAAATTATCAACCATTTAATATTTAAAAATTACATCATCAGACGGATCAAAATGTAATGTTAAGAGGAAATTTTGGTATTTTATGGACAAAAATGACAATAATTTATTTAAGAAACAATAAAAAAACAAAAATCAGGTAAAATAAAATGTTTCCAAATCATTTTCTTTCCATAACACAATCAGTAGGTGTTCATCTGTATCTGGTGAATTTTTTAGTAAAACTTTTCTCCCGTTTTTTCATTGAGTGGATAGAAAATCCAGAAATGCTACTGTAGTAAGAGTACCGATACTTCAAATTACTCAAGTAAAAGTAAAAAGAACAGAGAAGTAAAAATACTCCTAAAAAGTTACTCAAATAATGTAACTGAGTAAATGTAACTAGTTACTACCAGCCTCTGCCTGTTTTCCCCATGCGGGGCAGCTGCGGGTTGCGGGGCTGATTCCCTCCCCTCCATTCAGCGCAGAGACTCTGGCTCTTCTTCATTTGCACGCTGCGCTCCTTCCGCTTGTAAATCTCCCTCCGCTCCAGATAAGAAGCAGAACCGGCTGTATTAGCCGCCGCCAGGACTTTAATTACATTGTCAACAGAGAATAATTGTAATTGATTTCTGCTCTTCGAGCTCAAGGACTGACGCACACGCAATCAGCGCTTATATGATCCCCAGAAACAGTTCAGATGTTTCATTCATCACTCCTGCAGAGAGTGGTTTGCACATTTCGGCTCCTAAAAATGCGCATAAATGTAATTTAAATGCATTAAGTTGCTGGTTTGTTCAGCTTTTGTGGACTAATGGGTGTATTGAAGCTATCGTTTGTGAATCTTACATTGACAGAGTATAGAAGTTGATTGAGTAGGCATCATGGAGGAGGAACTGTGTGTGTGTGTGGTGGGGGTTCCCGTGTCCCCTTGCGCCTGTTTATTAGTGAGATGGCGCAGTTTAATTGATCAGGTTCGCTGTCGCCTGGGAGATAAGAGGCTGCAATCATTGCCAGCGCATGGGAGACGGTGATTCAGCGGAGGGAGTCAACCAGAGCATCATCATCATCATCATCATCATCATCATCATCATCATCATCATCATCATCATCATCATCAGAACATTCCCAGTTTCCGGTTTATATTCCAACTTGTTCGATTTTGCAGTCGTGAAACTTGAAATCATATGTTTTGCCTGATTTCAAAACAGGCAAAACCATTTTCTGATGGACGGTTTCCAATATGAATCACGTCAAAACCAAAGATCTATTTTCACTTTTAAAAAAATAATATTCTTATTTATTCATTTAAGAAATTATCAACTTAAATCAAGCTCCCACATCTTGGTGAAAAGTTGTCTTCTTTCAAGTGACCCAAGATATTTGCACTAAAAACTAGACTAAAATATTTGGTAAGATTTTGTTTTTGCTTTTAAGCTGCATGGCAGAAAACAGACTTTTGAGAAGCTGGTGTCACTCATTCTAGCGCCATCATGTGGTGAAAATCATCAGACTGAAGAATCAACACTTTCAGGAAACAACCTCCATCAAGCGGAGAGTTATTGTCAGAGATGGGTAGTAACTAGTTACTTTTACTTGAGTAACTTTTTAAAAAAAATTTACTTTTACTACCTGGACTTTTACTCTATTATTACTCTATACTGAAACATTCATTTGAGATACGTTCTAGCTTTCAAGAGAGAAATATTAAAACATCACAATATAAAACCCAATTTTTTACAGACAAGCATCATTCAAATACTAAAAGTAACAAAACTGGTCAAATCAAATCATTAAAAGCATATTAAAATGACACCAGGTGATGCAAATGCGCCAAAAAAAGGAACAAATTTTGATTTAATTCTCAAAATCCTTTAAAGAATGTTTTAAAAATATTCTAATATAACCAGTTTCAGAAAATAATCCAGAACTAGCTGCAGAAATGCATCAGAAAACATGACCACTACAGACAATTACATGTTTAAGAGTTCAGGATTCATCATCACAGGCAGAAAAAGCCAGAAGAAATATTTAATTGTAAGCAGAGCTGCTCAGTGGAGTATGTAGAGGTTTAAGTCAGCCTTTTTAAGCTAAAGTACCTTTTAGTATTGTCCCTGGAAACCCGTGGAAGATGGATGATGCTGCCGGCGAAGTCTTGTGCAGCTCAGAGTAAAACAATAAGAGGAAGAAATTCTTGGCAAAAGCATATAATCTCTTCACAAAAGAACAGTCAGCTCTGAGGGCCTTTTAAGTTTTCTACTCATCACTGAATAAAAACAACACATGGCATCTTCTTAGTTTGTAGAGTTTCTGTCTTATGAGTTTAATTTGAAACAAATAGCAAAGCAAACATGTTTTAATAGCTTTTTTCTGCAATTTCCTAGGACATTAATCTCAATTTCAGGCATCTGGATTTTCCGCCTTTTGTTTTCTGTTTTTTTCAAACCAAAAATCCTTCACACAGGAAGTGGCAGCACTTCCAGGAGCGCCGGTGCCAAAATGCCGAAAGTTTTAAATCACTGGGGTTACGTTGGCTCCAAGCAAGGGAGGAGAAATTATCAGCACGTCCCATCAATCAGCATGAACTCAATGAGGACAGAGGTCACTTTATACACCACACACATCTTTACAACAAAGGGAATCATTTTATCGCTTTTCTGCCAAAAAAAGAAAATGAAACAAAGTGGGAGTGCAGTAAGGCAAACCGTATAGAGCTCAGGTGAAGGAAAAACAAAGCAAAGATTTGAGGAAAAAAGTCTGAAACTGGGTCATCTTAATTAACCAACTTAATTAAGATGGTTATTTATTGAAATAATTCAACAAACAAAGTTACATGTAAAAATAAATGTAATGTCTGAATTCTGAGATTGAGATTCAAATTCTGGAAAAAAAAAGTCAAAATTCTTAGATTAAAGTCAGAGAGCTGAGAAAAAAAAAAGTCAGTTATTTTATTTCAGTGACCCTTTTCCTCTTTCATACAATTTTACAAAACTTATAAAAACCCAATCAATAAGTGTTGCATCTTTTTTATGCACTTTTATCAGTAAGAGAAAAAACTAAGTTTTCCAACTTTGGGAACAAAACATTTATCCAATAAAATGTTTAATATAATAAATGCTTACAATGACACAAAGAATAAAGAAAATGTAAATAAAAAAAAAAAAGTAGACAGAACACAGATGACCAAATTATTATGTCCTTTATTTTGCTCAGTACATGAATTATCAAAAGTAAAATAAAATCAGAGCTATGATTGGTTACAGATACTATGATGGGTGACATCATTGGAGGTTGTAAGTCTGCTTCCTGCCTGGAAGGTCAAAGGTGACAAAGAGCGAGCGCGGATCCTTCTTGTTTTTACGCACGGTGATGTTTCCCTTCAGCTCTTCTCCTGAAGCAAACAGGAAGACAAACAACACCCTGGTTTAGATTAACATACAAAATATGGAAGGCCCTGAGGTTCAACAATATGACATCCATAGCTGAAAATGTGCTGACGCTATGGAAGAAGAAAAGAGACAAAATAACTGACTTTATTTTTACTCAGAATTCTACCTCTGTGTCCATCTATGGAAAAATCCAAATATTCTTAGAAGCATGTCAATTTTGTTAGCATATGAAAAATAATGACATAACTGTGATATGGGATTTGTAAACCTGCTATTTATCCGCACTGGAAACTTGAACAAAATTTGGTAGATTTGAGTTTTAAGAATAGATTTGCCAGATGAAGCAAAAACAACTTATACAATTCTGATTTTGAGATTAAACAGAGTCCAACTTCTGAGGAAGAAAGTCTGAATTTTGAAAAAGTAAGAATCCTGAAAATAGAATCAGAATTTTTAGGGGGAAAAAAAAGTCAAAATTTTGAGTAAAGAGACAAAACTCTGATACTAAAGTCAAGATACTGAGATAAAAGTGAATTATGAAAAAACAATTCAAACTTCTGAGAAAAAAAATCAGTTTTGAGAATAGTTCTAATTCTGATGAAAACAAAACCCGAATTTTGAGGAAAAATAGACTAAATTCTGAGAAAAAGTCAGATTTTTGAGAAAAAAAATTAAAACTTTGAGAAAACATAATTCTGAAAAAAAAGTCAGAATTTTGACTCAAACATTTGAGGAAAAATTTCCAAATTTGAGAAAAGATTCCAAATTCTGAGATTAAAGTCAGAATTATGAGAATAAATCCTTTTTTTTCCCAGAGGTCTTGATCCACTCCTGTTATTTTCTTTATATGGAAAAATCTGCAAATCTTTCACAACAAATGCACAAAAAAAAGACAAGCACCAAAAGAATTTATTTAAAATGTACATGAATAGTTAATTTAATTTCTGTTGAGTCCAAAGTTTACGCCGCTGTAGCTGGTATTTACTTTTGGGACATTCTCTACGTCATTAAACACAACAGCCTACCAACGCATCCATACATCAGGCTTGAAGCGAAATGACAACGCACCAAAAGACAGAAAACACCGAGTCAGACATCGATCAGGGCGTTCATAACAAAATGAAAGTCTTCCTGATGCCCTGCAGCAGAACGCTGCTGCTGACTGCGCGAGCTCGGGCCTCTGCAGCATGAGCGCTCTGCTGCTTGCAGAAATGATGATGTGCGCGAGACCAATATGCTTTAATGTGTCTTAATAAGCAGGACTGTGCATGGCAATGCAGATGCTCTCATATCTCCAGATGGCAGACACAAGAAAATACACCTACAGCAGCGACGCAACGTTATGACGCATAATCGCTCCGATTAACTTCCCGTTTGACTGCTGGAGGTAAATGAATGTTTAGTGAAACGGCAAACCGGCGTCCGGTCGCGCCGCGCTGCGCTCGCAGGTTGGAGGACGAGAGAAGGAAAATGCTGACTGCGCTCGTTTCTCCCGCAACACGTTGTCGCCGCTGCTGCCACGTCTCACTCGTTACCGTGGCAACGTCACGGACCCGAGGCGCCACGCTCCAGGTCCGACGCCGCTGCTGCAGGGAGAGCAAACCTCGACAGTGGTGAACAATGCAAAACACGTTTTATTCCTCAAAATATTTTGAAAAAGTGTCATAATTTCATATATTTTTGCAATTACAATCTACTAAAAAATTCATTTTAAATCAACTCTGATTTAGAGATTTTTTTTTTGTTGCACCTTCTGCTTTGGAAAATTATTCAAGCTCGGTCAATTTTCATATTGGATTTACATTTGGACTTTGAATAGGCCATTTTAACACATGCACATGTTGGCTGTATGTTGGAAAGTTAACCTGAACTTTAGCAAAATTTTCTTTCTGCAAAAACACAGAATCTTACCAAGTATTTTTAGTAGTTTCTAGTGCAAACATCTTAGTTCACTTAAAAAAAGACTAAAGTAACTTAACAAGTAACTGCAGGTCCGTGTAAAAGACAAAAAACAAATAGAAAACATTCTGATCATCTGATCAAAGCTTCTTCTTCCACACAATCTGGCAATATTTTGGTTTTCTGCGGCGCCTCCTCCTGGTGCTTCTCTTACAAATTAAAACAAATTTTGACTGAGAATTCACTGATTTACTTTTTTCACTTCTGATACCGATGCAGATATCTGAGGTTTAGTATTGGCCAATACCGGTCCGATACAGAAAATTAGTGCTGAGTTGACTTAAAACATTTCTATTTTTTAAAAACAGACTTAAGTGTACAGAATTATAAACTTATTTGATAACCAGTACGGGTCACTTAAATACACAAATGGCTTCGCAAGATTGGTCAAATGTGTAAAAACAACTTTAATTTGTTCAATTAGTGCATTTAGGAGTGTAACAGAAAACGTGAAATACAGAAACTGAAATAAACAATCGGTTGACCACCTGGATCAAACATGTATAAAATAACAGCAACAAACCTTTTAAAAGGTTCAGAAATGCAATTTCTTATTTATTAAATATGTTGTAAAATAAATAATAAAGCTTGACATCACTCAGAGCACAAAGCATGGAATTAGAATAGATCTACTATTATGGATCGGTTTCATTGTCACCGATATCCGACGTAGAATTGTTTTCAATCTTTACCAAAAAAAAAAGAAAAGAAAAAAGACATTTAATGCCACAGAGGCCTGAGGTTTGACAACATTCTGTGTTATAAGACAGAAAAAAAACTGACTTTCCCCCTAAAACAACTTTGCAATTAACTGTCCGAGTAATCCTCTGCGTTTCAGATTGAACTGGTGAAGCATACAAACAATCATTGACAGAATGTGTGTTAAGTCAGGGTGCGACTACAGCGGCCCTGCTGCAATCAGTCAAACTAAACTCCCCATGGAAGAGGGGCCTGGGAGCTCCGGGTAAACTGGCCGCTCAGATCCCAACGAGTTAACCATGTGTGGAAATGAGTCGAGGAACGGAGCCGGGCTTTCGCTGCGGCGTCGTACATCACCATGCCACTGTCATTAAGCACAGGCAGGCCTCTGGAAACAGCTGGCCTCAGCCAAACACTGCTTTCCTCCATGAAATTACAATCAGAATATACAGCTCTGCAGATTGGAGCCATTCATGTTACAACCACTCTGCACACATTTCTACTGCATCTGCATCTGCACACACTGCATGCACTGGATTTTATTTAGGGGGATTAGAAGAAATGCACACATCCCCTTAGTAGAGAACAAAAATCTATTTCAAGAGTAGCACTTCAACATACTTATACTCAGGTTAAAGTAAAAAGCAACAAATTACTCAAGAGTAAAAAAGTATTTGATAAAAATGCTACTCAAGTACTGAGTAACTGATCAAAATCAATTAATTATCAAATAATTATTAATTAAGAAAAATATCAGACAAACCAACATATAAAGTAAAGTGGAGATTTTATTTCCACATCTCCACTAAAGGTTACGAGAATAAAGTCAAAATAATACAATAAAACCATAAAAATATGAGAAAAAAAGTCACATTTTGAGAATAAAGTGATATTTTAAGAGTAAAATCAGAATATTTTACCTTATTCTTTATTTTTTCTATTTTTTTAGCGTGGCCCTTTGTGCCATCTAAAAATCTTATTTTTCCACTTCTTAGATCTCCATCTTTAGTGTAGAGTTAGTAAAAAATAAAAAAGAAGTTCTAATACTGTACATCACAAACACCAGCTTCCACACAAATCCAGCCCAGGTGTTGAATAACAGCCACAATAAACTCTAAGCTCGACTTCGGCAGTTCAAGGACCTTCAGGGTTTAAACAATGGAGGAAGAGGAGGAAGAGGAGGAAGAGGAGGAAGAGGAGGAAGAGGAGGAGGAAGGCCCAAAGCGCATGGACAAAGCCAGGGTGTGTGTGCGTTGGGGGGCGGGTAGATATGGAAGAGGTCCACCTTCACACAGGACAGAAAAGGTGAGTCATAAAAGCAGCGAAGACCACATGACTGACCAATAAAAGGCCGGACAGGAACTCACACCCGTGTTTTAGAGGATCTGAGGTCCTGTAAGCCGGAGCACGCCTCACCTTGAGCTTAATGGGACTTTAATTCACAAAAAACAGTATTAAGCAGGTACATATGTAAAAAAAAAAAAAAAAAAAAAAAAAGAAGAAGAAGCCCATCCTCTTCAATAGCAGAGCTACACAAACACACCGGAGCATGACAAATGATTTGCTGTTTAATTTATTACGCTGCCAGCCGGGAGGATTTGCTGGGATGTTTTGTTCCAGGCTGCTGGCTGGCTGTTCGCCCCTCTCCCAGCACAAACCTCCCTCAGCAGCACAGTGCAAGAGTTAATTACTGCTCCGCTCGTACCAACGCATCAAATAAGATCCGGCCTCCGTCTCAATAAATCATCACAGCCAGAGCGAACATCAAGCAACACGATGTTTTGGCCTGGAAGTCCTGGAGATGTCAACAATCAAAAGGAGAGGAAAGAGTTTAAGCTTCTTCAAGGACGCTCTCCTGCTGGAGAGTTTATGGAAGTTTTGTGACGCAGTTTGTGTGCTGTAAAGAACGCCATGAGAGCCGAGCAGGCAGTCGATGGATGCCGTTAAAAACTCCATTTCGGGTTTACGACTAACGAGAGGAGCGGAGGAGCACATCAACACCCAACACTCACTTTCTCCTTCCATTAAACTGCACCGGGAGGAGGCGCTGCAGAAAACTGCTCCTCTGGTGTACAGGTGCATCGAAAAAATGTAAACTTCATTTCAGAAATTAAATTCAAAGAGCAAAACCTATTTATAGTTTCATTACATGAGGACTGACGTATTTCAAACATTTCCTCAAATTCTCACTGCAAAAACAAAATCTCACTACGTATTTTTGGTCTAGTTTCTAATGCAAATACATTTGTACACCTGAAATAAGATCAAACTAACTTACAAGAAACTTTTCAGCTTGTTTTAAGTCAATAAGTCCTTAATATTGATGAAAAAGTATTTGTTCAACTGGCAAATTATTTCACTAATAACAAGGGAGAAATGTCCTGTTATAAGTGAAATAATCTGCCAGTGGAACTAAAATACTAAAAAGTTACTCGAAAGTTTGTTTTGTCTTATTTCTAGTATAAGATATTTACACTAGAAACTAGAAAAAACTACTTGGTAATATTTTGTATTTTTGCTTTGCTGTTTCTTAGAAATCTGTTTTAATGTAGAAATGTTGGCCAGCTAAACTTTATGCCTACACTCACTGAGAAGCAGCATTCAGTTTCTAATCGCCACAAATCTGGAACAAACTTCCAGACAACTGCAAAGATGCTGAAACACTGAGTTCCATGAAATGTTTAGAGTTGCCTTTGATTAGTACTAAGTGCAGCATTGTTCAACATATTTGATCCTTTTGATGATGGCATTTGACTAGTTAATTGCTTGCTTCAGTTGTTCACTGTACATCCCTGAAAAGCAGAAGTAGAGCCTCCTGCACACCCAGCAAGAATGCCTCACAAAGTGGTTTAAGGATGGCAAGTCAACAACAAAACACTAGCAGCCATTGATCAGCACATGCAGTGGTAAAACCAGCTGACCAAATGTGCTGGGGTTGCTAGGTAACAGTGCTGGTCTTGGCTGGCATTGATGCAACTTATGGCCAAAAAAAACAGCTGGATGTTTTTTTTTTAAGAGTTTTTGTTGCTTTTAGAAGCAGCTGAGACTGAAACACAAGTACAAAAAAAGGCAAAATGTGGATTTTCTATAATAGATCCCCTTTAAATTTTCATGGAAGACACTTCCTTTTGTTTCCAGATGGAAATAGCTCAGGACTGCAAAGAAACAGCTTTGTCAGACGACCTCAGAGGATATCCTGCTGCGTTTGGCATTAGGACGTTGGAAATGGATCCACTGGGTTCTGGAGGTTGCAGGGAAAAACCGCTGAGGTTCAGGCTTACTGAAGCAGAGCCCACTGAGGCTCGATTAGATTGGGATCTGTGGGGTTTCAAGGTCGGGCCAATGCCAAACACTCTGTGGTGCATTGTAGCTTTTTTAAACTATCACCTCAAACTCACTAAACCAAGTAATTATACTTTCCAACACAACTTTTTTTACACAAATTTTATGCTTTGAGACTAGATGAAAAGCTTCACTATGAATTTATTGTTGATATTTTTTATAGTGGTCATACAATTAATAAATAAATGGATCAATAACATATTGGATAGAAAAAGAAGTGTGGAAATGTTATTACATTTTTTTCAAACTACCCTCCTTTTCCCAGTTAATCCACACCTGGAAAATACAATGTCTTATTATTTCACTTATAACAAAACATTTTTCCCAAAAGTAAAAAAAAATCTGCTACAGATTAAACATACTACATTTTGGTCTATATTCAAGGATTATTGACCTAAAACAAAATCCTATCTTGCTCAAAAGTTGCATTTAAGTTAGTTTTGTCTTACTCCAAGTAAACTAAGATGCTTGCACTGTAAAATTTTGTGTTTTTGAAGTTAGGAATGCAGAAAGAAAAATATAAAAGCATTAATTTACATGTTTCTTTTCTTAGAAGTTTGACATCATCTTTCGAAATATATGTTTTCCCCCTTTAATACAATAAAAGTGAATAAAAAAGTCTGAGTTTTGACTTTAGAATCCCACCAATGTTCTGACATGAAGTTTTATTATGCTCTCCAAGTCTTTGAGAAAACTCAGGAAGTATAAACACATCTGTACCAAACTGGCATTTGTGACCAAAGTTGTGCACGGAGATGATATCAATCTTAAAAACAAACCTATTTCATGCTTCACCTTGTAATTCATTGTCCTCTTTTATATCCCCTGAATTGTTTATCTGAGGCAGCAAAGCTAAAAGCGTCCCACAGCATGTTTTTGACGTTCTTATCAGGTTGGCAGCAGGCGGCGGCGGCTGAGCGCGGCCACAGGCTATCGGATCACCTCTGTCTCAGCGGGGTTCATTTATTAGCGTAGATTTCATCTGATTTCTGCTCAGGAAGTCGACAGCCAGTCGTGAGCTTCATTCATCGGCACATCAGGGGTAGAGCAGGCAGCAGGTTGTGGGTTTGATTCGCCCTGAGTGGACTACCAGTTTGTGTATTGGTGTAAACATTCGCAGAGTGACAGAATCAAATTTGTCATCTTTTTCATTTATTAATATTATTAATTTCTTAAGCTCAGGGCACGGTGCTTTGTCTTTTGAGATACTTAATTCAAGTGTTGTGAAGTGATTTATTGATTCAATAAGTCAGAAGCTCTAAGTGTCACTAGAGAAGGAACAATTTTTATATAGGAAACAGATTTTATTCCCCCCTAATTGCAGTTGCAGTATATAAATAAAATATTTGTTGAAATTGTCACTGTGTTCTAATAGTATGAGAGATAATCTGTAGGAAAAATTTTTTAAAAAAATTAATCAACCAATAAGAGCCAGGACTTGGTTCTTACCGTTGTCAATCATGCCTGTGTGCGTGCCACTTCTCACCCTCTTGTTCTCTGCTAGAAAAAGAGGGTTTGTTCTCTTGGGCTTGAGAGAACAAACCCAATGATAAGTTGTTTCTCTGCCATTAGCAGATTTAGCAGTGCGTTCCAGAGGATGATTGACAGCGATAAGACCCTATTTCTGACTGATTGGTTGTTTTTGACCCGAGAGGTTCATTTGTTCAGACAGCTTTAGTACCAATCTTTTCTAAGATTATCTGTCTCATATTACACTATTACAAATTGGTGACAGTTTCAACTAATATGTAAAAAACATAGATTTTTAAAATAAAAGTTATATGCTGCAGCTTTAATGAAACAAATCATTTGTATTTTCTCTGACTATCTTTGATACTGAAATGTATTGGATGATCACTGATTTACACATTCAAAGTGCGACAAAAAAGCAAAAATACGGCATAAGCAGTTTAAAACTGAATCCTACAATTTCAAAACGTGGTTTAAAAATAGTTATTTGATAGTTTCGTTGATTCTATAGCTGATAGTTAACATTAAATTCTGCTCAAACTACCAGTACGTTTCTTTTCAAACAGTAACAGAAGATCCTCACACAATATTGCATCATTTCCCTCCATTTCAAAATGCTTATAAAGCAATTTTATAAACATTAATACTGCTATTCTTTTGTGTCATGATTCTGCAGCCTCCAAGCCGATATCTGATGAAGTTTTACATGTTTTCTCTGATGTGTGATTTGTTCTGATCCCTCCCTATCACCGTGGGTGACAAATTCAGAGCGTCAACAAGCCTGTCTGAGTCGCTGTCACAGACAGATTACCTGCTGCAACTTGCAAAGATGCAACCTCAATGCCTGAGAGAGCCAAGTAAATAAATCCCAGTTGAAGGATATACAGCAGGTGAGAGAAGTGCTGAAAAGACTGGCAGCTCCATTATTTCTAAAAGTGTAATTGACATGAAATTCTCACCAGACATCTGAGAGAACCATAAATTATGTGTGATAAAATGAAAAAAAAAAATACAGGAAAAGAATGTGTAAAAAGGTGGTGACACCAGCAATCAAGAAAATAAATCAAGTCATTTAGTGCAAATTAATGTCGGCTGCTTCAGTATCAATTGATTGCCTTTAAATGGATGTTTTATTACCATGGTGTCATACCAGAAATATTTAAAGATGGTAAAAAAAAAAAAAACGTATTAGCTTGCCTTATTATTGCAAAACAGACTGATGACTTTGGTTCTCTGAGAATTTCTAAATTATTCAAGACTCCAGTAAGCGCTCGGGCCAAAACCAGAAGGGAAAAGAACATAATTATGTCAAAAACTGGCCAAGATCAGGTGCTGCCAGCAAGATCTCACACAGAGGAGAGAAAATAATCATCAGATGAGTTGCCCAGAAACAAAATGAGAGATTCAAAAAGACCATAAGTCAACAGCAACAATTGTTTAAAAGAAACCAATAATGCGGCCACACTCTGGACATTTAAAGTTTCAAAGGTTAAACGTTGAAACGCGTTTAAAAGTTTGCTGAACATCAATAATTATTGTGCAAACAACAAAAGTGAGAATAAGAACTATTTATTATGTCTTATTTAGCTAATTGTATGCTGCGACATGGGATCACAACCAATCATTGAATCACAAAGAATAAAAATTGTAATTTATATCCTCAAATTGCATACTATAATTACGTTTTCACATATTTTTAAAGTTCATTGGTGTACACCGTCATTGAATAAACAGTGGAAAAAAATAGTAAAATTAACAATTCGGACAGTTTTGAATGGGTGTTTTAAATAATAAATTGGAATTTATTGTGGCAGTGATGAATAAAATTATACTAATGAGTGGTTACTGACCTGCTTTAACAGAAATGGGCGTTTCTAGAAGGAAGACCGTCTGTTTCCAGTGGGTTTTTGTAACTTGAGGGCCAGTGGAGAATGTCACCTAGCGAAAAAACAACAATAAAAAATTATTTCAAAACATGAGCAGAATCAACCTGCTGTACCAAACCAGCAATGTATAGTTTTATTGAAACATCTAATGGTAGAATCAAATATTTCAAACCTGAAGAAGAGACATTGTTCTCAAAAACAGTGTGTTAAAAATAAGCAATAAAATTCAACTTGGTAGATTTAATATTATGGAAACCTACATAAAATTTGTTTTTAATACTAAAATATAGCATTAAAGCTGCAGTATGAAACTTTTCTAAAAACAAATTCCCCATTTGTTGAAAAGTCAGATGAGTTGTATGAGACGGATGATCTGTGTGAAATAAAATCCGCTCTTCTGGTTTTCACCAGTTCAAACTAGAAACAACCAATCAGGGCCAGGAGGCAGGCCTTAGCGCTGTCAATCATCCTCTGTAAGCCGCTTTCTCTCTGCTACGTTACAGCTTCTACCTGTCAGCAGAGTGTGTAGCAAATGCTAAAGCTAGTTAGCATGGCCACCAGTAACGGCAAATAAACGGTTTAGTTCGTTTATGAGGATTATTGACAGCGGTAAGACCGTCCTCCTGGCTCTGAATGGTTGTTTTTTGCTTCAGCAATAGTAACTGCGGGAGTAGTGGAGGAGATTAAACACTTAACAGATTGTCTGTCTCACATTACACAGTCACGACATAGTTATAGTTTTAGCAAACATGTATAAAAGCTACATAAATCATCAATTTCATTCTGTAAAAGTCAATCTGTTTCCACTAGTTGTGCACTGATTGCAGTTTTTTGGCTGATCTCCGATTACCGATCTTTTAAAAGCCAAACTTGCCAACTCTGTTTTTGAGTGATAGCATTTTTTTTTTTTTGTCTGAAATATAGCAAGAAAGTTGCTGAACTGGAAACGGTGTGGTAACTGTCCATGACCTGGTTTGTCAGTCAAACCTAGACATTTACCAAAGTAGATAAGATTGGTTGATAAGATCGGCTTCACATGTGATCAAGATCTCCCAAAATTAAGAAAATCGAAAGTGATAAATCTGTGCACCCCTTGTTTCTACAACTCATTTTAAAATCACTTTGTTCTACTGTTGGGTCTCTGATACCACTACACTCTTGAAGCAAAAAGATATTACTGTTTTTCACATTGTTCCAGCGTCAGCCCCCAGTGGAAACTGTAATTTACTGGTTCAGCCACTGCATGCGTCTTGGTTCCCAGGTACAATAGGAGGTGCAATCAAAAGGCACGTCTGTGTTGCTCACAGAACTTGGCATCAGCTGTTCCAACTGGCCAGGCTCTGCTGGGTAAGTGCTTGTATCAGCAGTTGGCTAAGACGCTCGTCGATTGCCAGTGAACGCCTCAGGGAGGAGAAACACGCCAAGGCGTGAACATAATTGAGTTTCTGTTAAATGGCTTGGATGTTGCTGCTGCTGCTGCTCACCTTGTTGCTGCAGCCTTTGTTGAAGAAAATGTCAAAGTAGCCGACAATTGCCTGCAATGAAATATGAAGGTTGTGTTAAATTGTGGCAGTAAAATAAACCCCCGAATTTGTTTGACTACACGGCGGGGCTCTGACATGCAGAGCAGAAAAGCCAGGTGTCAATGAGCACAAAAGAACTTAATAGGATGTTTATGTCCAGAAAAAAAGACATGAAAAACTGTTTAAAATATTTTTGCTGTGGTTTTCTCCTGGCAGATGCCAAACTTTTGCAACGCAACTACAAACTACAGCTTCACACTGCAAAAAAAATATTTTTTGTCTAGTTTCTAGTGTAAATATCTTAACACATTTGAAATAAGACAAAACTAACAAGAAGCTTTTCAGCTTGTTTTAACTAAACAATTCCTTATTATTGATGGAAAACGAATAGTTTAACTGGTAGATTATTTTACAACATAAGAAAAACGTCCTATAAATGAAATAATCTGCCAGTGGAACAAGTAGTAGAAATTTATTTAAAGTATATCAAGATATTTACATCAGAAAATATATGAAAATACATAGTAAGATTCTAGCTAATTTTAGAAAAATCCCATTAAACATATTTAATGACGTATGTGAATCAAAGAAGACTGAATACTGTAACTGAATAAAAATGTGTTGCAAACAAATGCGCCCAGATTATTGCACCTTTCCTGTTTCATAGACAGTATTTTTCACCTTCTCACCTTTCAGATCCACCAAGTGTATATGATGTGAGGAACTAAAACATTCCAATTGTTAACTATATTGCAAGTATGTCTCTTTAAACTTCAATTCTAAAATAAAACCGGTTCAGTAAGGTGTTTGAGTATTCACGCTGAGTCTGCAACACCCCCCATGTGCTTTCCTTCACCTCATCAGAGACTTGTCACTGGACAGCAGAAATAAATTATGAGGCAGCCACCAACAACGCCGAGGACATTTCTGCTGATGACCAAAAAAACCCCAAAACAACAATACAGCTTGCTACAGTTCATAAAATTAGCAAAGGTGGCTATTTTGATGGGAGTGTTGCAATAATCTAAAAATCCTCAGGAGAGAAGGGGAAATTGGTTATGAAAAATAACACTTAAATGTGTTTCAGTGGAGAATAAATGGCTGGATAAGGAAATTACACAAGTGACAGATTTTTAGTGTCAGACGTGGTTTATATTTATATATATATATATATATATATATATATATATATATATATATATATATATAAATAAAAATCAAGGAAGTTGATGCGAGAATGGTTTTGGTTAGAACAGTTTCTATAAACTACACATAATTTTACATAAAGGGGACATATTATGCAAAATTTACATTTTGCATCTTTTTGTACTTCCATTTGTGTTTCTACTGCTTCTAAAAACAACCTAAACTCTTAAACAAAAACATCCAGCTGGGTTTTGGCAGTAAGTTAATGATCTGGTGTCAGAAAATGAGCCGTTTCAAAAACCTTCGTAATGTATCGTCACAAATCAGCAGGCGCTGACCCTCACCTAGTAACCCCTGTGAAGTCCTTAACTAAACCTATAACTACACAATTAAAATTTCAGATGAATATAGAGGCTAATTTTATTAGATTTTAATTCTCACAGAGCTTTAAAAGAATCTGAGCAGTAGCCATTTCTGTTATGGGCGAACTGGGCAAACACCCAGGGCAGCTTCTCCTGTAGAGCGGCATCATTTTTTACTCTAGTAAACAGTTTTGCAGTTAAATCTGCAGCCTATTTCTTCCATGAAATATGCAGCATCCAAGCTTTTTAAAAGAGTTGTGTAAATTAATTTGGATTTCTTGAACTGAAGTAGTGTAAACTGTCTTATGATTTTTTTTTTTATGTTAATTGAAATTTGTGCATCTATTATAACTGAATCTATTTTATTTTTTGTATTTTAAACTGCATGGTGTACTGTGTGATTGTGATTGTTTCTCCCACATTTTTTCCAAATATAGAAATAAATTTTATGTGCATCTATGATGGTGCATGGTAATCTGAATGATGTAATGGTCCAGGGCACCAAAGAGCCTAGGACCTCTCCTGCATCGTAGAGTTAATAATTTCATACATCTAAAAAAAATTGAGGATAAGTCCAAGGCCAGAATAGCTTTAGGCGGCAATAGCCAGATTTGTAGGGGAAAAAAACACCCACAGGCTTGTTTTCTTCCTGTATGTGCCCCTCCTGAAAGAGGAAAGCCACTCTATCAATCTCAAGAGCTCACTTGTAGTGGCAATGATGCAGAACTAATAGCTTTTAATCCTGACGCAGCTGACAACTTGGAGGCCAGCTCTCCTAGACAAAGAAGAACCGGATCAATGGAAGGAAGGAAGGGAATATGAGAGACAGAGGAGCAAAGGAGGACAACATGAACGGAGAGACAGATTACTAAAAAAGTGGAGGATTAAATTAACCTGTAACATCATGTAAATCCAGAGGAAGCATTTCTTTAAAAGGTGCTTACAGTACATGAAGAAAGAAACTCGTGAAATCCACAAACAGATTCAACAAAACAGAGTTTTTTAGGGAGGATAATGGATATGTAAAGTTGTGCAACCTCAATGACCAAAGTGTTCAATACCTTCCCCACACCAAAGCTTCAATCAACCTTTATTGACTCAGACAAGCAGAGGCAGCACCACTAGCTCACAGCTAAACTGCCAGAAAAGAAGCCAAAGTGGATAAAAGAGCATGTCAACCCAATGCAATTATGCCGTTTAATGAATACTACAGAGAAGCTCGTAGCTGAGGTAATTAGGAAATTAGCTTTAATTACTCATCAGGCAGAGCAGACTCACCTCTCTCAGTCAGAAAGGCAGAGATCACCCTCAACGCGCCGCGCTGATGACAAGGCCTCGTAAGCGAGATTGATTGTCACTTCTTCGTTGTGCAACTTTCACCAGACAGCCGGGATGGCCAATTATAATCTGCGCTGCCGCGTGAAACTTGGAAATATAAAACCGACTAAGCAGTTTGGCAACTCGACACTTCATTAAAATCGCATTTGAGGAAAGGAGGAAGAAATGTAACGGCCTCAGACATTAAACACAGAAGATGTGAAAGTGTTCAGATAAGCCATTAAAGACATTGATGACGCACACGCTGTACTAAATCTGACAAATCAGGGCCTTTCAGACTTCTTGACCAAAGAGACGGAAATGAGCAACTAAAAACTTTTGTGTAAGTTAATTCAAAGTGTGAAAAGACTCTAAAATTTGTATTTTTGTTATGGTTTCTAGTGCAAATATCCTAACAAATTTGAAATACGACAAATGACCTCATAAGTAACTTTTTAGCAAGATATAGCAGCTTATTTAAAGTCAATAAATCCTTAATATTTAGGAAAAATATGGGAATGTTGTCTCTTTATAAATGAAATAAGATCTACTCAGTCTAATTCTGTGCTTTGTGCTCTGCCTTACTTTTTATTTTATATTGTACTTGGAATTTCTAATTGCACTTTCTGAATCATTTTAAAGAAAGTTTGCTGCAGTTTAGTTTTTACATGTTTGACCATGTAGGGAACCTTTTGTTCTGTTCTACTCCTAATTACATTCACTGAACAAATTAAAGTTGTTTTTACATGTTTGACCAAGCTTCTGAAGCTATTGGTGTATTTAATTGTGGTTTATTTTTCAAAGTTATAAAATATATTTAAGTACATCTATGTCTGTTTAAAAAGACAAAAGCTTTAAATCAATTCAGCACTGCTTTCTTGTATCGGATCGGAATCGGCCGATACTAAATCTCATATCTGTATCGGAGGTGAAAAAAAGTGGATTGTGTTTATCTTGGATATTTAAAATGTCTTCCAATTCACGTGTTAAACATTCATAAGAATTTAATGTTTGAGAATGTGTTCTTGTTTTACGACGCTATTAGCATTATTAGGTGAAAATGGTCTCAAAATAACAATATCATCATTTATCGCAAAAACATCTGGGACAATTTAGCATCAGCAAACAGGCCTAACAAAGTGCTAGGAAAAGACTGAGGGGAAAAAAAAGTGAAACCTTAAAGTGTAGCGAGACAGACGCCCCAAAAAAGGACAAATAAGAATGAATGCATTTCATTTTCATCAGTGTTTAGCCTTGGGCCTGTGCTCTGTCTGCGATAAAGGATGACAGCGGGCTTCCTGACGGCCCACAGAGGAGGATCAGAGATGCTGCGGCTCTCCGGCCCCCATTCTACGGGAAGAGCGAGGGGAAAATTAATAATTATCATCATGGATAACACCAACAGGGAGCAATTCATCATTGCTCTCCTTTTGCCCGGCCACATGTCAGTGAGATGCGTGGCCCGGCCAGATACTATTATACGGCAGCAGAGGGGGAGGCTGTAGAAAAGGAGGCGGGGGGGTTAAGTAGAGGGAGGAGGAGGGGCATTGAGGTGGAGGGGAGGGAAAGAGGGCTAATGTGCTTTTGATGGGGTTTATCCAGGCATGGAGGCGTCAAGCATGACCACCTCTAGAGCAAGACGGCGTGAATTCCCCCCACAGACGTCAAACTCTCCTCTTGGCCTTTCAGCACTGCTGCTGAGATCAAACACGAACACATCTCGTTTTCAACATGCCTACAGGTTGTTTTCCTCAGACATGCGTTAAACCAACAAATCTACGGCAGGTTTTAAGTTGTACAACTTGGCTTTATGTGGTTATTTTACAAATATTGTGGAAAGAAAGCGAAAATCTACAGTTGCTTAATGTAAAATTTACTTTTTTGAGCTTCACATCAAGTGATAAAGTTATTACCTCATTGAAAACATACCTGGAATGTTGCTTTGATTAGTTCATGAATGTTTGAGAAATCTTTTAATCTCCATGGCAACCATTCAGTTAAGTAAAATGCGTCACAGAGCAGCACTCCCCCACGACTCCTCCACTGAGCTCCTTCAGACTAGCCGGAAACAATTAGCAGACACCTGGTTGAACTGCGTATCTGCTGAGCTCACTATACAAGCTACTTCTCAACGCTGGTAGAAAGTTGTTAAAGGCTTAATAGAGGAGCCATGATGTAATAACTTTCTGAAAATACAGTTTTAGAAAGAGAATGACTATTCAAAGAGACAGAGGCCCAATTGGAAAGTGGTAAATTGCAAAGTTAAATTTCGTATTTGAAATATTTAGCATTTTTAGAACAACTAAAGGTAACATAGTTAATTGATTGTGCTATAAAATAGCACTTATATGTCTGGAAAATAATAGTAATACTGCCCCTTTAAAGTTGCGCAAATTAAAGCTCTGAAAATATTTATTTTACTGGAAGTGGTTTATTATTTTACCATAACAGCTTGTAACTTAAATCTAACCATGTAATTAATTGGCTTTTAATTGCCAACGCTCAATCTGTTTTCATAATGTCCAAAAAACAAACTGTGAAAATAACGTTAAAAAAAAATGTCTAAATAAAATGTGAATTAGAAGGAAATTTAGTTTTGGGCAAAGTTTGCTGAATTTTTGAATATATTTAGGCCCCCAGAGTTTTAATCTTGGGCAAAAAAATAAATAAAAACTAATAAACTAAACCAAAAATACTGGGTAGGTTTTAGTAATTTTGCAATGCAGCAATTGTAGAGCGCATACAGCGGTAAAAGTAGCTGGCCAAGTGCTCTGGAGTTCTGTTTGGGTTGCTAGGTAACGGCATAGCTTTGCTGGAGTTGCTAGGTAACAGACTGGCGACAGGACAGGAGACACAAAAGCTACTTGTGAAGTCTGTGTGTCCAGAGTAACTGTCCAAATGTTACAATGTCCAAAAAAAATAATAAGTTAGTCTTCATTTAAAACCCCAACCAGATATTTTGAGCCAAACTTAATTCTCCTGATCCATATGGAAGTCATGAAGGGAGTTATCTACAAGAGGTAAGATATAATCACGACAACATTTCAGAAGGTTTTGAAACAGCTCATTTTCAAGAAACCAAGAAACCTTAACTGAGCGGATGGGTGTTTCTTATACTTGGGCTGTTTTCAGACACTTAAATGGAAGTAGAAAATCGAAATAAACAAAATAAAATTAATTAGTTTTCTTATCAGCCTAAATCAAATGAACAAGAGAAAATGGTCTGCAATGTATTTTTAATAACTGCAGACTTTTAAGACGTAGGTTGTACTAGAATGTTATATATTGTGTAAAAAGAACTTCAAAAAGTAATGAAACAACTTTTCAGTTGATCTTGACTTTAATGCAATGTTCTGACTTGGTGAGGTACATTAGAGAGTGGATTTTTCCATTAACAATTCCTTTATTAATGTACTAAAGTTTGTCCTTGAAGTTGACGAGAGCCTAACCCGACACTCCAGAAGGCCACGGCTCCAGACACACAATTTAAATTTGATGGAAAGCATGTTAGAGATGGATTGCACAGATTTCTTTCGCCCTTCTCTGCACGGCTACAGTAACAACGTCAGCAGCGAGACAGCGCTCTTCAAATTAATTATACACAGAAACTTATTGGGGCCTGCCCATAGCAATGCATAAGGAGAGCAGTGACTGACTTGCGAAGCAAGTCAGTCACTGCCTCCATGCATTGCATGGCAGGCACCTATTGTTCTACACCCAATAGAATGTCTCTTTATTATTCTTAACTTCTTCATCCGCGGACATTAATGCGGCTCGTACCGCTGCGAGCCCACCCACAAAAGTGGTATCAAAACGTGCGGCTCGATCCCGGGAGGTGTGCTATTACTTTTGGTGGGATTTGGAGTTACCATGGCGACGTAAAAAGCAAAAAACGACCCCAAAATCACTAACGAGCTCACCAGGTGCATCTCTCGTCGTCAAGGGGATGAGGCAACCAGTAAATCCTGAAAATACCCTATTTTTGAGGATTTTCTGTGTCGTCATAACTTTATGTAGAAACGCCATTCAAACTTCATTTTGTAGATACGTCCGTGTTCTCTTTTAAAGTGAAGACAGCACGTCAATATGTATTATGGTTTGTCCACAACTTCTTTCTAAGCGACCCAAAGTTTTTGATTTTTGGAAAAATCAGAGTGTGAAGGCCGCTCCGCTAGAGTGAGAGTCAGAGCGACATTTTGACCCCAAATCATTTTTTAACTCGCCCTCACGCTCACAAATATTGCATGATTGGTATCAAACTTGGTCATGACATTGATACGCGTGCCTGCTCCGGTCAAATGTTTTCAAAAATTATCTAGCGCTTACAGTTTTCTCTCCAGGTGCTTCAGAGCAAAGTCATGCGCCAGGGTAGCAGACAGATCTCACTGATTCACTTCCATGTATTTCTGAAAAATTTCAGACCTTGGCACACACTTTTTTTTATCTCATCGCTGTTAATACTGTGAGTGAGGTAGAGATATGAATGGCGGACTATGTGAGACGACAAATAGCCCTCTCATATGCTTCAAACGGTTTTCGAATATGTATTACGGTTCCCGAACGGAAACAGTTTTTTGCAATGCTTTTTTAGTCAAACTGGCTGGCTCAAACAGAGAATTGTCTCCCCTGGATGTCTCACTCACAGCTGGCAGAGAGGATTATTTACCATGGCAACGGAACCCAGAGCAGGGAGAGCTGTTTAGGGACTACAAATACGCATCACTGTAGTTCTAACTAGTAGTTCAGTTAAAACAGAGGAGGACTGAGCTGGCCTTTAGAAAACTTGCTGCTATGGGCTGTATATAACTAATTTAACCCTGTCACTGTTACACATGGGATGAGTTTGGCCCTTTGAAATGAAGCTTACTGAAAATTTCAAAATAAAAGCCCTTGAAAATTTTTACATCAGGTCATTGCTTTTTGAGCGTTATATGACTGATTTAATCCAATGACTGTTACACATGGGATGACTTTGACCCTTTCAAATGAAGCTTAACAAAATTTCAAAATAAAAGCCTTGGGAATTTTTACATCATGTAATTGCTCTTTTGGCTTTATGTGACTGGTTTATCCAAAGCACTCTTACACATTGGATTAGTGTGGGCATTTAATATGAAGCTTACTGCAAATTTCAAAATAAAAGCCTCAAAATGCCCTTCTGATAGTGCATCACCGGAGGCGAGTGCAGTGATATCATTCTGCATTATCTGTTTATCCGAGGTTAGGGAACTGCCTTGCGCAGCAAGGCAGTTGATTAGCATTAGCCTTTTAGCTTAAATAAGCTATTTTCTATTTTTCAGACTTATTAGCCATGTTTAGTATACTTAATGGAGTAAGTAAATGACAGTAAACATTCTAATGATACCCCACATGCTACTGAAAGTATTTATGCTTACATTAGCATATTTGCTCATTTTAGCTAATACACTTACTTTATCATACTGAATGTTGCATGTCCAGCTTACTTAACATTCTTGTGATTCTCCACATGCTATTGATTACATTGCAGCTTTCTTTAGCATTGATGCAAATTCTTAGCATCAGAACGCTGGGTCCAAACCGACGGGCACACTTTGGCAGGCCCCAGTTAAATTTCTTCAGGAATTTTCTAGTTCTCTCCTGCCACACCATCAGCATACATTATTAGGCAAATTTTGCTACCTTTTCTGCAGTTCAGGTAAGGGATCCTGATGAAGAGCCAAAAATGAGACTGAAAATTAAACTCCCAGCATATATATCTGCTCTAATCCAAGTTCTGTGAAAGCAGGCGGTGTAAACATGGCACAAGGGAGGGATATTTAAAAATAAATAAATAAAAAATCATAAAGCAAGAGCAGAAGGATTTGTCTTATGCTGGAACAGCGCAGACGCAGGGGTAGTGCTGTTCATTTAATGCAAGGTTAGGCAGGCTGAGCTGATGAATGGACTGTCGGCGGGAGAACAAAAGCAGCCGTTCAATCACAGGACAGGAGAGGCAGCAGCTACCCTCTTACCAATCCCCGAGCACTGGTCCAGGACCAGTTTACCCTTCACACGTTATAGCCCTAACTACCGGTAAGACGCTACGACTGTTCCGACAACAAATCAGTATTGTAAAGATGGAAATGTGAGGAAAAGGAGGAAATTAAAGTGAAAAAGCTACAGAAGATTTGTTTCTGTGTGATTAATTAGAACAGACAGAAAGCAGCTTAAAAAAAACCAAAACAAGGAAGTGATGGTAAACTCAACACGCCTCGCCATGTGATCAAATCATTTGTTTTGTTGCTCTGGACTCCAAACGCGTCTAGACTTTAAAGTCTAGAAATAGAACTGGGATGTTTTCAATTACAGAGCAGAGAAGACAGGAAAAATGAGAGGATGTTTACGAATCCCATTATATCCAGCAGCTTCACCCAGAGAGCACAGGCCAGATAATAACTACGTATTGATTGTCCATTAAACCAATACACCCGACAGTGCAGTACAGAAAAAAACACTACAACACAGAGCAACTTGGACACAATGAGGTCTGTTGCAGACTGATCACTTCGCACAGCGTCAGGATCCACAAAACTGGAGCTACTCTGTAGTTACTGCTGGCATTGTGGAGAGAAATGTGGCTGAGACACAGTGGCACGACGCTGCCAACAACCCACAAAATACACATAGAAACTCGTTTTCACAATCTGCTTTTACTGGACGATACATCCCAACACTAACGTTCACTCAAACCTCTTCTAAGACATATTCTTATTTTAGTTTCATTACAATATTGATAAAAATATGGAGAAACATGAGGAGAAAAACAAAAGTATTCATAACCCTTTTGCCATTGCTCAATATACTGTAATGGGGATTTTGTGCAACACACTGCAAAATCTTACCAAGTATTTTTATCCAGTTTCTGATGCCACTACACAAAACTAACTTAAAAGTAACTTTTCAGCAAGATATGTGAGCTTGTTTTAAGTCATTTTTTCCTTAATATTGGTTTATATTTCCCCTCTCCACAGAAAATTAAAGTAGATTTGAAAAAAATACCATGAATTTGCAGTGACAATTGCTCAAACTTCAGTTTAAAATAATATACTTACGCTTCCAGTTAATACACATTTATAAGCTTTGCCCTATGAACACTGGACATTATTTGTAAGACCTTTTTAAAGTCACATTTCCTAATATCTCTGATTCCAGCTGACAGAATCTTGAAACCAAACATTCAATCATCAGAGTCTGAATGATGTCTCTCTGCCTGGCGTCTTTTTTACACATTTCTGGTGAATGACAGGTGAACAAACGTGTTTCCTGCAACATTTTCTTTCTTTAATGTTTGTGACACAAACACAAACACAAAAAAAAAACCTTACACCAACATATTTGTTCAGATAACATTTCTGCAGCATTAAATTATATAAAAAGTTCTATAAAAAGCTCATTAAATAGCTGCTTTTTCCCCCCCCCGAGATGCATCAGTGATCAAAAGCGGTGATAATGTGAATATGTTTGTAATTCTTACCGTGCAGTCTGTGGTTTTTGTTATCTTTAGCAGAAAATCTGTAGTAAACTCCAGCTCTGACAGGCACACTGTGTTACAGTCCAACGTCTGTTGAAACAAAACAGATATAACGACAACAAATTAAACAAAACGGTAAACAACAGCAGGATAAACAATACAAGACAAAGCAAAAAAATTAAATGAATTTATAAAAACTCTATATTATAAAAACACAAAAGAAACTCAATGGAAAAGCAGGGTAGTCAGAGGAAACCTATGTCTTTTATAAAAACTGCTGCTTCCCACAGCAATAGGTGCCAAAGTGGCCATAAATAAGTTGATTCTCATTTATATGTTGGGTTTTCTTACCATAAAACGATTAATACTACAGTTGTGTGCAAACAAGGTTAAAAGTGTCACAAGTAATGTACACCGATCCAACGTTTCTCTGTAATATCCTGAAATCATTATTAATAAAAGAAGGTTCCAGTTTGCAGCTTTGAAAACATTTTGGTCCCGATTTTACTGAACGCGTTTTGTGGAGGCCAAATTTTTACAAATCAGAGTTCCAGATGGGAGGAAGACGCAGTAATTATGTGTGTATATTACAATTTAAAAATAAATGAGACTAAAGAGTTGTATGCTGGATGAGAACCTATTTTTCCTATTTTGAGCATTTTCAGAAAAGTTCACAGAGGACGGAAATGATAATACAAATGCACCGATCTGAGAACATCTGAATCGGTATCCATATTGAAACCAATTCAAGGTTAGGTATTGGTGACAATACGTCCAGCGCTATACAGTCTAATTCTATGCTTTCTGCACTGAGCTTTATTATGCATTTTACATTGTATGTAAAATTCCTTATTGCACTTTTTGATTGGTGTGTGGCAGATGACTTTCACGTTTGACCAATTGTTTTAGTCAGTTTCAGTTTCTTGGTCATTTATTTTTACGTTGGGTATTACACTTCTAATTGAACTGACTGAACAAATTAAAGTTGTTTTTACATGATTGACTAAACTTGTGAAGCCATTTGTGTAAGTTCTCAAATATATTTGTGATTAAATACATTTATTTGCTTAAAAGAAAAGAAAAACAGTCAATTAAACCATTTTTTCTCTATTGGATCGGTATCAACCAATACCAAACCTCAGACTTCAGTATCAGAAGCTACATTTAAATGACAGCAAGTTAACATTTCAGAAGTTAAACAGTTCAATCTATTTTCACTGAGGTATAAAAAAACCCTCATCAGTTCAGTGGGAATTTATAATTCCACAAAACAGCTTGCTCTCAATTTTCCGGAATTGCAGCCAGCTCTAATGGAATGCTACTGGATCGTATCAACGGGAGGCAATAGATGAGAGTCCCTGTAATTTGGGCAGAGGGGGTGACTATTTGTCACTTGAGGGGAGAAGCTATCGATTAGAGGATTCAAATTCCATTACATCAATGTTCTCCCCTCATTCATCACCCGCCCTGATGGCTGGAGGACGCAACACTTATCAGAGCCGCTAACTGGCAGAGGAACACAGCTCCGACGCAGTAAGAAGGGCTTTTCTGGGAATTCTTTGTTCTTAAATGAGACACGGTTTCACTGGGTTTGTTTGTAGGACTTACCTCAAAGAAAAGCCTGCAATTTTCAAATAAAAGCCTCAGCGGGCTTGTATTTGAAGCCTGCTGATAGTAATGAAGGAACTTAAACAAGGATTAGGCAGATCCATCCCCACAAACACTTCCTGAAACTCCACGAGCCTCTCTTTTGGTCCAAGAGCTAAATCTGATTCTCATTTTACAAATCCAACAGCTTCAATGTTTCTGTCTCAGCAAAGCACACCAGGGACTTGTGTAACTGCTTCCCACTGCATTTGTGTGACTTCCTTTTAAATAGTTAGGATTTAAGTCAACTGAGGGTGCTGTGTAGACCGCTTTAACCCAACTCTTGTTCATTTGGGTAGAAAGTCTGGTTTGTTTGTGTGTTGTGAATGTGCCGTCAAACTCTGATGCGGACCAAAAAAGTGAACCCTGGTCCGCTCCGCCTACAAATCTAGTACAGTTCGAATATATATGTGAATGCCAAGACAACCAGAGCAGAAGTGGACTACAGCGCACGGCACTCTGGGTAAATACAACCAAAACAAATGTGACAGTCCAAGGCCAGACGGAGAAATGGCTCGTGGTCTTTTCTTATTTCTTATTATTGTGCAGAGGTTCTGATTTTGGATTGTCAGGATGTGTACCTGTACAACAGCAGGTTCAGAGATGAGTGTCTCCGCCTGCACCACTTCCACCATCGCCTCAGGCACCACCGCTGTCTTCATGCATGCCATATTGAAGCCATATACGTCCTCCCAGAATGCAATCCTGTCTTGGTGCTTCTGTGCGTCTCCCACAGCTGCCAGGCTGATGTTACAAAGATCTGGATACACTGGAATAAGAAATAAAAACCACACACTTTTAAAGACAGATCAAAACTTTATTTCTTTATTTCACAAAAAAACTCAAAAAACTATTAGTTGAGAGAAATGCAATTAAATCTCAAGTTTAAAAGCATATTCTTCAACCCATGGATGCAAAACTCAACAACTGTAAAACTAAAAGTAGTCGTTGGGCACAAAAGAGGATCTGTTCTGAAAAATGCAAAAACAATTGTAAAAACAAACTAAATACACAATGTTTTAATGATATGTACCAGTCTGATTTCTATACAGAAACAATCTGGTTTTTGTTTGTTTGCTTATTTAAGAATCCTTATTGGTCTCTACCATACCAGAGACTATTCTTCTTTAAATACATCTAAAATCTGAATCATTTTAGATGTATTCTAATCTGCCCACGTTTTTACTTAAATTTGAAAGAAAAAAAACCCTCTTATGTAGCCTAGTTTATTAAATGGTGTACCACAAAGTTACTAGACGTTTCTGGTGCTATGTAGTGTTAAATTCAAATAAAAGAAAAAAATGTGTTTATTAAAAGGTGAACAGTTTGTGTTGTTTCTAAAGTTTTCAAATTTAAGATTATTTTTTAATTTGTTCACATCAATTATTTATTTAATTTTTGATGAGTGAAAATTTCTCTTTGATTTTGTTTTAAGAATATAAACATCAACTGGTGAACTGTATCTGTGCTATAGTTGAATTGTGGCTACACAGAATCATTTCAAGGGCCGCTAAAGGTCCCTGAGCCACAATTTGGACACCCCTGTTATAATCCATGTCACAAAAAAAAGCCACACATTTAAATGAAATAATTTAAAGATTTAATTTGTCATTGTTGTCTGGACTTTCTTTCCAGACAACAATGAGTTAATCCATTAAGATATTTATTTTACTCTAAAAAACAGATCATTAATCATAACTAGAGGAATGGGAGGAAAGTTTAAGTCTGAAAAAGTCAATTCAGTGATGAGTTGGGGTTTTTTTTAATAACAAATATAATAACTAACAAACCATTTTACAAATTCAATCATAGAACGGTCGGGCATGCAGTGGGTGTGGACATTTACATCAATTTTATGAATGCGCCGTAATGACTGTATCCATCACATGTGAACAAAATATGGCCAGATGACCACTTTGTCCTACTTTAATTTTTCATACTTTGTGTTGCATAGCTCATCCCAGAAACAATGGCGCACGGCTTTGCCTCAGACTGCAACATACGACGAACTAAAGCTCTTATAGTCGCATAGAAACAGGGTTTTTATTTAAATTAAAGAAAAATATGTTTTTTTTTTTTATTTATTTACATTATTCACCTGGCTGATAGACAACATCTAAAAGTTACAAACTATCCAAGATTAATACACTCTTAATTTGACTGGATAAATTTGCAACTTAAGAAGGAATATGTTGACAAGCACTGCAAAAAAAACAAACTACAATCACTCAATTTTTATAATTTGTTAATTCAAAAACCTTTCTTGAGCAACACTTCTGGAGAAAATAGATTGCGTATACATTTATGAAACCATATAAAGTTGTTTTCTCTATATATAGATATACTTTTGATCCAAATGTTTAAGATTTACATCATATTTCAGGCTATAAAGCAACAAATAAAAAGGTCATTTTAATTCGTTCAAAGCAAAAAGTTTAGTTGAATTAATTTGTATCGTTTTATGTTTGTGGTGAAAAATATCTGCATAAAGGAAAACTTTGGAAGTGTTAAATTATTAAAATCTTTTTAGCCTTTATTCTATGCTTGGCATAATATATTAATAATAAAATTTATTTTAAATCAGACAGAAAAAAGCAACTCACTTTCTTTTCTTTATTGTCCTCTTAAGGCTTCAGGGTAAGTGTGAAAATAAACCCTTACAAAATCAATAATAGCATTACTCTGCTCTAAGATTTAATTCAGCAGCGAAACTACATTATTCCTAAAGAGAAAAAAGATATAAACAAAAGGTATAATTAATGGCTGCACCACTACCCAAAACATCAGCGGAGTTATTCCGAAATAAAACAGAAATGTAAGCAAAAAATAGATAAATAAACAAGTGGCAGATTATGTAATAATTTTATTATTTCAGATTAAAGAGTTTTCTGAGATTTGAAACTTTTTTCTGATCACGTCGGTTTTAGATTTTTATATATTTGACACAAAAATAAAGTTGGGTAAGTTGAGTTGGACAATGTCAATATTAAATTCTAAGTGTTTTTTTGTTATTGTTTTGTCTTTGTAATCTCATTGTGTAAATTACCAAATGAATAATTTATGATCCAAAATGAACATTAAGTGCAAACTTTAATGTTTGTCATTGGAGTTTCACATCAGATCAGTTGTGAAAAGGCTTGAGTGGCTAATATACTTGGCGATTAGATACAAAATGCTTGAAGCCAAATTTATTCCTGCTGTGAAGCAACATTAGCCAACTCCGAGGCCTACACCAACAGCCTGACTACTTTCATGACCGTAAGTCAAAACAGAATCGATTTAAATGTAGGAAGAATGCAAAACAAAGTCAAATGATTTCAACCAGAATTGGAAACGAATACAACATCGTTATTGTTACGTATTATGATAGAATATAGTGAAACATGCAGGAAAACCGAAAACATAAGGAGCTTTTGGACCACAGAAATATTTTCCTTGGATTCTCAAAAAAATAATAATAATAAATGTAGTATTGACTTTTTTATGGCTGCACCAAATGAAACCCGTATGATGAAAACAGATAAACTTGGTTTAGGACATTTTCTAGCAAACGCACGGATATCTTTGAAATTTCAGAGTTCCAAAACAAAAATAATTCTGACTTTTGAAACTCAAAAAAAATAATTTCTAAGCATTTTTTTTAGATTAATTTCAAATTTAACCTAAAATGGATTTTTCCAGCAAATTTTTAAACTCTGAAATTTTTACCCTTTTTCTCATAAAGCCATGAATGTAGGATATTTTATTTTTCATTCCAGGTTATGCGTGAAGAGCCTAGCGTGATGTGTGGAAGGACGGTGACAGACAACTTATAGCCTCCCTTATTAGCTGACCCAGAGTATCACCATGTTTACTCATAATGTACTCAATTATTAACACACGCAAACAGAAGCTTTGTCAGTTCATGTTTTTCTGACTACAGATCCGAGTGAGTAATGATGCGACCGACTGGTGAAGGTGTAGGTGCTGAGTAGGCAGAATGAGGACAGGCCAGTCTGTAAGAAAGCAAGAGCGACAAACGCGGCTGTAATGTGCAGAAATACGGAAAAACGAGGAAGGGTAGCATCAATAGATTCATGGCTTTGACATCTGCGTCCTTCTCGATTGGCTGCTCACAGGCCGTTTGTCAAGCGCCCCACTCCCCTTCACCCCCACCCTGTACTTTAGCTGTCTTTGCCCCTCTCCACCCCCCATCCCATTGGTGGCCTGTAAAAGAGGAAAAGGAAAGTGCAGGAGGGGGGTATAGTACAAAACAGATCTCTTTTCCCTGGACACTGTACTGTGCCAGGCATGTGGGGACACATTTCAGGATGAAGGGTAAGTTAATGTTGTGGGGAAAATGGGGGAGCTGCTGTAACTCTGCTCTAATGTAGCTTAAACACACATATAGCAGCAACGCTGCAGGGCTGGACTAATAACTCAGCACAGGCACAAACACTTCAAATCTAAAAATACGCGTTGGACTAAAACTGCAGAAATCCAACACAACACAGTGACTTAATGGATTTGCAATTTTTTTCAGCAATGCACTCAACTTTATGTGGCTTGTAGATAAACTAATACAACATGGAGGATCTCCACTCATAGAAACAGTGTTTCCTGCAAACAAACATAGCAGCATTTTATTATTTTGCACATAATGTGGTAAATATGGGCGATTTGACAAAGTTTCCATCATTTATTGGATTTATTTTGAATCTGAAATGTCTCTAGTTTGTGTTTTCATTAATAAACTCTCTTTGATTTTATTTGGTTACACTGCAAAATATTGACAAATATGAGGGCCAATCACTGCCAATCACCGATCATTGCCGATCACCTGGATTGGCTGTTAATTTTTCGTTTTCATTATAAATGTTACTATGTGATCTGGCAAAATGGAAACATGATCTGGCAATAAATTCACCTAATTTAGAAATAAAACATGCAAAATAATTGCAGACAAAATACAGTAGATACTCAGTCAAAAGGAGAACTGATAGACCTGCAATCAGTAAAATAATATTTTACAGTAAAGTTCTCTGTAACTTAATTATACATGAGTAAATCTGCCTACATCAAATGGTGTCAAATAAAACAGGAAATATTCATTCAAAGTCAAATGCAGGTTGCATCAGAATAAACAACCCTGAGTTGCTAAAATCAAAACTTCCTGAGAGGTCAGCTGGTTGATTAATGCTGGTTCTGTTTGGTTTTTTTCTGACTGAGCAGAAAAAAAACAAACCTTCTGTGTTCTTTATTCTGCAGAACACAGGAGGAGGGCGAGGAAATCGATTATTTTTAGATCATCTGTCTTAAGTTAGGACATAGTGAAAGTTTTAATACATATGCAAAATATTTTTTTGTTCATTTAAGTTACATGCTGCAGCTTTGAGCAGACGTTCACTGAGAGTTCACTGTCGGGTGGAGCAGAAACGGCGCTACATCTGTGAAATATTCCTACCAGTAGCGAGTAGCAGCAGTCCAATGGCGAGAGCAGAACCAGCGTCTTTCACCGCCAGCTCGAAGACTTGAATTATTTATCGGGTCATTTGTTTCGCTTTTTGATCGTCATGCTAATCCAGGTGAGCGTTGGTAGTTGTGCACTGTATTACCTGGTATCTGATCGCTACGGATGTCTTTTTTTCTGCAGTGAGCCTCGATGTAGCCAAACTCCGTCAAGTGCTTGTTTTTAAAACGTCACATTAGATTCCTTGTGTTGAAACATTTTGACGTGCATCACCCAAGAGGTAATTTTCCAAAAGCCAATGTTGCTTTCTTCAATTTTGCTGACTTCATTCTTTACGACATCTGTGGTTTCTGAGAGAACTTTCTCTACTGCAGCTGGGGAAGTTTGTTCTTTTGGAAGATTAGAGAAATAGTTCCCTAGGAGACTGGTCTGGATGGCGCTGTCTTCATGGCTACTGTCTTCAAATGCCGTCTTCTTCAAAGCAGAAGTTGAGTTTTCAAACTCAACTGTATCCTTTGCACAGCAAACTTCCCCAGCCGGGGAGGTTTGCTTCCCAGTCTTGGAAGGTTCGAAAAGAAAAGCGTCAAAAAGGTGTGATAATAATAATATTACTAATATTAATAATATCTACCTTACCTTTAACCATTTGAAGCTTTGAGCATTAGATCCAGGAAGTGACAGTGAGCTCAGACCATCAACATTTAAGTCATCAAGAACCATACGCTGACCTCTGACCTGTACGCTTTTGTCCCACTCAGGTCATGTCTCACCTGTCCAATCTTCCTTTCATGCACATTTGTCTCTATAGGTGCTTGTCATTCTGGGTGCCCCTGTGTGTGTGTGGGTTGGTGTGTGTGTGTGTGGGTTGGTGTGTAAGTGTGTGTGTGTGTGTGTGTGTGTGTGTGTGTGTTGGTGTGTGTGCGTGTGCATTGTTGTGTAAGTGTGAACCTTCTCATGTCCCAGGAGCCAGTAAAGGCAGTGAGGTGGAACCGTTTCCCAGGATAGTCACATTTGGCACAAACCATTACATTTGTGCCAGTGATAAAAAAATGAATTTCAAAGTGTGTCAAGCTAATATCTTTAAGTTTCTTTAAGTCACCTCATATTCACCATTAAGAATACCCACAATTTTTATTCACTAGACAATCGTAATTAAGACTAGCTGCTACTGAGGCAAAATCTAGAGCAATCTAGCTAAACGACTGAATATAAATTATATTTTAATTTCTTTCACTTTCTATAGTCTTAGCCATCAAAATATATTACTGGCTTGGACATTGCCCATTAACCACTACAGCTAGTGTTGCTCACCGTCAGGCGCCATTACTATGTCACAAAAATGGTTCTGGTGTCCTTATTTCTCATCAGATTTGTATAAAATATGATTTAAATTAAAACTGAGAAAACTGGAAATATTTTGGTAAAAATTTGTTTTCTCTCTGGATGTAACTCTTTAAACAGTTTGGTTTCTGTCAGTTCTGTCAAGGTGCAAGAGCAGACTAAGCAAATTTATCTTGTATATTGGGTTAATAATTGCTGATCTAGGCATTGTAGTTTATTGTTATGAATGATGCCACGTTCCAAGAACAAACGAGGAAATTAGCCCAGCATTTGTCATCTCTTAAACAGAAAAAAGTGTACAAACCAATAAACCTGGGGTGGATAATGTATTATTATTTAATTTCCCTTTGCGATCAATAAAGTATTTATGAATTTGGTTTGAAATTGTTGTAGTTTACCACTATTATTGTATGATTTATGAAAGTAGTGCAACATGCTTTGGAGTCCTCTGACTTGATAACGCGTTAAACAAATGCATGATATTTACCATTTTCACCATTAACACATCTAGAAATGTTCCTACCTCAACATTTAAAAACATAAAACCAAGTTGTTTTATCATTAGTGCCGCTTTTTCTGCTTAAAGATATTAACTCAAAATATTTGTCATTTTTCTACAGCAAATGAGAATTGAAAAATGTAAAATTAGTCGCAGCCACAAACAAATGAAATATATATTTATATTTTTCAAAACACAAACATTAAATATTCATACCACTTACCTGAACCACCGTCAGCCAAGTAACAGTCTCTGGCGTACAGGACAGAGTCCAACATGGATTCAAAGAGCAAGAAGTAACCCTGGCGTTAAAACAAAGAAAATCCATAATTACTACATCAAACTTAATTTTAGAGCTTCAAAAGTGAACAAAACAAAAATCCAACTCAAACTTCACGATCGGATTAATCAACCTGAACAATAAGTCATTGTTTTGAGACCATTTTCAAGTAATAAATATGCGATACCATAATAAAGCAAGAATATTTTCTCAAAGATCAATAAGCTTTAAATTTTAATGAACATTTAACACTGGAAGTAGAAGACATTTTAAATATCCAAAATAAATAAAACAGAAACAACAAAGTGAATTATGAAATCACTGTAAAAAAAAAGACCAAAACATCGGACTGAAGACTTTTGTTATCCAGTCTGTTATAGAAAGACAGAAGAGAAACTTTAAATTATGCAAATGTAAATTGTTCAGCTTGTTTTAATTTATCAAGCAATTAATTGATTTATTGTGACAGGCCTAGTAATAAGTAAGAATTTAAAAGTTTAGGATCCAAAACTTTAGACTTGGGAACTTTTACAGTTTTCATTAGAACAGTCTGATGTACAAATCATTCATTAATGGAACATTTCTATCGGTTCAAAATTAATTAAATAATCTAAGCACAATCCCAGATACTCCAATTTATCTGAGGTTATCCATTGTACTTTAGTCTAGGAATGACAGTAATGCGAGTTTGTTTTGATCCAAAATGCTCCGAAAGTCTCCATAATATTATTGGCTGTAAAGCCAGACTGGCATTTATTCATGAGCTTAAACATGATTATGATTAACAAGCTTCTCTTTACCTTTATTTAAAACATGACTTGGGTTTGGTACATCAAGGTTGCTCTATTGCCATTCTTCCAGGCAAATGATAAATTAATAACTTAATATTTAGTTTTAAATTCAGCAGTACCACAGACATTTAAATTAGCAGTAGCTGTGAATTGGGTGCTGCATCCACGTGACTAGATCTCTAAAAATTTGACCCTGAGCTGACCTTGTGTTCTGCTCCAGTAGACAGCACATTAACCGTGGTATTATTCCATTAATGCTGAAATTGAGTTCTGTCCACCTCTTGTAGGCTCCTGCCTGAGTGGCGGATAGTGCTGACAAATGGCTTTTTCTGCCTGGTGCCCCCCAGCAAACGTATAAACCAATCAGATCAGCCTTTCCTGCAGAGGTTCAGCCCAAAATATGTTCTTTTTCAGTCCAAAATAAATGTTTTTTACAACTTATGGGAGGACATATCTCCATCTGGGATGAGAAGATGGAGTAACAATAAATTGTCCCAGAATTTATCTTGATAGACGACAATGTGAAGTCTCAATAAAACAAAACTGGCATTAAAAACAATAAGACATTAGGATCAGGCAGGGAAAAAACTCAAAACTGCCAGTTAGGACTTTTGTTAAATAAAAAAAAATATATAGTACAAACTAACGGCTTTGTACTATGTGTTAAATGCTTGCAGCATTTTTCAAAATGACGGCTTTAAGCAAATTACACCAACAGAAATAAAACTGAAGTTATCTTCAAGAGGAATGATCTAGGGTCAGTACTCAACTTTTGCTGTTACTGCTAGAAATTAGAGATCAAGCCTGAAATCTGACAGACTCTGATCCGAAACTTCAGAGTCACATAAAGATGGTTACAAAGTCAGTCTTCTATCGCCTGAAAACTATAATATACACCACAAAACTTGAACAAACTTCCAGAAAACTGGATAACAACCTTTAAATCAAGGCTAAAACCCAAATCTTTAGTTAGCTTTGATTAGTAGTAAGTGCAACATTGGTCAACATATTTGTTTGATGATTTTGTTGACAAAACCTAATGTCTGTTGATGATGATTATGTGATGTTTTTATGATTAAAAAGCTCTTTGGACTGCCTTGTTGCTCAAATTTGCAACACAAATGAACTTGACTTGACTTTGAAATGAACAACAATATGTTAACAATTCAGGGATTCATACTAGTAAACAAGCAGAAAGCTTGATCAAGTGATACTTGCCACCACAAAGTTCCTGTTTTATTACAAGAATGAAATGAATGGTTATTGAAAGACATTAAAGTCTGTTGAAATTTAGAGATCTGATTAAATCTTGCTGGTTATGGAGCTGAGGAAATAGTCCACAACCTCAACACGAGAGAGCAGATCAATCTAAGCTGGCTGTTTACAGCTTTATAGTGAGACAGCTGATTAAATTTAGCCTCAACTCAACAATCTGATGAAAAGAAAAGGATGGCTTGAGCTGCTTTTGGGAATCCAATACCTCTACTTTCTCTAGAGTGGAGGGAAAGAGGGACAAGGAGAGGTGAGGGCCAGGGTAGGAGATAAAAACTAAATGAGGAGTGAGAGTGTGTGTGTGAAAGGATATATGATTAAAGACAAAGTGGAGAGTGTGAAGAGCCAAACAGGGTGATAGTGAGAGAATGTGGTGGGCAGCAGAACAGTAACTCAGTGAGATAAGAGCCTTATTATTCAAATAAAGACAACATTTTACTGGAAGGAGGAACGCATACCAAGTCAAACAGCTCTGATTTATAACCTCAACACCAAAATCTTCACCATCTCTGTCATGGGCTGGAGCTGATAGTGATGACAGTGATGAAGCTGATATAACAATCTCATCCTCTGTGAGGTGATAAAGAGAAACATTCTGTCTTTTTATCAACGCTGGACCAGACCCAAGCCAAAGTCAGGCCCACGGACTGTCTACTGCTGACTGCTGTGGTCCAGTCAACGTCCTTACCAGCTGAGTGGATCGTTTTTAAAACCTTCACACGGTCTCGTAATTTAGAGCCCAATTTCACGGGACACTGGTTCATGAAGGAAAGAGGATATAAGAGGTGTGCCTGAAAGCAGAGTCACACCTTATTTTTATCATCAACAATCTTCCTTGAACAACCTGAAAGTGACGCGTCCTACACAGAACCCTAATTTATCCATCTGCATTGTAAACTAAATAAAGAATACTAAATATCCTACACTAAATATCAAGAATAATTAGCCAGTAATGAAGATGTGATGCTATTGAAGAGGATTGGGGTCACTGAAGAGAAACAATTTAAACCTTTTTTTCTTAGAGGGTTAGGGTTGATTTTTTTTCTGAGAATTTTGACTTTCATCTCAGGATTCTGAATTGTTTGACGGTCATAACTCCGAGATTAAAGTCATAATTCCGAGAAAAAAGTCAGAATTTTGAGATTAAAGTCATAATTCCAGGATTAACGTCAAAATTTAATTATGAGTAAATAAAAGTGTGAATTCTGAGAAAAAAAGGCTAAATTCAGAATTTCTTTTCCCAGAAGATGTCCTATTCCTCTTGTGTTTGAGACTTATTGGAAAAAAAGAAGGTACTGTTTCCAAGAACCATACAATCAAAAGCAGGTGCTACTTTAGTTAGTGTTTGGTTACTAAAAAAACAGTCCATTCATTTTCAGGAACATTTCTCATTTTACCTACAGTGTACTTCTGATTGGTCAACCAATCAGAAACTGTCAAAATGAGTCCTGAGATTCGGTCACATAAACGTGTTCTTCCTGTCAGATTTAGCTCTGATACATGTTGCTGCTTGCATCACACCACTTCCTGTTTTTGTTTAATTTTTACATGGAAATACTTTCTTTGCAGACAATCAACAACCGGATGTTGGTACGAAGAAGACTACGACAGGAAATTGTTGGAGGATGATGGCGTGGCAAGTTTTTTAAAAATTTTATTTAGTCGCGTTTCTTATTTAACGGAAACAGCAATTGCAAAATTGTGTTTTTTTTCAACATTTATAATGAAAACATAACTAACTCCTTGGGAGAAAAGACTCACCCCACTATTATAGTCAATGTAAATGTAATGTTACTTACGGAAAAGACTCCGCAACTGATTGCTTTTGTAAAAATACTTCCTGAAATCAATAAACTAGCTGAATGGCTAAGCAACACAGACAAGCAGAGGCGTTACTGTGGGCCAATGACTCCCTTGGCAGAAGGCAGTGTAGCCACTGTGCATTTCCATAAAAGCGATTAATGAAAACCTAATGACAATGAGCCAAAACAGCTTATACACATTAACATTAGCATATAAAACACATTCCCACAGGGGAGCTAGCATTTACATACACGTCTTAAGTATACAAAAATAAACACAAAACTGCAAACACACTTTTATTTTTGTGCTTTTCTGTTGAAATTATATGTTATTTTAGGTCTTATTCAAGTACGGGTATCCGCAATGAGAAGAACCTTAAAACTCTTGTAGTTATTCAAAGAAAAATGAACAAAAATGCCATCAATCTTTAGGAGAAAGTGTCTGGAAAAAAAGTCAGCGTCAGCACTTTTCATTTTCACTGCCTCCCTGCTCTCCTTCTACGTTCAGCTCTCATCTTCCTCAATTACAGCAGATCATCATCACGTCCAGCCCCAAGAGGGGCCGATCAAAACAAAAGCAGCTGAATAAAACGCACGAGTGTGTTCGTGTGTGAGTGGATGTGTCTGTGTGGGAGCAGCACATGACTGGATGGGGAGACGGGATTGTTTCATGCTTCACTGAATACTGATGGAAGCAGCTCCGTCTCTCTGCTCCTCTTCCATTCCAACATATTTGATCAGATTCTTAATTAGCACTATCGCATTACACAAATCCTAAGATACAAAGTAGCTTGGTAATATCATCAACTAAACAAAATTTAGATAAAAATCAAAGCATAAGTAGGAAAACGATGGTATTAGGTTTAATCTTGAATTATAAGTTAGTAGACAAAAATGTTCAAAAAACACTGAAAGAGACCGTTATTACATGCTAATTTAGGAAAAAGCAAACTTGCTTTGCTCTCGTTTTGCCAACATTCCTAAAATTAAATCAGATTACGAGTTCACAAAGTTGTTGTGAGTGTGTGGTAGGGATTTTGGACCAGTGGAGAAGATTGCCTTGAATGATCAGTCCCATTTGTGTTCTGCCACCAACTGGAAGCGGATAATCTCTAAAAATAATCCTTGCTGCCTCTAATCTCAGTTGTGTGTTGGTACCATCATATCACTGATAAAAGTCCAACTTGATTAATCAATGGGTCAACTATCAAACATCGCTTCTGAAGTGTGACTTGACTGACAGAAGAACTATAAGACACCCGAGTGTAGCAGTGTGATGTTATTACACTAGATTGTAAAAAGAGAAGCTATTCCGGTAGGAAATTATTTGAGCACTTGCAGCTTTTATTTTGAAAAGTCAGCAAATCCATTGCAGAACAGCAGGTAACTTCCTGTTTCAGAATTATTATTTTTATTAAAATTTAATGTTTTGTGAATGAAAATGCAAATTATCATCTTTACTGCTGAATATACTGAGTTCATAGATTATTGTTTTGAGTGTCAGTTTGGCATTTTAAAAGACAAGTTAACGGGTCATACCATTATGATCTGTTAAGGGTTTTCCCACGCTCTCGGTGGCGCTCTTTCTGTTTGGATTCCGTGGGAGAAGGTATGAAGTTTTGTTTTCTGTGTTCGATCAATGTTTTTAAGGATTATAATTGACAATTTGATTATTGTTTTTGTAAAATGATGTGCTTTGGAGCACTCGCATCCTGTTAAACGCTGACAGAATTGCGTTAGCAGCTATTTTGATGCGCTTATGCTAATGAAACATTGCTAATGAAAATGCTACATCCATGTGCTGAAATTAAACAGGCGCTGTGGAGCACTGTGGAGAAAAAGCCTGTTCTGAAATACTATTTTCTATTTGAATGCAGGTATGTGATGTTTCATTATTTTTGGTTATTTTATTTTATTTTTATTTTTTTATTCATGTACTGTTTTGGATTATTATGCTCATGTTTGGGCTTAGTTATTAATTATTGTTACAATTATTTTTATTTTGTAAGGTAAATGTGTTATTTTACACAAGTCGCACACGCGCGCTTTTTCTGTTTGGATTCCGTGGGAGAAGGCGCTGTGGAGCACTGTGACAACAAAGCCTGTTCTGAAATACTATTTTTTATTTGAAAGCAGGAGCATTAAAAGTACCATCAGATCAGCTGTTGTCCGGCTATTATTTCTCAAAAAGACACAACGCAGATTCAACTATGCTACACGAGCAAAAACTAATTAATTAAAGTTTTGAAATGCAAAAAAATATCAATAATAGTTTAGGTTTGAAGTATGCCAATAAATCCTAATTAGGCAGACTTGTGACTCAGTCACCGTGTGTGTGTGTGTGTGAGTGTGTGTGTGTGTGAGTGTGAACGTCTGAATGACAGTCCAGCAGACTGAAGGACAAAATGACTGATGAATGCCACACTTTTCTTAGTCAGTTTAAGGCTCTTGTTACATAATGTGACAAAGGTGAAGAGTTTCCATTAATTGGACTTCACAAACAAATATTCAGATCAGGAATACTTTATTTTTAATTATAACTAACCTAACCTGAAGGAAAATCTAAACTAGTAACAGAGAAGGTTTCTTGCTCCTGATTGTTTTCATAGTTTAAAGAAATTAGAAAAAAAAAAACATTACTAAAGCTAAAGACTATTTTAGCTCATGGCGAGTAAATAAAGACCAAAATAACCTTACATTGAACAATATGTTCCCAATCTTATCGTTTGTGAGCATTGTCAACTTTTGTATTTTTAAGATGTAAAGGACTTTGAACTGCCTTATTACTGATACAAATACACTGGATTGTTTGATTGAATTACCAGAGCTATAAAAAAAAAGAAAATAGTAAAAACCTGGGCCTAATTTTATGTTGTTAACCTACTACAATTTTTTATAAGTGGGTAAATACTCAACAAAAAGTAAAATATGTCCAATATGCAGCTATTTGCTGCATATTGGACTCTCACCTATTTGCAGCTCAGTGTATATATATATATATATATAACCACCATTATATATTTTTTAATTAAACTGAAAAATTACAACAAGTCTATGAAAATAAAATTCAATTAAACTGCAATAATGTTGCGTCCAGCAACAACAAACAAGATTGCAACATCTCATGTACTCTATATGACTGACTGAATGTGAGAAAAAAATGAAAAAACATAAATTAAAAACATTACTACAATATATTAGAGAAAACCAAACATATTTGATTCATGGTTTTCACTTTAATTCCCTTTCATCAGAAATACTTTAGTGACTAGGCCTGTCACAATAAATTGTCCCAGAAGTTATTGCGATAAACGATAATGTTGTTTTCTGACCATTTTCAAGTAATATAATATTAATGGCATAATAACGCATTGAGCTCAATCAACTTTAAATTTCAATGAACTTACATTTAAAATATTCAAAGTCAATAAACAAAACAGAAACACCAAGTAAAGAGAATTATGAAGTTTCTAAATAAAACTGAGGCTAGTTAAGACCAAAGCACCAGTCTGAAGACACATTGTGCCATTTAAAGCATCCAAGTAGAAATTCTGTTCAAGTCTGTTTCAATTTATTATGCAATTAATTGATTTATTGCTTATTGTGACAAGCCTATTAGTGACTCCAATGTTGCACAAGAAAAGTTTGGGAAATAGTTTCCTACTTCATAAATCTATGCCATTTATCAGCCATCATCTGTGATTGATCTTGGAGCGACAGTCTTAATTTGGCCTTTGGGTAACTCCGCTTCCCTCCTTCCCGACAGCGCTATACCGCGCTCTCTTATCTTCTCTGAACTGTTTACTTTTTTGGCGTGGAGAGAAAGAGAGCAGATCAATGTTGTGAGTTATGAAATGACAGAGACGCTGCTGAAGGCACTCTCTCCACGAGACAGACCCTCATTTTCCCCCCTTTCTCCTCCACCACCTCCACAAACGCATCACATCCGTCAAATATCTGGTTTAATAGCCCTGTAACAATCATCTGTCTGCTTAGACACACAGTGGGATTCAACGCTCTTGTTTTCTCTGCATCTTTAATTATTAATTGCAAGTAAATGTAAAGTGAATATTTTGACATTTGACAGTAGCACCGACCCACTTTTTTTACTTCCGATAACGACATCTGAGGTTTAGTATCAACCAGTATAGAAAAATCTGTGCTAAATTGACCTAAAACATTTCTTTTAAAACAATAAAGACATAAATATACTGAATTGCATTTTTATTTGGTAATACACCAAGTTAAGTCAAAGACGTAAAAACAACTTTAATTTGCTCAGACAGCGCAATTTAAAAATAAATAATAATGAGTCCTAAATTGACAAAAACAAAAACTGACTACTTTGGTCAACATGTAAAAATAAACTGCATAGTTCAGAAGTGCAATTAGGAATTTTAAATAAAATGTACAATAAACAATAAAGAACGATGTCACTCATAGCACAAAGCATAGACTTGGAGCGAATAAAGCTGCTCTTATGAACCTCACATATTATCACTGATACACACACCAAAAAAAAAAAAAAAGTTCAATATCGGGGCCTATGTAGACATTAGTATCGGATCGCTGCATCTCTAGTGTAAAGTGTTAAAACACTTATAAAATAAAGTTTTTACTCAATTAGTAGCTTTTCTTTGGTTATGATGAGATTCTTTATTCGACTAAATAACTGATTGCTAATCAGAAAAGGTATAAATATTGTTTTTTTTTAACAGTTATTTATACCTTACCAAAACTGCAATGTGGCTAAAAAGCAGCATTTTTAGAAAAACCTGATCATTTTAAAGTCTCATTAAGCGAAATGGTGCAACATTTTAAGAAATGTGGTAATTTCTTACATTACAGAGTTAAATGAGAAGATCAGTCACTTCTCAGAAAACACTGGATAGTTTTATATTATCCAGTCTGTAGCAGAGATTTATGTTGAACACACAAACATGAGAACCATTTTGTTTTTTCTTATTGTGTACCAAATATAAAACAGATTATACAGCCATTTATCCCACTGAGTATTAAATTTATTGACAAAGTGAAAGAAATCTGATGCTATTTATAGTCAGCAAAACATGTTTAAAAATGAAAGCGCCAGAAGAATTTGCATGGATGGATTATAGCATTAGGATTAAATTAAATACACCTTTAGAAGTTTTTCCCCATTAGAATCACTAATCATTAATTTACAAGTTCTCCAAAAAGCCCATCTTTCAAAGCTCTGCTGATTTTATTATTATACGTCGTCCATTTTCAAGCCGAAGAACATGAAAGATTGACTTAGTTGTTGTTCTGCTCATATTTTCAAATAAATGATGGCGTCTGTTGTGAGAATAAATCAATGACTCCCCAGATAGAGCAAGCAGGAATGTGCAGATCTATTAATTGAATAAAGTTCTAATTTATTACAGTTTGGTGACTCAATAAATCAAACGTTCTTCTCTAAAACTTTCTTATACATTTGTCTACGCTAACAAATTTCGATTATAGACAATGCATGACCATATAATGTCTAAAACATAAGGAAATCATATTTTTGGGCCGTTCCACAAAGCAAATATGATTTCTTAAAGCATAATTCGGAACATAAAGAGCATTTCAAGAGCAGCCCGTAATACAGGAAGCACTTCCATATATGGACAATGGTAATGAATCCTTAAAAGCCCCATTTTAAAGGCTACTGAGTGTCTGTGGCTGTGAACAGACATTTTTTGTTGGATTATAGTAAATTCTTGCAAGGCTTTATACTTCCTTTTGGGTTTCTACTGCTTCTGTAAACAGCCCAAAAGCTTAAAAGACACTCAGCCTGTTTTTGTCAATAAGTTCATGCTGTTTGGTGTCTGGAAAATGATCAGTTTCAAAAACCTCCAGAACGTAACCTCACAAATCAGCAGGAACTGCCCCTCACCTAGCAACGCCAGCCCGTTACCTAGCAACACAAGCTGAGCTCTACTAAAATCATTAAGAATGATTTTGTCAAAAAATGGAATGAACATATTTTGTACAGCCCATAGACTTATCCTAACGTGTTCAAGGAAGCATAACTGGCCACATTCAAAGATACTCAGTCAGTAGAAGTCAAAGAAACTCAAAATATACATTTTTTTATTATCTAAACTACACTTGCTATTCCTACATTTTACAAAATGAGGTTTTGGAAAGTGCAACTTTGATAAAAGTCTACAAACACGGTTCCTTTGATTGATCTAATGCAAACAACAATTACAAACAATTACAAGAAAAGGTAACAGTAGAGAAATCCCATCCACAGTGACTCTCCGCTAATAAGACATGACCGGAAGTCATCAAAGTTATATATAATCTAAAGAACGACTTCTCCTAAGGCTACCTTCATTTTTCCTGTTCATGCCGACAGATCAGAGAGAAGCTTTTTAAGTCTGAGCCATTCTGAGAAATGTCTGCTATTGCCGCCTTGATGAGAAGTGACTGGGGAATTCTTAGATTTATTAGCACTCAGTGAGCCAGTGTCATCAGAGATTACGCCCCCTATCCTTCACTGTTCCACTGGCATGTCAGCCTCCGAATTTCAATTTCCTCCACAAGAGGATGGGAAGGCTCTGGCTGGCAACCTGTGCTTGTGACCCTGGGGTATCACAATGAATAGGCGGGGAGGTGAAGGAGGGACAGATACAGGACGCTCATGAATTAGGGATGAATTCAGTAGTGCATTCAACTTTGGCTTTATCGCCACGGAGCATCTCGCAAATAAATGGCGATCAAAGGGATGGAAGGCTGGCCTTTCTGGTTATTTATTCAGAGGAGGAGCTAATGGACAAACTTAAATCCTGTTGTTATGACGCCACGTTCAAGGAGTGTCACTTTCGCAGGCTTTTGGGGTGACATGCCTTGGCCTATCAGAGTTAGTGCTTAGCACTGACTTTTAAAGAAAACCAATGTGTAAACATAGCTAAATATAAACTTTGATCTCAAGGTTTTACCGGTTTACGTCTTTATACTTTAGTTTGGACAATAAATCAATAATATATATCATGATAGACACATGATAAATATCGACAGATAATACATCTGACACAACATTCACTGAACTCATTCTGGGGGATGTAAGCGGAGGAAAGGCTTTAGCTGCTCAACCTCTCACCAGCTAAGCGAGGTTGGTGGCGTTGACTAACTCACTCACACTTTGGTTACCTAGCAACAACCTGCTGTGTAACTTCTGGTTACCTAGCAACAACTTGCTAAGCAACTTGAAAAGTAGCAGTTTAATTTTTTTCCTCACTGTGCCTCATCATGTATAAAAATAAAAAACAAGTGTGGGATGAAAACTGTATAAAACAGAAAAAGAGTAGCTATAAGAGTCATTTTCCAGAATATTGAAGGTAATACAGACATTAGAGATAAGAATCTTTCAGTTTCTATTGATTCAATTCAGATTTTTAAGATAGAAATTTGATTCCAAAACAATTTTTGATTCAATCAATTTCCTATTCAGAAACGATTTCCAATTCCAAACCCAATTTTTCAATTCTAAAAATTCTGTTTAGATTCTAAGACAGAAAAGAGGAAAAGACCGTGTAAACAAATAGAAAATGCAATTGAAACAATTGTATATGGTTTTGGCATAACATTCTGTAACTTAAATTACCAGTATTAGGTCAGCTTAGGTTTCTTCTTTCATAAAAGAAAAAAACAATAGATTATTCAAAATGCACATGGTGGGGGAGTGTACGCATAATGCAAAGGCAGTAGACCCACAAATAAAAGCTGCAAAGATGTACAAATTCGACAAATTTTACTACTGATTTTTGAGCATTTTGGATTGATTCGGAATTCAAATTCTGAGGACTACAAATTACAATTATCCACAGAATCAATTTCAAATTTAGCAGACTTAAACAGAGTGTAAAACTGGAAGTTATGTTGTGCTAATAAAACTGTACTGACCATCCATTCTGAGATGATGATGTCAACCTTCTCCACAGGAAGCTTGATGTCCTCTATGCGACCTTTAATCAGAGTGATGTTGTCCAGCTGATTGGACCTGCAAGGAGACATGTTGAAAAGTAAGAAACTGCAGAAACACTAAAAATGTTTAGTTATGATATTGAACTGTTATCTGAACTTTTATTCCACGTTACGTTTATCTCGACGTGTTAAACAACTAAAAACATTACAGGAAGTAAAACTGTCCTAAACTAACGTAACTTGATAAAATCAGAGTTTTCCCTTTTTTTTTTTTTGTTTTTACTACAGCCTCTTTCATTTGTTTAGTTTTGGTAAATTCCTCTCTCAAACACCTTAACAGATAAAACTTATCCCATGACTAGGAGAATCACTTTTTTCACACCACACAAGTCATGTGATCAACAACCGGATGTTACTACTGGCAGAAATGACAAAGAGGACAACAGGAAGTGGTAGAAGGATGTTGTTGTTTTTTTACATGACTAATCACTTTAACAAACGTATTCAAATCTGAATTAAATTGCATTTCTTATTTATTGGAAACACAGCAGTGGTGAAATTGTGTTTTTGTTGTTATTTCTAAATTAGCAGAATCTCAAAGTTTTGTGCACATTTGTAATAAAAATGCAGCTGGAGTGACAACAACTTAAATACAATGGTAGCAGTCTAAACAGTGAGTAAATATGAAGAAAGTTTTCCATTTTATTTTTCTTTTATTAAATTTTCAAAACTTTTCATTGATCCGCACTCAGCATCTTTACTCCTCTGCGCCCAAGTCTCCTCAGACTGAAACAGAGACGTGAAAAGGACAAAACTGTAAGTATGAGCCAGCAATATGTCTGGTTCAGGTACAAACTGTAAGATCACCGCTGCTGTTGAAATGATCCCTCCTTTCTGAGCGGCCCGTTTGGGTATCAATCTCTGTGAATATTCCATTATCGTGACAGCTAATGTTACAGAGGACAGAACAATTACTCACAGAGGCCCAGGGAGCATTTCTGCAGCAACGATCCTTATCTTAAACTGTCTCTCCCATCTTGGCTGCTCCTCTAGTGCCGCTATCACCTCCTCCCAGAATCCAACACTCGCCCCTGCACCCCTTGCGTCCTGTCCCGCCTCCTCCTCCATTCACAAGAAGGAATCACTGTAATCTCATTATTGGGGTAATTTAAAGGACAATGTCAGGACTCTGGGGACAGAGTTGGTATCTCGGTGTATTTGTGGGGGTGTGACAGCAATGTTCACAAATAATTGCTTTCTAGTGTAAAATGTTCACCATGTCATACAATTTGTTTTCATTACGGCTTACATGACGAAGCAAAGGGATGAATACTTCAATGCAAAGTTTTAACTTAATCTTTCATCAGATTGTGTTACTGCCTGATGAAATACAGAACAGGATCCTCAGATTAAAGCTGCTAATTTACAGAAATGCATTTTAATGTAGACTGCCTTCAAGCCACATTAACCAAAACAAATATAATTTAATGCATCAAAAAACTATATCCTGTTGTATTTATCACCTCTGTTGAAACACTGTTCCTTTCAAAATTCTTGGAGATAATTTCATTTTTTTTATCCTTTATAGGTGATTTATTCTGACTCTCTGAATAGGGTGAGATAGATCTGTGGGCGATAAAAAAACCCTTCATGAGACCATCATAAAAAAAACTGTCTTTATTCAGAGGCTTCTTCAAATTTGTTGTAGCACAGACCTCTACAGGAGATCTTTCCTGCTCATAGCCATCCATCTACAAAAACTCTGAAGAATTTTTAATTAATGAGTTACAACATTTCATTTCCATTTGAGATCAATAAAGTAAATTTTAATTTTATTGAAATAAAAACCTACTTAGACAGTTTATCTGCAAAAAAAAAGTTGATTTCTGAGTTTAGTAACACTTTACAGCAGCTTCAGACACTTAGTGCAGCATCTTTTGGTTGTTCTTCAAGCCAGAATAAAGATTAATTTTCAGACATTTCCATTAGAAATTAGTTTTAAAATCAGGAATTCCCTTTTTCAAGGGAGACCTGAACTGTTTGAGTTCTATTTTAAACTTTTGCTAATATAAAGATGCTTTTTATAAATAAGTTGGACTGAAATTTTAATTCCCGTCTTTTTATTATTTTTTTTTACAGGATTTAAGTAACCATTAGAAGAGTGACTGAGAAAAAGAGAACACATCAAGCTTTTCATTTAAACTTTGCTGACAGAGCAGAGACAGGAGATGGATGCTCCTGCCCAGCCAATAGGCACAACTTTAATTAGAATCCTCATATTAACATTGAGAAGAAGTACACGCACAAAATACCAGCTTTAAAGTCATGCACCAAGTCATCACTTGATATTAAATGGTGTCTCTTTGTCACTATGTCTACACGTGAACAAAAGTGTGAAAAAGGATCCAAGCGAGCGAGAATTAAGGGCATCTTTCTTCACTGCTGAGGAACCTGCTACATAACCCGAACACTGACACACACTTCAACAGCAAGTCACTGGTCTGTAAAATTAAAACATCCTTTCCCTTCAGCAAACCCTGTTGTTTTGGTTATACGCCGCTCTCTTACATAACGGTAATAACAGCAGTCATAATGGCCTCTAATTCAAAAATGCATTTCAGTAGCAGGGGAGTGATGGCGACTGCAGGTAGTCATAGTAAAAGCAGAAGCTCCAGTGGAGGTAAATGGACTCCAATGGTGAGAACCAGCAGCTGGAAAACTGAAAACACACTGAACCAAAAATCAGACAGAGCTAATTCACAAACGGTAATAAAACGCGGCTTTTGTGTGTTCTGTACGTTTGTGTGGATGTGGCTGCTGCGTTCGGGCTGCAGCAGAAAAGCCGAGGGACAAACAAGACGAACTGCAGGTGTAAATTATGTACATTATGGCTATGCCATTGACAGCAGCTCTATTGAAGTCAGCCGGCTGCAACAAATAAAAGGTAGATGGAGGTCACACTAAGCTCTACTTAGTCCTGCTGTTGTTGGCTGTATGCTGAAGAAGAAAACATCCATCTTTAATTCAATAATATAGGCATGAAACAAGTAGTTTCATTGACATTAAAGATGCAGCAACTTTTACAAAAATATGATTTTTACATATTTATTCAAACTGTCACCATGTGACCAAAAAATATCTAATGCTACTATTGTAGTCTGCAAACATGCACCGCTCCCGGTAAAAAACATCCAATCAGAGCCAAGGGGAGGGTCCCAGCACTGTCAATCAACCTCCTGTATGCTGCTAAATGCAGCAATGGTGAAAAAGAGGCTAAATGTTACAGGAAAACTGCTGGCTATGCTAACTAGCTCTAGTTTAGCACAAGAGTGATTGGCAGCACTAAAACCCTCCTCCTGTCTCTGATTGGTTGATTCTAACTGAGTGGTGTATTTCTACAGTTATCTGTTTTATATTATACTGTCATGACATAATGATAATTGTAAAAGGTACATATTGGAACTTTAAACTAAAATTTTCATTCACTTTTAGTCTAGTTACATTCCAGCTGTTTGTCTCACCTGACAATGTCCATTGCCTGATAGATGATCTCTGATTGGTCCACTGCAATCACCTTTTTGGCTCCAGCTCTGGCGGCAAACATGGACAGTATGCCGGTCCCACAACCCACATCAAGCACCACCTGCAGAACAACAACAGCAGCAGGGGGGGATTACAGGTGGAGGCTTCATGCCGAGCCCCAATATTTATTTCTGTCACTATCTGAAGGAAATGATGAAATCTAGTAATCCTGTGAATGTTGTAATAACCTTCATGCTCAATGACATCTATAATCCAAGAAATACATCTGGGCTTTTTGAAGATCCGATCACTAAACTAACTAAAAACAATATAGCTAAAAAAGTTAACTTCAGTTAAAATGTAAGATTCCTTCATTATAAAACATCCCAGTGAAATGCATCTTTCTTTCTTTGCTAAACTAAAACAAATGATTTACTGATCATTGATCAAGTTAGTCATAGGAAAATTTGCCAAAACAAACATCTGGCTAACTAATCGGTTCATCTCCACTTATGTTCTCTAGAGTACAAAACAATTCAGACACAATATTAACTATATTGTAACTATATCCTTTAAAAAATTTATTAATTTTTATTAAACAAAAATTAAAAAAAATAATAACTGAAACAGAGAATACAATTTCATTAACTGAAAAAAATAAAAATAGGAAAATATTATAGCTAACTAGAACTACATAGTGCATTTATAAAATTAAAACATACTGAAATTATAGCAATACATGAAAAAACTAAAACTATTAAAAATACAAAACTAAATATTTAACTAATAGTAAATAATAAATCAATAACAATACATATTGCAATAAATACATGATGAGTATCAATAGATAAAAAAAATTAATTAAACCGAACAGCATTCTGAGCGATGTAGGCAGAGGAAAAACTTTAACCACTCAAGTTCTCAGAGCTCCCTCACTCACTCTTTGGTTACCTAGAAACTCACTCAGTCTTTGGTTACCTAGCAACAACTTGTTGAGTAACTTGCACAGCAGCAGTTTAAAGTTTCATAACTGCTTAAAAATAAAAAAAACAACAGTTCGAGTGTAAACTGTGGACAAAACATGAAAGGTCACATCACCAGTTTGGCAGTATTTCAGATATTTAAAACAAAAAACTAATCAATTATCAATAGAACGATATGAAACGTTTACATTTGTATAAGCCTTGATACTACCTAATAAAAACTAGGACACACACTCCAAAAACTGATTAAAACTAACTGAATTAGACAAACAAAAGGTCACAAAGACATAAAGCTAAACTATAATGACAAGCCCAATCTAGCTTGGTTGGCACAACAATTAATTGTTTAAAGTGCAATTCTAACTGGAGCTGGGGAAGCAGCTACAGTGTATCCATCTGTGTTTGGTTGCATCTCTATTCAGGGTAACTCAGTGAGCATCCTGCTGGCTTTGTGAGTTCACAGAGTGTCGCAGGAACAATGCTGACACGACACAACTCCTTTCTTTCTCCAATCCTGATGATACCATTGTGTTCTCCTCGCCGTCTGCTACTGTTAAAAAAGACACTTCCTTCTCTGCTGACTGAGTCAAGCTGACAGGGATAATGCAAGTTTCCATCAACACAAGCAACCTCTGTCCTCTGCAGCCTCCTCTGAACCAGCAACTTCCCATATAATGAAACGCTACGTCTTCCTGGAGCAAAAAGCTGCGAAAAAGAGCTGCATGGAGGGGGTTTGGCGTTATGGGTTTGGTAGTGGATTACATGTCTGTTATCAGGACCATGCAGTCGACATTTGAGGCGTTAATAGAGAGCTGCACTGCCTCTTAAATCAGACATTGTCTCGTTATTAATGTCCTGTCTGGAAAACGCAAACGTCCATTGCCTTCAATGGGATTTGCTGTACATTATAGCAGTTAGAGCACGAATGTAAACAAATTAAATCACCCATGCTGCATTGCATTGGCTCACCTTGTCTCTGAACACTTCTGGGTTTTTGTACATGAAGTCGCGGTAGCTCTCTGTCCGCACTTTATCCTGGAAAATAGAAAAATAAAAGCAGCAATATCAGTTAATATGGCGAGTTAAAGTTGGTCTACAAATGTGAAGAAATGCGAGAATCAATTTGAAGATTACATGCAATAGATGGATGACTGTTGCAAAAACAAAATCTTACCAAATATTTGTCAAAACTAACTTACATTTAACTTTTCAGCAAGATAAAGTACCTTATTTAAAGTAAATAATTCATTGAAATTGATAAAAAAAAATGGTTCCACTGGCAGATTATTTCACTTATAACATTGGAAAAATATCTGTCAGTGGAATTAGTACTTTTTCATCAATATCAAGGAATTATTGACTTAAAACAAGCTCCTATGTTTTTCTGAAAAGTTACTTCCAAGCTAGTTTTTCATGCCTAGTGTCCAAATATTTTTGCACAATAAATTAGACAAAAATACTTGGCAAAATGTTGTGTTTTTAGAGTGGAGAAAGATTTTTTATACAAGATGTACAAAAAAAACAAAACATTTTCTATAGTCTGTTTTCTTCTCCTATACTTATCCAGTAAAACATTTAAATCAAAACCCATACTTTTTCTGACTGCATCAACTCAATGTCAACTTGTATAAAGAAATATTAAAGTTTTCATAAAACTGAGGTACAGTGACAAAGATTATTATATTGAATATGTTTCATTATTAGCCTCCTGCTTAATTCTCTGAAATCCTTGGTAATTAATTTGCATCTTTTTTCTCAACTTTCTTGCGTCCCTGTTGACTATTTGCAACAAGACGCTTGATGGTTCTGTGATCAGGCCTCAATAATTTCTCATCAAAATATAGAAGCTTAGATTTTCCAAGATCGCTGCATCCTTTGGAGAAACCTTTGGTCATTTCTGACTTGTCAGAATCGGTTAAATCTCTTTTTTTTTTTTTTTGGCTCATTTTGCATAAATAAAAGAAGCTAAGTAATAATACACAAAAAGATTTAGGATGTTGACCTCTGTGGGTCACACCCTTCCTCTTTACACAGATACACATCACCTGCTCTCCTTAAAGGGGCAGTATTATTTATTTTCCATCCACATAGTGTCTTATTATAGCACAATTAGTAAACTATGTTACCTTCAGTTGTTTTAAAAATGCTGTATAAAGTAAATATGATTTAAAGAAAAATTTACTTCAAAATTTAATCCCTTGAAATTGGGTTTGTGTCTCTAAAAATATCCTGCTCTTTCTGAAGCTCCACCTTCAGGAAGTCATCACAACATGGTTCCTCTATTAACCCTTTAACAACATTTTTACCACAGTTTCACTGAGAAGTAGCTCCTATAATGAGTTCAGCAGATGCTCAGTTCCACCAGGTGTTTGCTAATTTCTGCTGGCTAGTCTGAAGGAGCTGACTATGGGAAGTGCTGCTCTGTGATCTGGGCCGAAGCTAGGTCCCCGCAGGCGTTTTGGAGCCGAATGATTGCCATGGAGATTAAACAATGTCTCAAACATGCATGAACAAATCAAGGAAACTCTCCAGGTATGTTTTTGATGAGGGAATAACATTATAACATAATGTACAGCTCAAAATACTACCCCTTTAAATCGAATAAGCATTAAAGTTTATCCAAATATGTCTAATAACGATAATATGGTCAAAACAGTCAGTGGCCTAATTATTGAAATCAAACGACTGTTCCAGGAAAAAGTTACTTTTAATCTGAAGAGAACCTCTCTGACACATAAACTGCATGGTGACGCTGTTTGACCAGGATGACCTGGTGAAACCAGCGTCATCATGTTCCTGGCCCCTCCTTGGGCTCTGATGAAGTGTTCAGACTGACGCACACGCAACGCAAAAACTTTACAGCAGTTAGCACCAATCAGGAGGAATATGTCCGAGAACTGCAGTAGACAGGAAAACACACACACACACACACACACACCCCTGAGCGTGTGATGACACTTTCAGGTTTCAGCGCTTTAAGGCGTGTGAAAATTAATTTCCTTGTTCTGTACGGACTGCAGCGTCTCACATGAGCGCCCCCCACTTATTGCTGATTTGTCACTTTTCAGAAGATGTCGTGTCCTCATTATGAATTTCTGATGGTTTTCATTTACATGTTACATTGAGATCTTTCAACCAAGTTACGAGATTTAGACCTTCAGCATTTCCTCGTGGATGCCATAATGGCCATAAGAGCTGAAGTAGGCCTCGTCCTCATCCTCCCGCAGCTCGGCGACGGCGCCCAGGTTGCCAGCCTGGTCGGGTTCTGAGTTCAGCACCAAATCCTGAACCAGGAGCCTAAAACAAAGGCAGACAAACCTGCAATTAACTTCTAGTACTGGGACAAAAGCAGTGACCAGAAAGGAGGACGTGCAGACAGGACAAAGCATTAAATGAAGGAGATGGGAGGCATTCATCTTTCTAACTCTCTTCCACTCCCTCTGTAATTTTCCCTTTCCTCTTCCTCCCTTCAGCTTCCCTGCTGCAATGGAATTTTCCCCTTCTTTTTTTTTATCTTTCCTCTTCCCTTCAAACTTCTTCCAGAGGGAACTCAGATTAAAGTTTGTGCAGAGACCACTGTGTCCCCCTGGTGGCCTAAAAAGGGAAATGCAGGAAGAATGCATTCTGAAACGTTTAAAGGTGATCTATTACAATTCCTTAGGTCTGTATCTCTATGCAAAACATTTTTTGCACAAAATCATCCCTATATGACGAAATTTTAGTTTGTTTTGAGTTCCTTTCAGAATGAGTTGCACTGCAAAAACACAATCTTAAAGTATTTTTAGTCCAGTTTCTAGTGCAAATATCTTAGTACAAACTAACTTATAATTAACTTTTCAGCAACACATAGGAGTTTGTTTTAAGTCAATAATTTCTCAATATTGATGAAAACGTACTACTTCCACTCTCGGATTATTTCACTTGTAACAAGAATAACAAGAATTCCCCATAAATGAAATAATCTACCAGTGAGACATTTTTCATCAATATTAAGGAATTATTGACTTAAAACATGCTTCTATATCTTACTAAAAGTTATTTCTAAGTTAGTTTTGTCTTATTTCACGTAAACTAATATATTGGCTACTTTGTAAGCTTTTGTTTTTGCATTGTGTCACTTTAAATCCGGCTGGCCACTCAATGTTTACACTCACATGTTAAAATGGCTGCAAACAGATTGGCATTCATGCAACTGTACATCTTTGAAAAGCAGAAGTGGAGCCTCCTGCAAAACCACCAAGAATGCAGCAAGTAGTTTCTGGATGGTAAGTCAGCAACAATACACTTGTCTTTCCCAGCAGCCATTGTACAGCAGTAAGACCAGCTGACCAAACATGACAGAGCTCAGTTTGGGTTGTTAGGTGACAAGCTGGGTTGCTAGGTAACGGGCTGCGCCTGCTGATCTGTAACATTTTGTAACGGCTCATTTTCTGGACACTAAAAACATTAATTTACTTCCAAAAACCAGATGTGCGTTTTAAGTGTTTGTACTGTTTTTAGAAGCAGTAGAAACCCAAATGGGCACAAAATATGTTCCCTTTAAAATAAAATAAAAATAACAAAAAGATGGTTTCCCATTGAATAAAGGATCAGAAAAGGGAAAGAGAACTAAATCACTAACTTTAGTTTGTGCATATCCTCCATGAGTCTGGTCACTGCCTCTTCTGAACGCTGAACTCGTTCTTCGGCTCTCGTCTTTCTGTGGAGCAGCTCATCATTCGAATCGCCTCTGGATGACGAGCACGTGTCCTCGGTGCCACGCAGCTCCTCCGGGTCTGACAAAAACACATAGGTATGAACGCAACACGTAAACACAGTTTAATCACATCAGCTCCACTTCCAAATCTAAAGCACATAAATGTGCTTTCAAACAGAGGTAATCTGCACCATATTACTAGGAAAGCACAGTGCAATGCAAAGCGGACTCATGGCTTCCAGACCAACAAATAGAAAATTTGTGGCAGTGATTTAGAAGGTGGGTTTAGATACAGTACCTGTCTGCAGCAGTGGGTCATCCTGAAGGGCTGGTTTTAGGAAATCTTCACTGTCCCAGGGTAGGAGGCCCTCTGACAGCTCCATCAGGAAGGATGCAGAACATTTCTAAGCATGCAGATAAATTAATACTTCTGTGTTTATTATGAATATACAACTCAAAACCTGTTATTAAAATAAATATGTAAATGCTGCCACAGAAATGACAGAACTTACTGTTAAGCGAATGAAATTGATCATTTTTATGTAACCGTAGTCATCTAAACCTAAAGAGAAACAGAGCATGAATGACCGCAGCAGAATAAAGCAACCATCTGGTCCTGGGCACGGTTTAATTTTGTTTACTTACTGTGCTTTCTTATGATTTCTACAAGGTTGAGCTGGTGTTCAGCTGTGCAGTGCTGAAGGGTTGCAGAAACAGAGTCCAAAAACCTGAACACAAGTGAAACACACAAAAGTTTGTTTTATTTAGGAAGACTCAAACAAGCTGTAAAATCCATCCATCCATCCATTTTCTTCCCCTGCCTGATGCCCGAGCCCCTCAACTGGATGCTCTCGATGTGAAGGAGCAGCGGCTCTACTCTGAGTCTCTCCCGGATGACCGAGCTTCTCACCCTCTCTCTAAGGGAGAGCCCAGACACCCTACAGAGTAAACCCATTTCGGCCACTTGTATCCGTGATCTCGTTCTTTCGGTCATGACCCAAAGCTCATGACCATAAATGAGGGTGGGAACGTAGATCGACTGGTAAATCGAGAGCTTCGCTTTTTGACTCGGCTCTCTCTTCACCACGACGGGCCGGTAAAGCGCCCGCTTCACAGCAGACACTGAACCAATCCGCCTGTCGATCTCCCGCTCCCTTCCAGCCCTGGCTGCCCTTAATTTCTATAGTTAAAAATTAATTTAAAGGGAAATTTTTAACTATAAAAAGTTAAAATTAAAAACAACTTCGCTTATGTAAAATATACCACATCTTAATCTATAAAGTGTGCTAGTTTTCCACCTTTGCATACGGTTATATTGTCATTATCACTGTTTTACACTTGCAGGTAACCCAGAACGATTGAGGATTTTTAGGAGTAAAGAATTTTGAAAAGTACAGAAATTGCAATAGAATAGATTATTCATTTGGTTCAAAAATAGTAACAAAATACACCAATTTGAATATATTTTTTTGCATATGCACAAGATAAAACTCAGACATTTTCAGGTAAATCTCAGAAATTTTTTGTTCCCATCTACAATGGTCCTAGCTGGTCGTCGTAGTTTTGTCTATCTCTTGATTTTCTTTAAAGTGAACGGAAATATTCTCTACAATAAACTGCAGCAAAAATAATTTCAGTAAGGTTGAAAATTGCAGAAGTCGAGGAAAAACATAAAACAAAAATTTGTAAATAAAAAAAAAACACCTCACTTTTCACAGAACAAACAGGTAACGATCTGTCTCTCCTCCTCCATCCACTGCCATTGCTCTTCATCACCATCCACATCATCATCATCTCCGTCAGAAAGTTCAGGCATCTCGTCTTCATCTATCAGAGTGAAACTTCATCACAACTTCAAAGAAACAACAGAGTCCCACAGCTAATAGCAGCAACGGTCATACAAATCTGCAGCAACACCGCTAGCTGTTAGCACGGTTCAACTCCACTTAGCGCACGTCTCGTTGCTCAAATACTCAGCAGCAGGCGTGTATAAACCAGTAATAAACGTTTACATTTAAAAATAACATCGTTTGAGATGCTTTGTTTTGCTTTAGAGTAAACTCACGTGGGATTGAGTTGGCTGCCATGATGTCGCCTTTGGAATCTGATGACTTCCTGATGACGTATCGTGATGTGTCGACCGGTGGGCTGTAATTCAACATCCCAACCACCAGATGTCACCAAAAAGATGGATTTTTCATTTTAGTGTAATTTATTTTCTAATACTGTCATTGTTATTAAATATATTTTAATCCGCCAGTATGTCATTTTATTAACATTATGAGGCCTATTACTATTACTAGTTCTTCTTTACCTTGCTTCTTTCTAACGCAGTCAAACATAATGGATGGTTTTACCGAACCCTGCAACATGAATAGACCTGAAGGGGTTATTGTAATTTCAAGTTGTAGAAACACGTTTCACGTTACAAATTACACGCAAAAATGTACTGGTTTTATAAACCATCCAAAACTATTTATTTGCTTTTTTTTTCTTGACAAGGTTGTAGCATAACATATGGAGGATAACTTTCTTTATGTCCTTTAATATTTGCCCAGTATTGAACTACTCCTGGGAATGACTATTTTTGCTGCATTAATAATGCTTTTACTAATTTCTAAATTCAATTCATTTATCGGTTTATTTGTATTTATATTTATCATACTGATCTCATTTATTATTTTAAATTTATCCCAGTTTGCATCCCCAAATCTCCATTTCCGCTCAATTTCTACCTGTTCTTCTTCTATATATTTCTACCTTAACCAAAATTGGATAATGATTACTTCCTATAGTACTTTTTTTGCATACCCTCCAGCTGCAACTATCCGCAAAAGATTGCCACACCGAGGTCAGATCAATAACTGATTATCTCCCTCTTATCAAATCCACCTGAGTGCCCACACCATTATTTAATACTACCAATTCTTTTTCTTCAGTCACTTCTTCTAAAACTTCTAAAACTATAATCATCTTGCTCTCCCCACAAAGTACTATGAGCATTAAAATCCCCACATCAAATTATCTTCCCTCTCCAGTGTTTTAGGATTGTTTCAAGTTTTAATTTTTAAAATTTTTTACAAGGATTATAATAATTTATTATTTTGATATTTCGATCATTTGTCCAAATTTCTACACCAATAAGTTCTAGATCTGTTATTATTTAAAGCTGAATAAATGTTATGTTTTCTTTTATAAATATGGCACATCCTCCTCCATTCCCATTTATTCCATCTTTATGTAAAACTGAGTAAACATGAATATTAAATTGCAATGATGACTTAAGCCAAGTTTCTTGAATACATGTTATGTCTGGTTTTGTATTTAATTTGTTAATGAATCCTTTATATTCCTGACCATTAGCTATTAAACTTTGAGTGTTCCATTGTAGAATTAGAAATACGCAACAATTTGAGAAGCTTCTTTTTCAGATAATCTTTTTCCATGTCCAAGTTCATCATGAATTTTTTCCCATGACAGATCTTTGACATTAAGAAACTTGGTAGCTGCCTTTACAATAATTTTTACTTTTTCGGTTTTAGTTCTTGCTTGTTCTGAGTAATTAACAATATATGCAAGAAAATGAATCAGTTTTTCTAACACTGATTAATGTTAGCCTCCTTTTTTGTACTTTTAATGCCGTATTCTTTTGCTCAGCATTCTTACAAATAATAAGCAGGCTCCCATCCCTCAAAACTTTATCTAGTTCTACATCTCCAATAACTTTCTTTAATCCATTTGATAAACTGATAGGACTTACCCCAATCATATTTTGTCCAAACTTAAACTTTAATATAACTTTAAAGTTTTACATCATTACTTTCTTTATTTCACCCCTTTCTTCCTCATCTTCAAGAGATCTTTTACCAGCATTTAGTCCCCTTTTAACTTCATCTCTTCCCCCGCTTCTATTTTCTACCGTAGACCATCCTGTGTCCATATTTTCATCTTCTGAACACCCCCATTACTACTAGCCATCCAGATCCACTCACAGTCCAGATTATGCCAAAAAACACCTTAGAAATCAACTTATTGCTCGCCAAAATAACGCTTAAGCGCTTCCACTCTCAAAAATCCGCGTTCTCCAATCCCGCACACCTGGCTCCAATCAGCCTGTTCCCGTGAATCAGCAAATGAATTAGAGCAACAAAATGTGTAGCCATTTTAAGTCACAAGAGGGCGATGTTGCATCATCGACAAATATGCAAACTATGTAGTACTTAAAAAATACATCAATCAAAGAAGTAGACTAATTAGATCGTCCAGTATAAAGACAGGAACATCTTTTTAATATTTTAATAAAAACTAGTTCGCCTTATGAGTACTTATCATTTGATGCAGAGTATGTGAAACTAAGTTGTCAGTCATCACCTGAAAATTGATTTCAAGATCTTTTTCTTGCATGAGAAAAATAAAATATTGCAATAATCACAAATGTCTAATATGGGACAGGCGAAAAATGCTTATAGATGTGAAAATATTTTATTGATTTTTAAACACACACTTAAATATGTAGCATCATTTACTGAATATGTTTGCAACACATGTATGGACATTCTGTGTATAAAATGTCAACACAATCAGCTTAAGGCGGTGATTTAGTGTGTTAGAGCACAAATGAAAAGCCCAAACAGTTTGGCATATTCCCCTGATTTAAACACCACCATACAACACAAAATGATAAACTTTACTTTATGCACAAGTCATTCTTTGATTGGAATTAGGAATAAATATAAGAATATCTGTTTTCAAGTACTTCAAAAATATCTTGATGAGGCTCTTGCAGAATGTGGTCATATATGTACAGCAGCCACAATGACCTGAAAATACAAAAAATTGTTTTAGTGAGTTAGTTTTAAATTAGGTGCCTGGTGTAATGTACTGGTATCACAATTAACATTTATCAATATTCACTGATCAATTAAGATCATCCAAAATAAAAGCTGTGAAGAAAAGCTTTGCAAGAAAATTTAACAAGTAGATCCAGTTTGATCCAAAAATTATAAATTTTTCCTGACAGAATTAGATTCAAAGTAATTTTGGAGTCAGAGTTCGGGCTTAAATCAGAATCATTAAATAATCAATCAGTCGAAAAATGCAAAACGCTGCTCAGTAATTCTAAGACAGATTTGATTACTGTAATGTTAATAAAGCAATAATTTAATATAAAATTGATCAATCTAAATCAGCTGATAAAATTTCTTCCAGAAATATTGCTAATTCAGTTTAAACAAATAAAATAACAGTTTTCAACATTTTGTACCTTCCATGCTCATCTATTTCCCATTCACTTTTCCAAGACTGGTAATGTCCTTGTTCTCCAGGATCTCCGCCTTCTGCTCCGGCTGCAGCAGAGTGTTGGACACCATCGCTTTCGCCACCGCTTGGATTGAGATGGACATGGAGTTGGAGCAAACGGCAGAGAAGGCGCTGAAGAACTTCCTGGCGAGCCACTCTCCGGGTCGACTCTCCTGTCTGTCCACTAACAGAACCCTATAGGAATAAAATGGTACAGTCCACAGACGCTTTTGGTTTAAAGTCAGTTTAATTCTCAGCGGAGTCATAACTGCAGGACAAAAGTTAAATCAGTGGTCATTTTATTGTAATTTTCACATAATACAGCCTTTAATTTAAATACAGTTTTCTTCCTTTAAATCAGGGATGTCCAAAGGGTGGCCTGGGGACCATTTGTGGCCTTGGAGTAGTTTTGTGTGGCCTCTTGATACAACTTAAAAATAGTTCAAGTAGTTCTCCAGCAAATAAAGTTGGTGCAGATGGATACTTTTTTGTCTTTTTTGATTTTCAATAATTTAATATCAGTAAGTAAGGCCACAAATTGCATCCAATAATTAAAATGAGCTAAATAGTGTTAGCGATTTTCAAAGACAGTTCTCGAACTAAAACTGGAACGTTGACCAACAATTTCGGAAACTGTACAAGGTTGAGACCCTTTTTCAGACTTTTCACATTAAAATGCATGGTAATTTGTTGCAAGATGAAAAGAACTTCCCATAAAATAATTTTTTATTTTTCAACTGAAAAAAAAAATAAATAAATAAATAAAAAATACAAATAAATAACCTTTGATACAAGTTTGGACACCACTGCTTTACATACTATTTGCGTCTATTCTCTTAAAAAATGGGATCACTTACCCTGGTCTGTAAATGGCTAATCTGTCAAAACCCAATGCCTCAATTTCAGCTTCAACTTGGCCCTAGAAAAAAAAAAACATCCATACCATCAGAACTCTTAATGACTGTTTTACCTGAAAGAAACATGCTCAGAAAAAGGGATTTCAATATGTCACCAATGAGAAAAAATACATTTTTGATCTAGTTTCTACAAGAGTTTAAGTCAATAATTCTTTAATATTGATGAAAAACTACTACTTCCTTCATCAGATAGTTTCACTTAAAACAAGACATTTATAAGTGAATGTCTTATATAACATTAGTTTATAATACTAGTGGAAATATCTTTTCCACAGAAACTAGACCAAAAATACTTGGTAACATTTTGTGTTTTTGCAGTGTAGATTATTTCACTTTTAACACAGGCACACTTTAAATAAGACAAAACTAACTTACAAGTAACTTTTCAGCAAAATATATCAGCTTATTTTAAGTAATTCTTTAATTTGATGAAAATGTTCTTGTACCACAGGAAGATTATTTTGCTTATGATAAGACAATTTCCCCATGTTACAAGTGAAATAATCTGTCAATAGAACAAATTTATTTTAATCAATATAAAGGAATTATTTACTTCTATTATGTTTTTCAGAAAAGTTACCTAGTTTTGTCGTATTTAAAGTGTACTAAAATATTTGCACTATAAACTAGACAAAATTAATTGATAAGATTTTGTGTTTTTGCAGTGTAACTGCTAATTTTTCATCAACATTACAAAATTATTGACTTAAAACAAACTCCTATATCTTGCTGAAAAGTTACTTATGTTACTTTTGCCTTTTTTTCAGGTGAACTAAGATATTGGCACTAGAAACTAGACCAAAATACTCTTTAGATTTTTGTGTTTTTGCAGTGAAGTAGTACAAAAAAGCTAATAACTGACCTTGACTTTGAGGTAGAGGAAGCTACTTTTTTTATCGGCTCCTCTGGAGGACTCCAGGTGAAACTGTGAGCAGCCTCCAGCCTTGGCGAGCTCTGCAGATTTCAGAACGTAGTCATGATCAACTCTGACGAATCCGTCCTAAAAACCAGAAATAATAACAGGAGATAAGGATTCAATTTGCCTTTTATACTTTAATCATTTGGAAATTAATGACACCATTTGCCTGGTGTCACAAATTAGCATCATACCTAAATTTATGCTAATTGTAGGTACAATGTCCAAACTAATCATCTTTAACATCTGACTAACAAAAATAAAATAATAATTTTTCATACAATAGGGTTGAACTTTATGATCTCTAGCTCAATATTTTCACAGGCTAATTCCTATGGTACGCTTGAGAGGCAATGTCAACCAACCCTAAAATAAATGTTGATGCTTAGTCATTGCCAGTGTTGGGTAGTAACTAACTATATTTACTCAATAACATTCATATTATTATATTTACATTTATTTACGTTATTATACTTACATTTGTTACCAATATGAATTATTGCCATTTTTGTCCCTAAAATATCAAAATTTACACTTAACTTTATGTTTTGGTCAATCTGATGATGTAATTTTAAAATATTCAATGATTGATAATTTGATCAGCTACTCACTACTTGAGTAGACGTTTTGCCAAATATTTTGTTTACTCTTACTTATGTAATTTCTTGCCACTTTTTATTTATACTTGAGTAAAAGCAAGTTGAAGTGATGCTAATCTTACTTGAGTACAATTTTTGGGAACTCTGGTCATTGCCACCGTTTCAACAATGCTGAAATTTGAATTAAATTCCAGCTTATCGCCCACCTTATATAACATTTACTTACAGCCCCTGCTTTTGCCCTGGTAGTTCCCAGGCAGCAGTAGCCCACATCATGGCCCTTGAAAGCAGCAGCATAGTCATCGAGTTTTTCAAAATCAACCACTTCCTGTATCTGCAGGCATAAATAATAAAAAGGCATAAATAAAAAAAAGTCTCAAGCAGAACATAAAGGGTTATGTTATAATGTAAAAACTGCATCCAGACACCAACCAGGTTTTCACACGCTTTATCTTCAAAGCTCAGCTGTCTTCGTCCAATGAGGGTTATTTTGGAGAAAATGTTTCTCTCTAGCAGCTCTTGAAGCAACACTTTCCCAGTTTCCCCAGAAGCTCCCAGGATAAAACAGCTCTTGTTCTGACCCCTGAACTTCTCTTCCAGGGTCTTCATGTCCTCAGCCATGCTGGGAGTCAGATGGACATGAGGCAGAAGGGTTATCACTTATCTAGAACAGGTGATGAAGTGGCAAACACAAAAAAATGTAACATGTTTCAAACAGAGCTGGACAATTTTGATTTAAAAAAAAAGTGATAATATTGATCATTTTTGTTTTAAATATCTGAAATGATGCCAAATTGGTAGCAGAACGTTTTCTGTTTTATCCGTATTTTAACTCCACAATTGTTTTGTTTTTTTAAACAGTTATGAGGTGGCAAAACCTTAAGCTACTGCTTTACAAGTTACTTAAGTTGTTGCTAGGTAACCAGGGTGTTGCTAAGTAACCAGTGAGTGAGAGATTGAGTGAGTGAGTTGATGCCACCCACTTTGCTTAGCTAGCATTAAGAGGTTGAGCAGCTAAAGCTTATCTCTCCCTACATCTCCCAGAATGCTGTGCGGTTGTCGATAATAGCTGTGAATGTCCTATATGTTGAGTATTCAATCAGATGTATTATCTATTTACATTTATCATGTTTCTACCCTGATTTAAATTATAGATTTATTGTGACCAACATTTCTAAACGGTTTTAAAAGGAAATTCAAAAGAATATGGCTACTTTCTAATAAATTTATTTCTATATTTTGGTTTTATATTTACTGCTGGACCAGGATGACACAGGACACACAGCAGAATATGATTATCATTCCAATTTTTGCTAACCAATTAGCAGTAAATAAATAGTAAATTCTTCTGAAGTACATGGTTTAACTATGGCATTGATACAGGGTGCAATTTAACTGTCTGCTTTTATAAATAGACTAATGATGGTTTAAACTGCCTGATGTGTGTCAGTACAAACACAAGGAGCAGAAATGATTGACAAATGGTGAATTAGTGACAGTAAAAGATCACTGTTAACACAACTGCTATAAAACTAGTTGTGAATAGATATTCTACTCTATATCACCAGAGCTAATACTTTTAATTTCTGTGTTATTCTAAATCACAAATCTGTACAATTTTATATTTATTTCTCATAAATCTTTAAGCAAATTCAAAAGTAGGTTTAAGAAATGTACCAATTTTAATACAGAATCTTGGTATCATTAAACATTGAAATATAAATGTATTTTAATGTTCATTTGTTTTACTACCACGCCAAAAAACTAGGATCTGTCTATTGGTATTAGAAGCTGCTCAGGGCCCCCTGCTGTTCTGGAGGCAGTACTAGTACGCGTATACCTTCGGCCAGCTCTGTCTTTTGCTAAGGAAGCATGATCAAGATAACGAGTACAAAGATCCCGGATTGTTTTATTTACCCAGATTTGTATGCCAGATGTCTTTAACTCATATAAACAGGGGAGCCAAGAGGCAAATATATCGGTTCTTGTGTTCATTAAAGCCAAACGAATATAAAAGAAATGGCGTCTTTTATTTACCTGCTATATTTGCTTGGAGAAGTGTCGTCGAAATAATAAAGTACCGCTGCAACGATGGCAACAGTGACGGTTAAAATCCAAGTCGCTTTCCCCAGGGTGGAGCAGAGGAGTTTCATAACAGAAACGAGAGATGGTTAGACACTTCCTGGTTGCTTCATATCTACAAGCAGCGCCGTCTTCCTGCTCCGGGAAGAGCAATGGGAAAAATAAAATCCCCAAAAGCTCTTACATTGGACTGCGCGGCTAAAAAAAATTTATTTCTGAAACCGTACGTAAAACAGAAAGACGAAAATTACTGGATTTGGGGCTGCTGCAATCACCAACGGAAGATAACGCACTGTCGATGACGCATGCGCACTGGAATCTGGACGGCTTGACGCTCGAAGTGAGACAATGTTTTTGACCAAAGTTTATGATCCCAGTTTAAAACAGAGATTCATCTTAACACATGGAAAAGCATCAGTGAAGTAAGCTATATACTAACAAGTTTATGTCATAATTCACTGAATGCAGTCATTTAATGACCCAAATCACAGAGCTGTTTTACTGGAAAATAAAATTATGTTATTGGAAAGGACTCAAGATATGTCCAGAATGTCTTGCTTTAATTTTTTTTCATCAAAAATGAGTTTTTGATGACAAAAAATTTATATAGGCTACTATATTATAATAAGTGACTAATTAGCTGGTGACTAAAATGTTGCACAAATTAGTTATTTTAAGCTTTCTATGGCAGATTTGTACTTGAAACTGAAAAGAAAACATGGTCTATTCAGGTGGATCTTATGTTTGAGAGCATTAAGAAAGCATCCAGTCTGTAAAATATTCAGTTTTATTCAGCTCTCCAACACAGCATATCATAAATTTAAGGGTACTGAGATACCAATGACATATAAAAACACATGAAGTAACAGCAATAAAAGACCTTTGTGCCGCTTGTAAACATAAGAGTTAAGTGAATTAATTAGTAATGAGAGAAATAATCAAACAAGTAGTGGAGACTCATGATAATGAGCTACTGAAATCTACAACTCAGGTAGGAGAATCTATTGCCCGGAACAATTTTCATTTGCTTCTTAAATTTGGTCTTCATGGAAAATTGGCAAAAAATAAATAAATAAATAGATGCCTTACATCTCCAACTTACAAGTTCCCTCAATGGGACACAGGAAATAAAGTTAGATATGCATGTAACGTGCCTAACACTAGTGTCATTAAAAATAAGCTTACATCATGTTGTTATTATGGCAATTGATTTAACATTACAGAAGTCACAAACAAGCAAATACAATCAAATTTATTTGCATTTTGAACTGCATAGTGGTCTTTAGGTGTGGCATATTATTATTATTTAACTATTTCAAAGTAACATCTGCAGATAAACGCTGAAATTACAGTAAAAATGTTGTTAATATATTTTGTTCTTAAAATTTGGAACAGATGTGTAAAATGTGCAAAATTTTCAATCTATCACTATAAAATAAAATGAAACGTTGCTCTTGGTGTCCCCCTGGTGGGGTTGGTGCACTAAGCGTCAGCTTACTTGTGCACAGAACACAAAAAAATCCCACATGAACAAGTTTGTTCACTAAAAAGAAAACATGGTCTTTTCAGGTGATAAGTCAATAAAAACATCCTCCTACTACTTCCTGTCGTTTTCTTCGTATTTCCGCCAGTAGTAACTTCTGGTTGTTGATCACATGACTGGTGTGATGCAAAATAAGTGCAAAATACAGACATTTTAAAACCACTGAAAAACTGCCTCATATTTTTATAGAAAAAAATTGTTTTATATTTATTCTCAGAAACTCAATTTGTGCAATTTTATGGACAATAAAGACGTAAATCCAACTGAGAATCACTGGCAAGATTTTAACATTGCTGTTGACATTCTCCATCCAATTAAATGTCATTAATTGGAATTTATTGTGACAACAATAAATTGGAAATATCATATTAAGAAATTTCTCACGATAAATGATAAACGATATGATAAATGCCCGCTACTAGCCTATGTGTTGGTCTAGCATATAAAATTCAGAAAAATACATTGGAGTCTGTGTTTAGCAATGCAAAATTAAAGACCAGCGTTAATATTTTCTCCCTGGCAAAACATCTCTAATCTACAAATAGCACAAATGGCTCTTTTTATGATCAAGTTTGTGCAGAAATGAAAATAATAATTTAATATTCTACAAGTTAAAAAGTTAGTTTTGTTATTCTTTGAGGGAAATCTAGAGTGGAGTGAAGGTTGAGTCTCTGAAAATGTTTTTGCCTTTTGTCAGACCTCCAGGGGGTTTCATTTGCCAAAAGCTGCGCACAAAGAAAGCAAGTGCAGTCACATGCAATGAATTCATCAACACCCCATGTTTTTAACACCCCTGCCACTTTGAACACAAGGCATCGACCCAATCTAATAGAAAATGATGCAGCCAGGGATGATCCTTTAAAGATGTCAGCAGTAAAAGACAGGAAGAAAATGGGCCGAGGTTGGAAAGAAGAGGCCTTAAACTGGCACTCTGCTGAAATGAAATGTCGCCTCTTTGTTTCTGAACCGCGGGGGCTAATTGGGTCCAGCGGCAGGGAAGAGAGCTGCTGCTGGGGTCCTGTCTGTCGCACCTGTTGAGTCATTGTCTCTCACATTGATTAGATAGGAAGTTGGAGTAAGAAGGCTTATGCCTCTGGGTGCGTGGCAGAAACGTGGTTCAATTTCTTTTTAGAAGGCCACTGCTGGAGGTGGAAATACCATTGGTGGTAAGTGATCAATTGCGCTTAACCATTGATTAGCAGACACTAAAAGACATATGGATTAAGATTATTTTTTTTTCCTTTTTTTTCCACGCCGTCTTCGTTCTTTTAACCAAAGGCGCAATCCTTTCAATGTGCTCTTTAATATTGCGTAATATGATTGATTCACGTCTTGCCGTCAGGACTGAGTTTCTGGCAGCAGATTCTGCATAAAACTACAAAATAAGCTTACAAAATATACCTTCAGAGTGTAATTTATTGCTTTTCACATAAACAAAATAAGTAACCTATGTTTCTTGAAGTGAAGTCAACTTTAGGCAACATGTCTGATTTTACCATAACCAAAGATTCTAGACAAAAAAAACAATGAAATCATGACACAAAGCTATAGCTGGGCATTTTATCTTTGTAAAATATAGCATAAAAAAAATACAAAATAAAAATTGGTATTGTCAAATTGTAACATCTTCAAATTAAATAAAGGAAACATTATAGACCCCAAAATTCTGCTATTTTTTATAATGCCTATTAAATATCTTGGATGGAATTTATTCATTCATTCATTTATATATTTATTCATCTATTAATTCATTTATTTATACATTGACTTAATTATTATTTTATATATTTATTTATTCATTATTTTATTTATGTATTTATAGGCCTGTCACGATAAACAATAAATCAATTAATGGCACAATATCGGTATTATAGTTTCTTCCAGCCTTTATCTCTTTCTGTTGATGACACTGAATGAACTCCACTGCTCTCCACTGATCCTCCCTTCCTCATTTCCTCAGTGTAATGTCCAGCGCACACTACACGATCTTAGAGCTGTCGGCCGATTGTCGGCCCATTTTCAAAACCTGAGAGATCACACATTAGCCGACAGAAATCCTAGGTAACGGTTGGAGTTCGATTGTGCCATGTGGTGTCCAACAATGGGCACAAAATAAAGTCTACAAGTCCAGTTAACTCATTTTAAAACCAGGCATTAATCAATGCTTTACTACAATCTATCTGCAACGCATGTGGCTCTAGTGTCAGCGTAACGTCCTGACTGAATGAAAATCATTATAACCTATTTATGTCACGTTAACGAAGAACAGCTGAAAAGTTACCGGGTTCATCAACGTAGCAATTTCGCTCCAACTCCTCCCCTTGTCATTTCTATATTCTTTGCACAAAATGTTGAATAAACATTAATTTTGTTTCTACATATCATCTCCGATGTCCGCTGGACTTCGAGTTGCTGTCAGTTGTTTGGGATTCCCCTCTGTAATTTCCCCTCAGAAAGCACAGAGGGGAAGCCGTGCTTTGTGATTGGCTACCTGTCACATTCAACAGGCTGCGTTAACAATCCCAGTCGGAAAAACCCCTGATTTAGTTCGGAGCGGCCATGACATCTACCGTAACACACCACACACTACAGGATGATCGGTTGCAAAGTCACAAGTGACAATCTTAGGACGCCCAAGATGTGTAAAATCTTGGCGTTTCCCCTTACGACAATATCTATTATTCTCTAAGGTGAAATTCGGAGCAAAATATCGTGTAGTGTGAACTATTGCATCAGGTAGTCGGATATGTCCATCCTCTCTATTTGAATTTAATGATTACTTATAGGCGATATAATATACAGACTTCATAATCTGCACTCTTTTGATTAAATGCAGTATTTATTTACACTTTGGCTTTATGTTGTTTAGTTTTTAATCAAGTACATTTTTTGTTATTGGAGACTGAGAATCCATTTTATTTTTGTTTTTGGTTGTTTTGTTCCAGTGTTAAGTGTTCTTTTGAAAATAAAGTGTATCTATCTTTGGCAGGAAATCGGCAAAATTTTTTATTTTGACAGGTCTATGTATTCATTAATACATTGTTTGATTTATTTAATTTATTTGTATTTATATTTCTTCATTAATTTATTAATTTATTTATGCATTAATTCTGGCTGAAATGACTCTCCATGCATCTCATTCATTATTGTTAAGCAACATTTTACCTTTAAACTACAGCTGCACTGCAAAAACACAAATGCAATTTTCTCAGTGCACTAATCTATGAGTCCCTTGAAGTAGGATCTTGTTTTAAGTATATAATATTTCACTTATAACATGGAAAAAATGTCTTGTTATAAGTAAAATATTCTGCCAATGGAACCAGAACTATTTTATCAATATTAAGGAATTATTGACTAAAACAAGATCCTATATGTTGCAGAAAAGTAAGTTAGTTTAGTTTTATTTCAAGTGTACTTTTCAAGATTTTTTATTTTTTTTTTGCAGTGTGGACTACATGTAAACATTCATGTTTAGAATAATGGTATCGGCAATTAAATTGACTAAAAACCTGAATGACTGCATGGCTACAGATCAACATCTGCAAATCAAATAAGCAAATCAAAAAATAGGCATTTTGCATTTATGACTCTGTTATAACCTGATAGGTAAACGAAGAATCCCTTAGAAGTCGTTTTGATTCTCCAAAACCTGAATTTACAGAATTTTATAAAAATCCTTCATGTTTACATTGTTATTTAAGGCATATTTATTAGCAAATCCTGCATGCCTGCATACATATGTGCCACATGCTGTACCCATACACAGCTTAAGGCTTATCAGTCCAGCTCAGACTCTGAAGTGTGATGCTAATGATGCTAATTAATGGGCCCTGACAGCACAATCTGTTGCTCATTGTCTCCCAATAAACAGCTTTACAGTCCGCATGAGCCGCGGAGCGGATGAAGGTTTAATCTGAGGCCTGAGACAGTGAAAGTGGGACACATCCACAGTGGAGGGTCAGTCCTCCCGGGACAGTGCTGATCTTGAAGTGGGGATTAGTTCAATTAGAGAGGCTCAGTCTGATCGAGATGCAGGCTTCGATGTGTGTGTGGTCATGCTTGTGTGTTTGTTGCAAAGGAGATCTTAAACCTGATTTGCTGCCGTCTACATTGATGCAGCTGGTGTGAACAATAGTCAAGATGATGCCTTTTTGCTTCCCAGTGACCTTACCCATAAATATCCATTTATTATCATAAATCTGTGAGGTAATTATTCTCATTTGTGCTTCATTATCCAAATAAATACCCGATCCATGAATATTTCAGTAAGCTTAAAGTCAACATGTTACTGATGTAGGCGTTGTTTCTACATCAGCATTAGACTTGATTTTTAGTCTCCACCCAAACCAGTTTTTAGTCTTTTGATTAAACCGCCTGCATTGTGCAATAATACAAGTTGATCCAAAATCAGTAATTCATGCTTAAATGTATTTCCTTTTTTATTTTTACCTGCAAGGTTATTTGGTCATATTAGTTAAAATGTGGGAGAGTTATTTAAAATTGGTACAGTTTTGCTACTTAATGAAAACAGTGGCAGTTTTAGTAAACATTTATTATTGTCCTGTCCACACTTTCAGGTGTTCACCATTTGAATTGCTATTAAAAGGATTATAAATTGTTTCTATCAAAAAACATGGACTACCATGAGAAAAAAACTCAACAAAAAAGATTTAACACATTATTTTCTTGTCTTATTATTTTTTTGTGGACTCTGGACACTAACAATCAAAAAATTATATTGTTTGGGATATTTTTATTTACAAAATTAAGTCCATACTTAAGACCCCTGATGCTTAAAGCAAACACTTAAAACAAAATACCCTTTTTTAAAAAAACATAACTAATGAAAACTTCTGAACGATTTCTAGACTGAACTTCACATGAGTATTATTCGTAAAACCTGAAATATGATCAGTATAATTTTCAAAAAGTCAAAATACTATTACTGGTGGAAATATAATCCAATGGTGACAGGAGAGAAAATGGTTTTAAGATTTCTGTTAGTGATTTTTTTAAAAAAATTATGTAGACTTGGTGTTTACATAAAATACCAGTTGGGATGCATTCAGTTTATGGACGTGTGAGAAAATGTGAAAACTTCAAAAAGTATAAATACTTTTACAAAACACTGCATTCAGAACTGAAATAGTAAACTTTAAGTTAATATGTTCTCTTAGTGTTCGATGTGCCATTTAAAAGTTTATTTGTCAAATAACATAATAAATTAAGTCATTCAAACAATTAGGATAAGTCCTTTTTGTTGTGCTGGCTTCTTCATATACCTGGAATTACTTTGACAGGACATGTAGGGGGGAAAAACACCAGAAGAGTCCCAGGATATAACAAAAAAAAAAAACTCCAAAGTTGGTCTCTTTCAAACTTCTGCATAGTAAAATATATGCAAAATATATATAAAATATATAGATATAGATATTTAGCAGCACCTGAAACGAGATGCACAAAAGTTATTATCAGGGTCTAACTGGCCACAAAACCAAGCGGTGGCGGGAAAGAAAACAAAACATTTCACCAAGAATGTTGCAGAGGGACAGAAACCTCGGTCTTTGTTGCAATCTCAGACTTGAGGCTCAGACCTTTGCAATATGTTTGAGATGAAGCAGAATGTCTTCAGGAGCTGCAGCTAAGCAGCAACAAATGAAACCTCCTTTCCGTTCTCTCTGAGGAACAAAGAGTTCATTAAAAGAGCAAATAGATTATCAGTTTCTTTCAGCAGAAAGTCTTAAAGAGTCTGAAGGACCGGGCAGCTCCCAGCAGGTAGACCAAGGACACATCTGGCTAAACTGCTGCTTTTGTCTCATGAAATCAATGCTTTTCACTTAAACTTTTCCTAAAATACGCTTGGGAAAATCTCATTCTTTTAAAAGTTAGATGTAAATTCTCTGCTTGCAGTTAAGAAATGCTTTCATTATGATGTGTAATACTCACAAAATCTGTCTCTATTTTCACTTATACTTCAACATAAAGCTCTATGGTACTCTAAAATGCCTTTTCTATGAAAATGAACTGAAAAACTGTTAAATTTGTTATTTTTTCATAGGTGGCATCCTTCACATGCATGTTTGCATTGGATTGATGCTGGAAACATATGAGGTAAAAAAAAAAAAAAAAGTTCTGGAAATTAAATGTGTTAAGGTTGTTAAAACATTTAATTCAAAGTGCCTGTTTTCTATATGCTTGCACTGCAAATCGTTATGCAGCAAATATTACACTGAATCTGTGATTCAGCATAAAACTATATTTAATTGCAAAGTGTATCATAAATTAAAAAATGTCCATGTCTTTCAGGGTGTTAGATCTATTTAAAGGTGACCTACTTTGCTTCCTTGAACAAGTTAGAATAGGTGAACGGTCTATACAAAACATGCTCCTTACATTTTGGCCACTGTTTCTAGGGTGGAAATGGTTAAGGGGGGTGTTTCATCACACATGAAAATGGCTGCAAACAGATGTATAACTATACCAGCGTACATCTTTAAAGAGCAATAGTAGAGCCTCCTGCACAAACAGCAAGAATGCAGCAAGTTGTTTCTGGACGTCAATCAACAACAAAACACTTGTCTATTTCAGCAGCCATTGTACAGAGCGTCCAGTGGTAAGACCAGCTGACCAAATGTGCTGGAGCTCTGCTTGAGTTGCTAGGCAATGGGTAGAACTCTGCTGGGGTTGCCAGGTAACGGGCTGGGTTGCTAGGTGAGGAGAATTCCAGAGGCTTTTAAAGTGAGTTATTTTATTGCTAAAGAACTGCAGGGTGGTGATGGTGAGGTGCAGGGGGGTTAAAGTGTTATGGCTGTTTTTAGAAGCAGTAGAAACCCAATTGGAAGTATAAAAAGTTTCCAAAATGTGACTTTTAAATAATATGACCACCTTAAAGGGGAAAAAATCTCCAGAATATTTAATTTGAATTTTTTCCATAATCAGAAGAAAGCAAAAGTAAGAAAAAGGAAAAAAAAAAAATTTAAAATTAGGATTCCATATGTCATGTTTAAATTTTAATAATTTACCATTTCGCCCTTAAATGCAAATTTAAATGCAAATTAAGTATAGCACTAGTAGGATATGCTGCTGTGACGTTGCCAATGCAGTGGAGTTACTAATTTCTCTTGTGTGTCAGCCTCAGATCTTTTCATGATATCATGTGAAATTAGTTAGCTGACTTTGACATTTCCATCCTCTGAAAGTAACTCCTGCATTTATAAAGAGTTACTAAAACTACTTGTTTTCACAGCTCAGTGTATGATCCTAATTATTCTTTAGCATTTTTTACTAGCAGCTTGATTTTAGAGGGACTTTCCCAGGAGAAAATTAAAACTTGAAACAGTTAAATATGCTGGGTTCCTTTTATAGGATAATAATGGTATAATGCACAAAAGCCTCTTAGTGGATATTTGTGTTTGGATTTGAGTTTGTACCATCAGATCTATTTGCTGTCTTAAATCTCTCCTTTGTGGTGGGGCGGGTAAAGCTTAATGACTCCTTTGAACTGCCGCCATCTTTAGCAGAAAGGCTTTGGGAATGTCGGCCAGCTAACCTTTAGTCTGTTTCCCACATCCAGCAACAGTGAAGGCCATGTAATACCCAGCTTTCCATTCCTGTCCAGCTCCTGTATTCTTCATGGCTTAAACATTTTTTTTCCTTCTATCCATGCAAATAGGAGGACATAATGACAATATAAGCAGCCATATAAATGAATTTTTAGAATTTAAACCAATACCATTTTTTTAAACAAGTAAATTTTAAGTTTATAAAGAAACACAATGTTTTTAAGGGATTTTCTTTAATTTCAAATTCTAAATTAGTTTGACCTAAAACACATTTAGAGACTGCAATCTAACATGTTAATATTTGCTTTTTTGTATAGTGACACATTTTTTGTGAATTTTAAAATGTCTGTCATTTAAATGACGAAAACTTTTAATTAAACAAAATTTTTTCACAATCATTCAGAAGAAGGTTAGGGCCACTGAAAATAATTCTGACCTTAATCTCAGAATGTCTGACTTTAGTTTTCTGAGATTAAAGTCAAAATTCTTTTTTTTTTCAGTGGCCCCAATCCTCTTCTGTAGAATTTCCTTAAAAATTGTGTGCAGCCTTTTTTCTAACGGGCTTTTCCTTATTTTCTGTAAGATAAAGGAAGCTGAGCTGTCATTACTTTTATTGTTTTAAAGTTGCTGAACATGAATATTATTCACTGTCAGTACATTCCAGCAGCCATTGTACAGCGCATAAAGCTGTAAAACCAACTGACCAAAGCTGACTGGAACTCCACGGGGGTTGCTAGGTAACAGGGGGAACTCCACTGGGGTCGCTAGGTTACGGTGCAGTGCCCAACAAATGTGACTTGAGAAACAGGAGGTGCTTTGAAATGGCTCATTTTCCAGACACAAAAAAATAAAACTTTAATATATTACCAAAAAATTGGCTTGTTGTTTTTTTTTTTTTTTTAAGCATTTGGGCCATTTTTAGAAGCAGTAGAAACCAGATGGAAGTCAAACAAACAAAAAAGATACAAAAGGTGAATTTTGCAAGGTAAACTCTTATGAAACCACTGAGCAAACTAAAATAACTCTCAGCCAGGAGGCAGATAGTCACATTTACTTAAGAAAGGCCATTAGTAGATTATGGAAAGATTTGAAAGTGGTATAAAAGGTCCATCAGAGCTGGTATTGATATGTGGTCGACATGAAACATTACTTTGTCTGAGGCTTTGAAACTGAAAAAATACAAGATATTGAAGGACATTCAAGTCAAATGTTTTCCCATTTTAGAACACCTACATTTAAAACCCTTAAAGTTACAAAGTCTTACAAAGTCTTCAGTGACTTAAGGTAGAAAATGCTAAATACTATCCACTAAGCACCAAAAAAGGGTGTAGTAGCATACTTATCATGTTATTTGTCCTGCAAAAATGCTACCAGTCTTATCAGTAACTCTTTGAAGCTCTTACATATTCATCTTTACTTTCCACCACTGGATGGTCTCTGCAGTCCTGTGACACATCAGCGAGGAAGGGAGATCATGTCGGATCATGACGGACCCACCACAGTACAGAGACCTCCCTGCCGATGAGTAAACACAACTACAAATACCGCAGCTAGCTGGACAATCATGGTGTGAATGGAAGCTAATTAGCCGGAGCCTAATGCCAGTTTACCAACACCTGTATTAGCGTGCTGGCTCAGCGGGGAGTCAGGGTTGGCCAACAAGCTCTAATCCCTCATAAGCCAGAAGAGCTCCTCCTAGGAGCATTAGCATTAGCATATTCTGGTTTAGCCAGCTGTTGGTCACCAGAGTTCAGAAGAGAGGAGGAGACTTCCTCTGGGATATAAGGGACACAATTCACTTAAATTGTACCTATCTGTTCAGGTATGTCCAAACTATATCTGTATTTTTCCTGATAAAATGGCTGTGATAGAAAATTAAAAAGTTAAAATCAATATTTTTGTCATCTTAGCTTAAAACGGAGAATCAGTAGTTACTCTTTTAAAACCACTTATTCCACTAAACCATCTGAAACTACAAGTAACTGGAGTTTTCAGCACATGTATAAAATATTTAACACACTTCTCCCGTCCCCCACCTGTTGCTGTGCACTTCTGGTCTTCTACCTGAAAGACGGCAATTGACAATCTCTTGCAACCAGTGTTGGTTAAGTTACGTGGAAATTGTAATTCATTAATAATTTTAATTACTTCCCCAAGAAAGTAATCCATTTATCTTAATAATTACTTATTTAAAAAAATAATTAGTTACTCAATTATTCAATTACTTTAATAAAAATCATGCACACCCTGAATAGGCACTAACAAACTTTATAATTTTCTGCCCACTATGCATGTTTGCCAATAAATAAGTTCTACTTTTCTGGTCAAGTGTGTCTGAAATAAACAAAAAGGCCAATGTTGTAGATACAACTGTAACAATATGACAGAATATTAGGGACATTGTAGACAGAAAAAAAGGAATAAATTTCCACCCCAAAAAAATCTCTGAAATCTTGAGAAAAATATAGAAATTCTGACTTAGAAATTTCAGTTTCAAAAGCGGAAAATTTTTTAACTGAAAATTTCCAAAAATTGAAAGTTTTGTACTTTTGAATCTGAGAATTTTTTCTCTAGAAACTTTCTGAGAATAACCTAAAAAAAGATTTCTAGGATTTTTTCTGGAAAAATTTTGACTTTTTAAACTCAGAAACGTCTGAGTTTTTTTTCTATATAATTTCTGAGAAAATCTTTTCTCATTTGCTCCTTTTTAAAAATTATTCTATCTACAATGACCCTAATACACTATTGTAGTGACAATCACTGAGGTACCAGTAGAAATATTTTTTAGTTATCTAGAAAATAAATAATGGTATACCTTTTGGATTTTAATTTTCTGTGTAAATACCAATACTGTGGTGTTTTAGTTGAAGTTATGATACCGTGAGAACATCCTACCAGGCTGTGGTGAACCTATAGCCTACCACATTTAAACATCCACAAAACAATTATCTTCCCTTTGCTTTAATCCTCAAATCATGATCACTTTGCCTTCGAGGAGCTGTGTGCGTTTTCTGTTTCATGTCTTTGCTCTGGGGTTTCTCCCATCCTGTCCAGCTGCCTGGGTGGTGGAGTGATTACCATTTGTGCATCAAAACAAGCGAGAGGCCAGGGTGTGTGTGTGATGGATTAGTGAGCTCTGGCATTAATATCACGACTGGTCTGGCTACATTCCCTCGGCCTGCTGATAATTTGAGGGGAGGAGGAAAGCGGTTGGTCCATTAGCCCGATCTGTTTGCTTAGTAGCAGTCCGAGTCTGATCCTCTATTTTCCGTCACCTTTTTCCAAGAGGAACTCTGGCTTTTGTGCCAGAGGGATGGGGAGATAAAGGATGGGTCTGAGTGGTACATTGATTCAGAGATCAGCATTCTTCAGGCTTTCTGTACTCCTACCAAACTAATCAGCGTGTGTAAACACGAGACGCGTTGAGGGCTGCCGGCTAAAAGGCCGGGGTCTCCAGGGTTGATTAGGAAGAGCTTTTGATGGACCACACTCAGTGTCTGTATGCTCTGCCTTGGACGCAGCTTGACTCTTGCATCACTCTGTTGTGCCTGAGTGTGGGTGGCTGGACAGACACTGATGCACACGGTTTTAAAAAGACCTATCGGGTGGGTTTTGATGTCCAAAAAGATTGCAGAAGAGCAATCAAGGAAAAGAGAAAGTGTAACAAAAACTGTTAGAATTCAAATAACTTAATTTGAGTGCTAAACCTTTGTTCCGTTCCTGTAGAACAAGTTTTTCACTACTAGATGGATAAAACAAAAATAAATTTGTTCGAAAGGAACGAATAGTTTACCATCATAAACAGAAGCTGTTACGAGTGCTGTAGTCTTTCCACATGTCTTAAAGTGGTAAAACCAGCTGACCAAATGTGCTAGAACTCAGCTTGGGTTGCTAGGTGACGAGCTGGGCTTTGCTGAGGTTGCTAGATAACGGGCAGTATATACCTAATACTGCCCGTTACATTTGTTTGGTTGGTGACATTACGTTCCAGAAGTTTTTGAAGTGGCTCATTTTCCAAACACCAAAAAACATTAATTTATTGCCAAAGTACTACTAGTTATAACATGTTAAATACAGTTTTCCCCTTTTTATAAATTATATAATCTGTCAATGGAAATGGCACTTCTTTTAATCAATATTAAGTAATCATATAATATACTATTCCCTTTATCTTTCTGAAAACATTTAAGTTAATTCTGTCCTATTTCAGGTGTAGTACTTTTATTATGAAGTATTGCTGCTCTTACTTGAGTAAAATTTCTGGATTCTCTACCTCTGAATGAAAAACAAACACGTTTATCCAAAAATTACCTAGACACAGACGCACACCTGCTGTTTTTATCAACGTTTCAGGGGTTTTTTTATTGAAAGAAACTGATTTGGAAACATTTTCTTTTGCCTGATTTTGTCATCTGTTTGTTACTTACATGAATTATTATTATTTTGGTCCTTAAAATATCAAAATTTCCACTTTTCTTTATATTTTTTTCCAGCTGATGTTGTTAAATATTAAATGATTGATAATTATTGAGTATTTTTTACCAAATACTTTTTTACTCTTACTTGAGTAATTTCTTGGACGGCTATTTTTACTTTTACTGTACTTGAGTGCAATTTTTAGGTAAGCTGTCCACCTCTGCTTATATTCACAAGTCATGGTGACAGTTTTAACAAATATGCAAACATTTCTTCTAGATATAAAAGTTACATACTGCAGGTTTAAAACAACAAATTAAGATCATCTTTGACACGAGGGGCTTGTGTTATAACAACCTATCAATCATCAGATCATAAGCCTCGTCCCAGAGGAATACCATTTTCTCTACAAACGATGACTCAACATCGTCTTTACTTAAAGCGGACATCAGCTCAGATGTCTCTATCAATTCCCCAGAGTTATGACCCCTCTTAAAGCCCCTCACAGCCAATTAGGGGAAGCAATGGCAGCACACCTTCAATGACAATCAACAGTAGCTGGTTAGCGCTCCACATGCTGCCCCACTAGTGGCTATCAGGACGGATAAAGTCTAATGGGCAATCACAGGGGGGCTTATGTTGCAAATCAGTGCCGATCCGTGGGGCTCTACTGGGGATTCCTGTCCAGTGTGGGCTGATGCTGGAGCTTATGATCCAGTAATGGGAGTTCTGGTTGAGATCTGAGGCGGTCCGGAGGGAATGTGGTGTCAAACTGGCCCCAGCTTCCTCAGGCTAAAAGGTCCTTTGATAGGCAAACTGGTGCAGCTGAGCGGACATGAAGGAACAGGTCCCAGCTGATACGATGTGTCACTACTAACTTGTACAGGAGCTGTTGACTCTTCCCTTTTAAAAGGGCGGACAGATTAGAAATTAAACCAAAGATACTTGACTTGATAAGATTTGGTGTTTTTGCAGTGCAATACTTTCTAAAGAACACAAAAAATATTTAGATTTCCTCACAAGTACTTTACAATTAAGTTTTATGGAAACGCTATAGTTTGGAGTATTTCAGACAGTTGAAAGTATCGCATGAAGTAAAATTAAGCTTTGTTAAACTAAAATTCACAAACTTGTCTGATTTTTAGTCAAAATCAATACAAAGTTTAATTTTCTAAACTTTCCATTCAGAGATCTCTGGCGCATAAATATGGAAGATGATTTGGGACACTGAAATAAAATCTGACTTTTTCTCAGAATTCTAACTTTAATCCTAGAAAGCAGTAGGTCAGAATTCTGACTTTTATTTGAAAAAAAAAGATGTTTCAATTCAGCAAATTTATTTTTGTAATTCTCTTTTACATAAATATATGGTAAATGGAAACACAGCTAGTGCCAGTAGCTGCATTTTCACTGCAAAACTTTGTCAATATGCTATATGTCTAATGTCAAGAAACACGCTTTTGCAACTTTAGCGCCATGATCTTCTCACCACTTCCTGTTGTCACGATGTTGATCACGTAACTCGTGATGTGAAAAGAGTTTTGATGCAGCTGAAAATCTACCTCATCCTAAAAATATTTTAATAGAAAAGTGTGCTTTGTTTTTATTTTTGAAATTGGTGTGTTTCCATGTAGCAAATTTCTTCTCCTAGTTCCAATAGGCGTAATTTTGTGGTCACTCGAACCGTAGTTAGCATCACAAGTTGCGTTCACATTACAAATGTACGCAAAACTTTGCCTAAATCCCACTGATGTCGAAAAAAATGAATTTTGAAATTGCAGTATTTCCATTAAATTTAAAACACAATAAAAATCACATGTGAATAAGTTTGTTCAATTCCAATTTGCACAATTATATTTTCAATGAAATGCAGCTACTGTTTGGGTAAAAGCTGGTTTTCGTTAATCTTTGTTGGTCACTGTCCCAAAACTTGAGATGTGAGTGTTGCCTTTTCATGTCGTAAGTGTGTTTTATACATATCTGAGAAGGAAGTTTTGGCAGATTTGTGTTTGGGTGGGTGTATTCTGTCTGTTTGTCATGTCAGACGATGGGAGGGTGGACGCGTTGTGAAGAATGGTGAAGGCAGGTGGTGTGACTAAAGCGAGGACTGGACCGAATTGGAGGAGATGGGACCGGGTGTCACCAGTCGACAGGGCCTGTCCAAAGCCGGGCGGCACACCACACCCACCCAACTGTTCCTCTTTCACCTCCCTTCTGCCCATTTCTTCCCATCACCCTCTCTCACTCTATCTGGCTTTATCTCTGTTTTTCTTTTCTTTTCGGGATACATTGTTAACAAAACGGTTTACAAACCCTGGCTGGTACATTATCCACGACCGCCTCCTGTGAGATTGATTTAGGCAAATGGATTCAGGAAGGGAGGGAAGACGCAGAGAGGGCTGTGTTCCTCCATGCAGCAGCTTTAGAAAACCACCACATGGCCCACATTGAATATTCCTTTTTCTTTTGCGTTTTTAAAATGCCATACATTAAACGCTCATTATGCAGCCTTTATGTGCCAGAAGTCTCTCTGTACGGGTGAAGCGGCTGAAGACGGGCTATGATCTCCCCGCGCATGCATGTATGGCCCATCGTTAGAGGCTTTCTGACATGTATGATATCATCATGACAGAGAGATTTGACTTTCATGCTGCCTGGCTCAGGAAACGGAGGGAGTGTCAGAGGCAACGGAAATGTTTGATGCTATGAAACAAGTTGACAAAGATCTGTTTATTATCTGTTGATGCAGGTATGTTTTGCATTCATAAAAGTATTAAACTTGCATATATATAAAAAAAGCTCATTAACAGACACAAAGTAATTTGGAATTTGAAATTTATTTTACTCAGAATTCTAACCTCAGTTTCAGAATTTTGACTCTCTCAAAGTTTTTACTTTTTCCTCAGAACTCTGACCTTTTCCTCTGAATAATTTGTTTTCTCAGAAGTTTTAACTTTTTCTCAAAATTCTGACTTTAACCTATGAATTCTGGCTTTGTATTCAGAATTCTGATTTTAATCTCAGAATTCTGACATTTTTCTCAAAATTCTGATTTTAATCTCAAAATTCAGACTTTTCTCAGAATTCCAAATTCAAATTTGTTTCTCAAAATTCTGATCTTAATATCAGAATTCTGACTTTAGTCTCAGAATTCAGATTTTTTTTCTCAAAATTCTGACTTTAATCTCAGAATTCTGACTTTTGATCTCAGATGCCAGAATTCTGAGAAAAAAAGTTCTCAGAATTCTGAGAATTCTGAGACCCTAATCAGTGACCCTAATCCTCTTCCATATAATTCAAATAGATGTAATGTATACGATACAAACACATATAGGTGGAAACTGTTTACTTTTTGTTTTTACATCTTTTGTCAATAATTATCTGTCATATCTGTCAACTCATCATCATTTCCAACAATATTTGATTTTCTGTCACATCTTTTAAAGTTACAAATCAAACCAGAGGAGCAACATGAAAGCAGAAATCAGTAAAACTGATTTTTTTATTTTATTTATTTTTGCATTGTTTAATCTTTCTCAAACATCAATGTACATCCACAAAAACATTGATATAATAAATACATGTTCTGATTTAAGGATAGTGGTTGCACAGAAGTCTTTCAAAGAGCTCCCATGTCTCCCAGAAAGACTAAATTGAACTGTAGAGTTTTATCCAACATTTATCCCATAATTGAGATGCAAAATGAAAGACCACCATTCCACCAAGTTTAAAAAAATTTATGGAAATCTAAGTGGAAGAACCAAAAATCATAACAGGAGTAATAGACCTAATATATTTTTAACTAGACAAAGATACCTGCTAAGATTTAGTGTTTTGCAGTGTAGAGTGATCCCTCCCATCTGCTGAAAAACAACTTGAAGCACACTGAATAAACATGATGTCATCTGCATAGAGGTGTATTCACATTCTTTACACTGCTGTTAATTAAAATGAGAGCTAAAAACAAAACATTAATGGCCGCCGCCTCGGTTCTACTTTTGTAAAACCAAAGAAAGTTTCCATCTTTTCACTCATGATTGACCTTTTATCTTGAATTTGCTGATTTTACTTCTCATTTTCGATTTCTAAACATACCATTTCACTTTGGACTCCACTTTCTCAGTCCGCTTTCTTCCTTTCTCCAACAATAGCATCCTGTTTCTACGGGTTCTAGAGGTGTGTGTTTGTGTGTGTGTGTGCACTGAGGGGGCCAAAGGTTGAACTGGGCATCCCATCATGATAAATCACTGGTTAATGAGGAGTCCATTGTGTCCTCACACATTGTCTCCCCTCCTCTCCGTCCCCTCCTCCCCCTCGTGTCCCTTAGACCGCTACCTTCGGGTTGTTAAGCTGACACAGATAATGAACTGGCCGCTTTGAACTGTCCTCACAATATTGACTGGTTGCACACAGCAGATGTCTCCCTGGCAGAAAGCAACTGGTAAAAGCACATTAGGTTAACAAAAGGGGCTTTGCTTTTGGTGGGTGGGGACTGCAGAGACGGTGGCAGAGGGCTCCGCGTGGGTGTGTCGTGTGGTGGAAGGACGAAAGGAAGGGTGGGGCAGAGGGCAAGCTTTAGAGTTGACAGATCTGGAGGATTATATCAAAACAACACAGTTGCCGATTATATGGAAAAGAGAAGAAGCAACAGAAACATGGCGGTATGTTTTTAAAGAGAAAATCCTCACAACAGGCTTCGGGCACTTTTTGCAGGATAATAAACTCTAAGTGCACTGCAAAAACACAAAATATCAAGTGTTTTTGGTTTTAACAGAGTTGAATTAGGACAAAACTAACTCATAAGTAACTATTGAGCAAGATATAAGAGCTCATGTAAATCAATAATCACTTAAAATTGATTTTTAAAAAAAGTACTAGTTATAAGTGAAATTATCTTTCATTTAGTGGTTTTTTTCATATTTAAAGTGTACTAAGATATTTTCACAAGAAACTAGGCCAAAAACACCTGCTAAAATTTGCAGTGTGAAAGCAGATACACTGCAAAAACACAAGATCTTACCAAGTAATATTGGTCTACTTTCTAGTGTGAATATCTTAGTACAGTTGAAATAAGACAAAACTAACCTAAAGGTAACATCAGCAGCAAGTGAATAATTCCTTAATATTAATGAAAATTGCACTAGCTCCATTGCTGGTTATTTAAATCAAAACAATATTTTTTATGTTATAAGGGAAACAAACTCCAGTGGAACTGGTACTGTTTTATTGACTCTGCACAAGCCTCTATATCTTCCCGAAAAGTTATTGATAAGTAAATTTCATCTTATTTCAAGTGTACTAAGACATTTGCAGCAGAAACTTGACCAAAATTCCTTGGTAAGATTTTGTGTTTTTGCAGTGTATCTATTTTTACACTGCAAAAATACAAGATTTTACCAAGTAATTCTGGTCTAGTTTCGAGGGAAAATATCTTAGCACACTTTAAATAAGAAAAAAACAAAGTAAATGCCAGATCATTTCACTAATAAGTGATCAACATTAGGAAATATTGACTTAAAACAAGCCCACACTTAATGAAAATTTACTTGTTGGGTAGTTTTGTCTTATTTCAAGTGTACTAATATATCTTCACTAGAAACTAGAACAAAAGTACTTAAGATTTTGTGTTTCTGCAGTGAATAAAAAGAAACTGACTTCAAAAAACTTTCCAAATCTCAAATTTGCAGAGCGATAGCCTGAGTAGAGCTCATAACTGTTTATGTTGCGTCATATTCTGTTATTTTGAACTACAAATGGTCTAATTCATGCATAAACTTAACAATCATCATAATTTGTCACTGATGGGTTCATTAATTCATAGCCCAGATAACAAAATGATCAGTGAAAGCGGCGCGGCCTGCAAGCCGGCTGGTTTCTTTCTGGCTGTGGGACGGGTGGCTAATGGGTCAATAATAAGCCGTGACTAACCGTCTCCCAGAGGAGCGGCCTGGCCAGACACACACTCTCAGAAAGCAGCAGAAAGGTATGAGCTACCAACACTGATTACCATATAATTGGAGCCATTGTATTTGACATGGAGAATTAGCAGCCCGCTAGGTGGCTAACTGGCCTTTTATTCAGCTGTGGAGTGGACAGGATGCACACCCAACCAGAGACTGCTGTAAACAACTCACATCAGTAGCACAACTGTTACGGTTTTATCTTTATAAATGTCTCGAGTGAGCATTTAAATGTGTTAAACAACCTCCAACCCAGAATTCTTAAAAATGGGTTGCTTTTCAGTTTGCCATGCTTTTTGCAGAAATTAGAATATTAATAAAATAATAGAGCTATAACTGATTTTATTCTGAGCGTATCATCAGGATCGAATGGGGAAACACCAACATTTGCTGTTTTTACTGATATTTTAATTATTTTAGGGGCTTTTATGTCGTCATATCATGCTTAGAATTTGATTTTAATATTTCGTCAACTCGCTGAAATAATGGCCAGAACCAATTTTTACCAAAATTGGTTCTGGTAAAAAAAAAAAAAAAAAGTCAGCATTTTTTCTTTTTAAATAATTTTTTAGGCCAAAAAAACCCTGCCGATTATTGTAGGAGCGTGACAGTTTTTAAGAAAAAGACTTGAATTAGTGATTTTAGACATTCATTTTATGAACAGTATTTCATAAATACTGTACATACAGCTTGTACCTCTGCTGTCCCCTCATATGTCACATAAGCATAGCTACAAAGTCGGCCTTCTGTCACCTGAATAACATTTGCAGTCTTAAAGCACTAACGTCGCAGCAGTATCTCAAGGAACTCATCCATACGTCCATTTTTAGTCACGTTGATCACTGCAACAGGGTTTTCACAGGTCTGTCTAAAAAAAATGAGACAGCTGCAGCTGATCCAAAACGATGCTGCTGATGTTCTGACTAAAACCAGGAAGATGAAGCACATCACAGCACTTCTAAAATGGCTTTAAATGCACGGAGAAGCAGAATTCAGTTTCTATGCACCACAAATCTGGAACTAACTGATTGCAGAGCAACATTTTTTTAACTTTCTCAGATTTTTGCCATATTAAACTTGGATTGACCAGTAATGAGTGTGTGAGAGCAATAGTGACAAATTTGACACACCTGTTCCCCATTGATTTCTTTTAGCTGTTGCATGAACTCTTCATATTTATTATTGAGTGAATAAAATAAAAAATTTTATTAAAATAGATCATTCATCCTCCGAGTTTTAGGAAGTTTTTTCTGAGTAAGGACAATAAGTCTTTATTTTAAGTCTAAATGCTATAAAATAACTTGATTACCGCTGACTTACAAGCTAATGTCAGAATGTTTTATTTAAGAAATACACAGATAAAGGCTAATTCTTTGGATTGAAATGCCTGCAATGTTCTAAAACAACAGAAAAAATTTTGCAATTTAAATCAAAGATGGCTGAAAATTTATTTGAACAGTATTTCAGAACCAAAGTTGAAGAATATATGTAAACCTTACTTCTTTGAGTTGCATAATAATTTGAAGTAGGTGCAAGTTGAGAAGGGTTAACTCTCTGTGGCGTCTCTTTAGCCCACGTGTGGCTAAATGATCACTTCCCCGTAAATCTCTTTTCATGATCACGTTTCTCTCCTTCTCTTTCCTGCCTCACTGCTTCTTTTTAAACCAAGGAAAGAGAGTCAGGGATGGATTTTTTTTGTCCCCTGTTAAAGGTTTTTGTGTGAGGACGGCTGAGTGAGCGTCTGTTACAGAAAAGGCCCCAGACCACCACTGGATGACCCCGCTAGGAGCAACAAAACCCAATTGGACACGGCCGCCATCAGCTAATGGGCCAGAGAGGAATAGTTTTGGGTGGGTAATGACTGTATTCTGCACCTCTTCTTCTTGTACCCCTTCACCTTACCTCACTGCCTTCATGTTCCCCGGCTCTCCTTTTATTAAGTCACGTTTATTTGTATCATACATTTCAGCATCAAGGCCGGTCACAGAGATATACATCCAGAGGTGAGCAAAGTACCCAAAAGTTGTAATCAAGTAAGAGTAGCGCCACTTCAGCATATTTTTACTCAAGTAAAAGTAAAAGCAAAAGCCGTCCAAGAAAAGTAAGAGAGGAAAAGTATTTGGCAGAGTAACTGATCAAATGATCAATTATTTAATATTTAAGAATTACATTATCATTTGGACAAAAATGCAAAATTGAGTAGAAATTTTAGTAATTTAAGGGCAAAAAAAGTAATTCATATAAGTGGCAAGAAATAAAGTCAGGCTATGTTATTTTAAAAACAAAACTTATGAAACTTTAACAAAAACTACTTGTTTTTCACTCAGTGGGTAGAAAATCCAAAGATTTTACTCAAGAGCAGCGATACTTCATGATAAAAATACTCAAGTAAAAGTACAAATTACAGCTAAGTAAAAATACTACTAAAAATATTTTATTTTTACCAAAAAGATACTTATGTGAATGTAATTGAGTAAATGTACCTAGTTACTACCCAACTCTATTTACATCATAAAAACATCAAAATTAGCATTACACTTCAAATATGTTGGTCAATGTTCCATTGATTATTAATCAAAAAAGGTTTTCAGTCTAGAATTAAAGGTTATAGTTGTGGGCGGCTACTTATGCAACATTTTGGGAAAATTGTCCTCAGCCATTTTGGAGACGAGTGATGGATTGAACAAGTTCAAAAAACACAAAACTGTTTATGAACTGTGGTGCTGTGGGAGCCAGCTGCATATTGTCTGAAAAAATAAAAGCATACCATCATCCTATTACCACTTCCTGTTGTGTTCTTCATCATTTCTGTCAGTGGTAACATTGGCTGTTGATCCAAGGCTTTTGTGATTTGAAAAATGGGTTTTCACTGAATTTTGTGAAATGTTTCTATTTCAATAATAATAATAATAATAATAATAATAATAATAATAATAATAATAATAATAATAATAATAATAATAATAATAATAATAAACACCTAATATCAACACAAAAACATTTTTTCAAAAAACTAGAATTTTCTTCAAAATTTCATTATTTTTGTAATTTCAATTTGTGCAATTTTATAGTTAATGGAAATTCAGCTGCTGTTGCAGTGATAAATAAAAGATAAACACAGGGATGAGTTTCTCTACATCCTGCTGAGACATCAAACCTCTAACTCTGGAAATTTTCTTCAGGTGATAGAAGGCCGACTTTTTAACTGTCTTTATGTGACTCTGAAAGTTAAGGTCAGAGTCCATCACTACTCCCAGATTGCGGCCTAATCTCTGGTTTCTATCTATAATAACTGACTCTAGATTGTTCCTCTTTGGATCCAAAGATAATAAAGTTTTTTTTCTGTTCAGCTGGAGAAAGTTATGGCACATGGATCTTTATCCAGAAACGTTAACATAAACTTTTGAAAGGCAAGCTTCCAAAACCCCTTTTATGTTTTAGATCTATGATTTACTGATCCTTTTACTGTTTATCTAAAATGTTGCGTGTGTTGTTTATTGTTGCGCAGATAAAAAAGTGGACAAATGGGGTCCTTTTCAACTTGATATTTTTGTCACAAAATGTTTGGACATTGGTTGAAACTTGGAGTAGGTGTAACTTACACCAAAACTGGATTAGTGGTGAAAACGTAAAATCTTTTCAAGCGTTTTTGGTCTATTTTCTAGAGCAAATATCTTAATAGATTTCAAATAAGACAAAAATAACTTATAAGTAACTTTTCAGCAAGATATAGCAGCTTCTTTTAAGTAAATAATTCCTTAATAGTTATAAAAATATATTAGTTACACTGGCAGATTATGTCACTTACAAGACATTTTTCCCACTTTCTAAATTAATTTTTCTATCAATGAAACAAGTACTTTTTATCAATAATAAGGAATTATTTACTTAAAACAAGCCTGTATATTTTACCTTAAAGTTACCTTTAAGTTAGTTTGTCTTATTTCAAGTGTATTAAGACATTTGCACTAGAAACTAGACCAAACTTTCTTGGTAAGATTTTGTGTTTTTGTATTGTAGCTCTGAAATTTGTTTAACCAGATGCCAAGATTTTAAAAACAGTTGAGTGCATTTGGAAATGAGATCATTATAAAGTGCAAGATTAATACACAACTTAAATCTCAGCAAGTAGCCATAAAAGAAAACGCCAAAGTCAGATTCTTATTGCATAAATATCGGCTGAAAAAATTTTTTTGTAAGGATGGTTGCAGATGGTGACAATGTGGTGGCTGGTAGAAAGCGGAGGCACACGAAGCAGACAGGCGGAGGAGTGGTTGTGGTTGTGGTGGTGATGGTGGGCCGTGGCGTCTTTCAGGAACTAAGACAACACCACACAGAATGATAGACTCCTCCGAATTGTTTGTCGCTCTCAGGCCGTCCCCTTAGTCCCCCCTGTCTCCCTCAATGGCACCCTTAGCTGCACATGACAGACTCTCACAGGTAGCGTGTGTGTGTGTGTGTTTGAAGGGTGGGGTGTTAAAAGGGGGGGCAGTATTTTAGAGATAAAGCCTCCGAGTCCTATGGTTGATTGCCCCACTATAGACACTAACTCAGTGGCTCTGAAAGGCTCCCTCAGACACCAGTGAATAAACTCTTACTATTACGCATCCATACATCACCCTCCACCCTCCACTCTCACTTTAAATTTTCCAGGGATTTGAACACAAACTCTAAAAACCCTCCTCCTTCCCTTGTGAAGGTTTCCTCACTTCTCCAGAAAGAAAGTCTTTGCTTTCATGCTTGCAAATGTTTGTGACTCACAAAGACGCATTTGGAAGTCAAAACTTCCATATTGACCACAGAGCACAAAAACCATCCCTGTTGGGATATTCATGACGAATCTTACAGACACAAAATCTTACCACGTAATTTTAGTGCAAATGTTTTAGAACACTTTAAAAAAAAAAACTAAAATAAGTTTTACATAAACTACAAAAACACAAAATCTTACCAAGTATCATCTGCATAGAAATTTACTGTAACATTCAACATATTCTTTCTAACTTTATGGCCTTAAGATGTTGACATTTTGTGTTTTAATTTTGTTTGTGTGTTAAAGATATTTTAATATGTCATTTTGTAATATTTGTAAAATGTTAAAAATGTTGAGGTGGTTGGTTTAAATTTTATCTTTTCATTTTCTTTGTGTCATATGGTATTTTGTTATGTTTGTTTTTTTTGTAATATTTTTGCAAAAACATAAAATCTTGCCAAGTAATTTTGGTCTGGTTTCTAATCCAAATATTTTGGTACACTTGAAAAAATGACATATGAGGTTCTTTCAAGTCAGTAACTCTGTAAAACACGAGAAGAATATCTTATAATAATCTGCCAGTGGAATTAGTACTTTTTCCTGAAATATTAAGAAATTATTGACTTAAAACAAGCTCACAATGCAAAAACACAAAGTCTTACAAAGTATTTTTGTCTGGTTTCTTGTGTAAATATCACAGAACACTTGTAAGACAAATTAACTTGCAAGAAATTATTGGAGCTTGTTTTAACTTTAATTTAATTTTGTAATATTGATGAAAAAGTGCTGGATTAGACATTTTTCTGATGTTTTAAGTGAAATAATCTGCCAGTGGAACATGTACTTTTTCATCAATATGAAGGAATTATTGACTAAATATATTTTGCTGAAAAGATACTTGTAAGTTAGTCTTTCTTATTTGAAGTGCACTTAGATTTTTGCAATAAAAACTAGACCAAAATACTTGCTAAGATTTTGTATTTTTACAGCGTTGAGAGCTTTTAACTATATTTATCTACTCAGTAAATCATTTTTTTATAAATCTAATTTTAAACACTTTTTGAAGAAATTAAAAGCAAACTAAAGCATGTCAGTAAGCAGACACATAATCCTAAAGTATTGACCCTTTCAATAATGCTCAGCTGCTTTTTCTCAATGCTGTGGACTGGTGCAGTGAAGATGAACACGGTCAATACAACCTCAAAGATTTGGGCGGTGACGTTTTTCCACACAGCAGTTTGATCGACATCGTCTATCACAGGCAATGAACTCAGCTCTTCAGCTCCTTTCTTTTTCTGCTTATGTAAAAGCTTTGCTTGGTCTATTATGATAATTGACCAAAATTGCCAGAAAGCAAGTTTAGCTAATAGCACTAAATATCTGACTATAGCTCCATTTCCATTGACCAAACATTTTCGCAAACTGGAATTACAAAAATCAATTTACTTAATGCAAACACATCAATTTTGGAAAAAAGTCATATTTTTAAATTTGCACACTTAAGATGAGGTGGTTTTTCTGTTGTATTGGAATTAATGTACCACACAAAACTGCAATGGAAACGTTTATTTGCATTGCACAAATCATGAGCAACAACCAGGTGTTACTACTGTCGGAGAACACAAAAAAAAGACAGGAAGTTGTAGCCAGAAAGATTTCGCTTTGTGTTTATTAACGACTGATTGCTTTGGCAAACTTATTCACATGTGATTTTAATTGAGTTTCTTACTCGGTTGAAACACTGCAATTGCAAAATTGAGGGGGGTTTCGACATTTGCAGTACATCCGCAAAGTTTTGCACACATTTGTAAAGGAAATGCAGCTTCTCCTGCTAGCTAGCTTGAGTCAGACAAATTTATCAGCTGTCTAAAAATTTTTGTATTTTGAAAAACCTCAATAAAACACTTATTTTACATCACACCAACCGCGATCAACAACCAGATGTTACTTCTGGTGGAAATGACAAAGAAGACAACATGAAGTAGTAGGAGGATGATTGCACAGTTTGCTTTTAATAACTTATCACTTGCAAAAAATTCGACATATGTTTTTAATTATTTCTTGTTTAACAAAAACACTGCTTGTTTTTTTTTTTTGTTTTTTTTTTTGTTTTTTAGTTTGTAATGGAAACATGTTTCCAAACTTTAAAGCCAAACTGAGCTGAATGTTCCCTCCTTATGGCTCAGCCTTCCTTAAGCCATTCAAATTCAGGCTCTGAGTTGCAGGGCTTTGCATATTCCTCCGTCCTCTGGGACTTGAGCCAAGGCAGACTTACCTTTGTCTGCACCTCAGCTTGCAGACCTCAGGGAGTTCTTCACTCTGATCTGCGCACCATTTAAACAAATCAAACAAAACCACCATTTAGAGCAAACAGGTTCCCTCCACTGGAGGTTTATGCTGCAAGCTGTTGCCCTTCTGTTCCTGTTGCGACAGTGTGTGGCTACTCCTTAAGTATCCCCATTGATCTGTAATTGTTAAAACAAAATCTATTTCATTTTAATTCATTTCTGTAATATCAAAAGATGAGTTTTTTTAACATATGGTAAAGTTTTCATTAAGGTTTTGAGGGAAAAGTTGCTAGTTTTCTTTTCAGTGACACATCCAGGCACTCCAGGATCTTCTTCAACAATAGATCTAATATAAGCGACCCTTCAAGGCTTCTCTCTCACTCCTGTTCCAATCATTTCGTACACTTGTGAGGAACTATAGCTGAATTAGTCTGCTTGGAGCTGGAGAAGTGCCTTAATTAAAACTTTGTCCACCATCCAAATCCCCCAGCGGCGGACAGAAGGGCGACATCGTTGACTTGGCTTTCAGTCTTTCACCAGCCTCTATAGAAACCCCACCATTAGATACAATGACATTGCAAATTAAAGGAATGACTGTCCAAATTAAATCAAGCAAGGCGGCTTCATGCATCCTCCCTCCTTCACACTCTTGAGTTTCACAATTGAGAGGTGAGCAGAAAGAGTGAATGGAGAGCTTTTTCTTCTTTGGCGTTTCTTGAGATGCTACTTCTTGCTAATTAACTGGAGTTCTTTGTCATCCCTTCTGAGAGGACGAAAGACGTCGGGCGGCAGCTGAATAGAGCTTTTTTCAGCCTGCAACAGTTTCCAACTGTCTCTTACCCACATGCCCTCTTCTTTCTGCTGTTTTTATTTGATGTTGCAACAGTGAATGAATTGATTGAGCTTTTATGAATTAGTTTTTGTGCACCAACACCATTCCTTAAAAGGAAACGGTCTATTGTAGTGAGCATTTTTTGTGGATTCTTGTCATTAAAACTGAATTTTAATTTAATAGAAAATAGTGCGTGTGTGCGGGTGTGTGCGCGTGCGTGTGTGTGTGTGTGTGCATGGTGTAATCTCTTTGCATCTGAATGCAGCTGTGATCCCAGGACTCATGAGACCGGCCTATCATGGCCTGTCATCTTTAATCCTTGAAATATTGTCCCAGTTCAATGAATGGTGTAAAATTGGAACATATGTGTCATTATTCTGTAAATCTTTCATTATACCAGACTTCACAGTTTCTCTCTTTATCCTTTTTTATTATTTGTCCACAGACCACTCTTCACATGAATTTCCCATGGTGCACTCGGAAAAGTGTCCATAGCCCTTTAAATATTTTCATCATCCAATAATTATTTTTCTGTACTGTATATAACGGTTTAAATATTATGAAAAGTGTACAAACTAAAATTACCGAAAGTTACAGCAGAATTCTTCTGAAGAAGTTAAACGTTTTGATATGCAACTTGAAGAAATCAGTTGAAGTAGTTGAGGGTAGAAAAATTTTCGGAAGACAGAATAATAATCTGAATTTGTGACTGCACTGAAAATGGATATTTTATTCACTTTATTTATGTCACATTGATTTGCAACGAATGTCATCCAGAGGCACTTTACAAAGTCCAGTCCAATCAAATCCACGTTTGTTGATTGGAAACTTGTTGTTTTGTTGTGTAATGGCTAAAATTGTAGTAAATAAAGCTGGATTGTGGTCGCTCCGTGTGTGTGTGTGTGTGCCACACACAGAGCTACTACATGTCTTATACATTGTCCCAACAAAGAAAGGTGTAAGAGCATCGTTGACCTGTTGCATACTTTTAAAGAGGACATTTCTTCTTAAAGATTTACCTCGAGTGAGAACTAACATTCCTGTTCTCTGGCGTCTTGTGTTTGGAGTGGACTCTCGCTCAGGCCTTTGTGCTCTTCTTGACCTTAAGTGTCTTATCATTTGACCTTTCAGAGCAGAGGTCATCCTGCTATAGGTGACCTTACCCTGTCTGATCCATCTTACTTGTGCACAAGAGTATAATACATAGAAGAGGGCTGTAAGTGGAATTCATATCTGAACATAAGAAACTTTTATCTTTTTTACTCAGAGGTCCTAGTAAAGCTTTTAATGTGTTTTTGCAATTTTTATTTGATTTTAAAATAATACAAAAAAAGTTTAAATATTTCAGGATTAATCATAATGGTACAAGAATGAAGTTGAATTAAAATGAGAATAATAATAATATAAGAATAAAATCATATTAGGAGAATAAAGTCGTCATATTAGGAGAATAGTCATAATGTGAGACAGTCATATTACGGACATAAAGTCTAAATAATATGAGAATAAAGTCAATAACATTTTTTTTAATATTACAACTTTATTCTTGTAATTTTATTTTATTTTTTTTATTTCCTTAGCGAAGCGTAACTTGTCTTTGTGAAATAATTACACAGCCTGGTCATACCTTCATCATGAAAATCTGATTCCAGTCGTAGTATTTGATTGCTTTGAGAATAAAAGCAAAGCGAGGGGACAGGAGTTTCCCTAATCTGGATAAACTTCTCTGCTAAGCTGAAATATTTGAGCCCAACATGACAGGCAAAGCAAAGGGAGGCCAGGCATGGAGAAAAAAGAAAGCAGCAATGGGACACAGTTGATGTGAAAGAAATGGTGGAGTGATGGTTTACAGAGCTGACAAGCAGAAGGGGGAGCTGGGACCTGCAGGGTCAGAGGTCAGCTCACCTACAGCTTATTAGATCCCCATAAAGCAGTGATGGGATCAGTTTTAGGCCGCAGCACAGGCCAGCAGTTCCAAATGGCTGCAAGTGACTTTGAGAAGCAGGAGTTTTGAATCTGGTTGTGTGGAAAGTCAGTCAGACCAAATCGCTGCTGTCTGTCCCCGGCAGTAATCCAGACCGCCTGGATGGTCATCATGCCTCACAGAGTTTCAACAGGTTAAATGGACCGACTGATGGTCCGCATCCGGGTCGGGGAGAACCTCAGAGGCACACAGAGCCACAGAGCAGCTGATGGCGTTTTAAAAACTTTCCAGGACAACATATGCAATCCTCAGTCAATGGTAGAGAAAAATGGACGGTGCAATAATAACACATTCATTTCTCATGTCTTCTATGTAAATGTATGTAGAAGATTTGATATAAATTAACAAAGCACTGCACTGAACCCCACTGAAAACCTCCTGGTTATTCCACCAAATATGGATTTCTGAGTTAAAACATTAGTGTTGTTGTTTCTAAATGAATATGAACTTGTTTTCTTTGCATTATTTGAGGTCTGAAAGCGCTGCATCTTTTCTGCTATTTTGACCATTTCTCATTTTCTTCAGATAAATACTAAATATCTGAGACACCTAGTTAGTAGTTCATAGAATAAAAGTACAATGTTCATTTTACTCAAACATATACCTATGAAGAGTGAAATCAGAGAAACTGATAATTTTGCAGTGGCCTTTTAATTTCTCCCATATTTCTATGTTGCCAGTTCATAGCCTGTATAAAGGCAAACGTTCACATATCCTTGCCAGTTAGTTTCTTTTCCTAAATTAAGTTGACAAGTTGTAAAATTCAAATACAGTTCAATACTTCCATGTGTAGGTATGAAACAGTCAAGTCTTTTGGATGACAAATCCAAATTCAAAAATACTTTATTAATCCCAAAGGGGAAAATAAACGTTATTCTAACTCATTAATTAAAATATTTCAAAGAGTTATTGCAGATAGAGACAGCTGTTGGCAGAAAAGATCTCCTGTAGCAGTCTGTGTTACAGATAATCTGAAGAAGCCTCTGACTGAAACGAGTCTCATGAAGATGATGGTCAGGGTTGTTTCAGAATTTTCTTGATTTTATGAAGAATCAATGCAAGACATTCTTAGAATATTATTAATTCCAATGTCTGGGGTGAAAATGTCTCTGTTTAAATCAGTTTTATGTTATCTAAGCTGAAACTTATCAGGAGTCAGACAGATTAAAAAAGTGGAGAGGGAAAGAGTGGATATTTTCTATGTAAAGACTTCAAAAATAAGGCGACACGTTCTGTTTTAACTCTATTTTTTCTAGTTTTTGCTAGTTTTGTCTTAGTTCAAATGTTATAACTTATAAGTTACTTTTCAGCAAGATATTGGAGCGTGCTTTAAGATGATAATTCCTTAATATTGATGAAGAGTTGCAAGCTACAAGTGGAGCTTTTTCCTGAAAAAAAAAAACCTGGTTCCTATATCCTTCTCCTTAGTTCCAGTGTACTTGCATATTTGCACTAAACTAGACCAAAAATACTAGGTAAGATTTTGTGTTCCTTTTAGGTGGGCTAATTTTGCAAGTAGTTCTTCAACTAAGCAAAGAAATTAGCCAGAAAAGCCTAATGTTTACATATTTTCTTGTTGTGTTTTTAATTAATCATGAGAGGCCAAGTGTATGGTCCAGGTCCACACTTGTTAACATAAACACACACACAGATACACACACTTGTGCAGCAGCAGCAGCAGCGGCGCTGAAAAAGATCACTAGTCCCCCCCTCCTGTTATGCAAATGAATCAAAACGCTTGAGTGAGAATTATATATGAATCCAATGAGGCTTTTTCTCTCTTTTAGAAATGCTTAGCCGCAAGTAGTGGGAGCCCTCAATGGCAAGCGTCCGCTTCACTCCCTGGCCATGCGTATTATTCAGCTTGACGAGACGCAAACTGACATAAGCACCCGGGCTCACTTTCACCCACTGGCAATCCGATTATATGGCCAACACGGCATCAATGCTGCAGGGCCAACAGGCAGTGAAGTCCGTCAAGCATCCCCTCCTCCACCCAAGCTTTTTCTTTCTCCATTCACACCACCTTCTACTCCACTGTCTTCTTCAGCTGGCCCTCCCAAACATACTTGCACACTTCCTCTGCGCTGCAGCTGTGGAGGACGGCAAACTCTGACCGCTTTAAGCATAACCTAAAAGTTAAGATGTGAAGAATTAGATGAATTAAACTAGAAATAAAGGGGACATATTATGCAAAATTAACATTTTGCACATTTTTTGTACTTCCGTTTTGGTTTCTACTGCTTCTGAAAACAGCCCAAGCTCACCCAGCACCCAGTCATTTTTGGCCATTTTTTCTGGTGTCCTGAAAATGAGGAGTTTCAAAAACTTCCTTAATGTAATGCCACAAATCAGCAGACACTGACCGTTACCTAGCAACCCCAGTGAAGCCTAGCCTATTATCTAGCAACCCAAGCAGAGCTATAGCACATTTGGTAGTGTTTTGTTGTTGTTGTTGTTGTTGTTGTTATTGTTGTTGTTTTTTTGGTTTACAAGGGCTCCTGGAAAAGACAAGTATTTTTTTTGTTGACTTACAATCCAGAAACCACTTAGTCCTGCATTCTTGTTGGCTGTAGAGGAGGCTCCACTTCTGCTTTTCAAAGCAGTACAGTTGTATATTTTTGTTTGTAGTTATTTCATGTATGAGTGTACAGCCAGACTATAACAAATTGGGGGCTCGTCCGGGAGTTGAGCCCTGGATCTCTCGCACCCCAAAAACACCAAATCTTTTTTTTGGTCTACTTTCTAGTGCAAATACCTTAGTAAACAAAAACTAACTTACAAGTAAATTTTCAACAAAGCATAGAAGCTTGTTGTATGTAAATAATTCCTTACTATTGATGAAAAATACTATGTTTTCCTATATTTAAGTGAAATAATCTCCTAGTTGAACTAGCAAATTTTCATAAATAATAAGTATTGACTTAAATCACCCTCCTATATCTTGCTGAAAAGTTACTTGTAAGTTAGTTTTGTCTTATTTTGAGTGTACTAAGATATTTAATCTAGAAACTAGACCAAAGATATTTAAGATTTTATGTTTTTGCAGCGCAACAAGAACACAGGACATTTTTCCCATGTTATAAGTGAAATAATCTACAAGTGAAGCTAGTAGTTTTTAATTAAATAGATTTTAAGATTCTCTTATTAACTTATAAAGTTTTAAATGGATTAGCTCCCCCTTATCTTCAGGAACTTTTAAAATTTCAGTCCGTGTCCAGAACCCTACGTTCTAATAATCAGCTTTTACTGACAGTTCCTCGGACCCGACTTAAGAGGGAAGGAGATCGGGATTTTTCTGCTGTTGCTCCTTTTCTATGGAACAATCTACCTTTCCAAATTAGATCTGCCCACAGCCTGGATCATTTTAAATCGCTTCTTAAAACTCATTTTTATTCCTTGGCATTTAATTGAACTAGTGTTTTGATACTTTGTTTTTATTCATTTGTGTTGTCATTCTTGTACAGCACTTTGGTGCAGTTCTATGCCTGTTTTTAAAGAGCTATATAAATAAATTTGACATTGACATTGACATAATAAATTTTAAAGTATTTTTTCACTTGTTTGTTTCTGTTTCTGTTTTTGAAGTGCAAATAGTTTCTCCACTGATGGAGACAGCAGCATTGTATTTAACACTGAAGTCTGTTTATTTCTTATCAGCAATAGATATTGGCATCTATATCTATATTTTGGTTCTGCAGGTCAGGTCAAAATGTCACAAAGGGGCTCTTCAGCTAAACCGGTGTTGACAACCACACAGCCTGGCCGTCATGTCGGTGCAGAGCAGCGGCGCTTGGGTCCTCAGCAGCAGTAAGTGTTTACATGACGCTATCAAAAAAAGACTGCCAGGTGCTGAGAGGCGGGGGGCAAAAGATCGGGGGCAAATCGCCCCAGATCCGTGAAACTAATGTAGAGATGAGATTAGACCAGCAGAGAAATACATTTGCAATTGATTAACACTGAGCCACTGTGACAAATTGCATATACTTTTGAAGGAGTGTGTGCAACCCTTAGCGGGGGTGAATGGGTAAACGGGGGGTTTTTAAATATGGGTACCAGATTATTGCTTAACCTGGAGCGATTGGTTAAATGGCAGCAACTCCAACAGCTGATTTGATATTTTAAACATTAATGTTAGAATCAACTAAATAAGTTGACCATCTAAGATAAAGTTTAACGCCTGCCTTTCCAATCTAAAACAAGGATTTAACTGCAAAAAAATAAATAAATAAATTAGGGATGATAAATTACTTTTTTTAATACCATTTAAGTTAATACCATCTTGTTGAGAAAAACAAACCAGACTGAAGACTTTTATCATCCAGTTTTTGATTGAAAGACAAAGAAAATACTTGGTTTTTCAGCTAGTTTTACCGCTGTACAATGGCTGCTGGAAAAGACAAGAGTTTTGTTGTTGACTTAACAAAACTTTTATCCACTTACTGCATTATTGTTGATTATGCAGGAGGTGCCACTTCTGCTTTTCAAAGGTGTATGGTTGTATAATTTTGCCTCAGTTTGTAACCATTTTCTATAAAAAGATAAATCATGCAAATGGAAATTATTGAGCTCATTTTCATTTATTGTGTGATTAATTTATTTATTGTGCCAAGCCTAAAAATACATTTTGCCTTATTACATTTGTAAAAACAAAAAATACAAATTACTTTTTTTGTCTTGTTTGTATTGCAAATGTCTCATTTCTCTTGAAATAAGACAAAAGTAATTCGGAAGTAATTTTAAAGAGCTTGTTTAAGTCAATAATTCCTTAAAATTGATGAAAAAGTTCTAGTTCCACTGGCAGATTATTTAAGTTAAAACAAAACATTTTCTGGTGTCATAAGTGAAACCAGAACTTTATTAATTTTAAGGAATTCTTTACTTAAAACAAACTCCTGAAAAGTTACTTTTAGTTTTACCTAATTTTGAGCGTACTAATATATTTGCATTAGAAACTGCTGCAAAAATACTTTAGATTTTCTGTTTTTGCAGTGTAAAGGACCACTGTTTCCTCTGCACCCCTCTGTTTTGTCTGGTATTAATGAGCAATTAACTTTGCATACAAGGTCACAGACAATGGCATCGGTTGTCAGATTATGCTAATGTTAAGGCAGTGGCTGTGCTGAAAGAGGATGGGGATTCACTGTGAATAGAAAAGGTTGTGGCCTTTCTCCAAGATTAGAAAAAGAAATGCAAACTGTACCAACATGTGCTATAAGAGGATTAGAACACCATTCGACATCCATACTGCTAATAAATGAGCATCCTAAAGGGGAGGTGAGCGTCTGGAGCAAAAACTCTGCGCCGAGAGTGGAACTGGTGATTCAGAAGTTCCTGGAAATGTGAAATGCATGGTGTCTGTAATGTGATTTTTATGAGTTGTAAACCTGGAGGCGAGAGGATGAGGCGCAAAAACGGCAACAAAAGAATTCAGAAGGACAAGAAAGGAGCCTGGGGTGAAACTAAGAAGTTGAACTCCCATGACCAAAGCGAGAAGGAACAGGTGCAGCGCAGAGCTCATACAGAGCGCTTTGTGCACCGACGTGGCTTCGGTCCATTTGGGGATGAAGGAGGGCCCCCATGTTTAATACAAAGTTAATATCGATTTAATGCTTGTCACCGTCCTTCTGAATCTTATGGCATCACTAATTCGCTCAGTGTCGGGTGGAGCTTTTTCACCGCTTTGTGGCAGATGCTGCAGGGACCTGGAGCGGCGAGGTGAAGCAGCGGCCAAAACGCCCCGAGTGGGAGCCGCTGCTGAGGTGAGGCCCGGTCACGAACTGAGTCCAATGAAATAGATGTTTGGTTAACCGCACATGGCAGGAGCAAGAACTCGCTGCAGCTTAGTCTGAGACACAACACTCCAATACACTGCAAAAATACAAAACCTTACCAAGTAGTTCTGTCCAGCTCCAAGAGCACGTGCGTTAAACTCAAGGCCCGCGGGCCAAAACCGGACCGACATGAAGTTTTATATGGCCCAGAAGGAGTAACCATTGTGTGCTTAAATAATATCTTTTCAATCAAATGAAAGCAGATTTCAATGGAAGAGGGTTAGGACTAATAACTTTTGATTAATTTTAAGGAATTATGTACTTAGAACAAACTCCTATATGTTGCTGAAAATGTATTTGTAATGGGTTTTTTATTTTTTTTTATTTCAGGCCTACTAATATATTTCCAGTAGGAATTCCACAAAAAATACATAAGATTTTGTGTTTTTGCACAAAAAGTACTATTTTAGTGAACAGGGCACCAAAGCAGTCTCCAGCGCAGCCCAGGGCCCACACACTTCTAAATCTGGCCCTGTCTATGATTCCAACTTAACAAGTACAACACAAATATATATATATATATATATATATATATATATATATATATATATATATATATATATATATATATATATATATATATATATATATATATATATATATATATAAAATTTATTCTAAAAAAGATTTATCACAATGTTACATAAAAGTTGTTTCCTAATTTAAATCACTTCTTTGTATACATATTGCACGTTAAAATGTTCAGCACACAATTAGCCTTAAGGGACCAAACATAATTTGGACCAATGGTCCAAAATTAATGTTATAAGTTTTTGTTTTTTTTAAGAGAGAAAGTAGACAAGTACCTGAAGTAAAAAGTAATATTCCTTATTATTTTGTTTTAAAAAAAATGAACTAACATGATTGTCAAGCAGAACACGCTGTCATATAAGCTCAGTACAAAACGAGACGTGTTGACATCTGAATTTCTAAATGATCACATGTAGAGAAACCCAAGGTGGATCCCTGCTGGTGGATAATCAACCTTGGCTCTGCTCTGGGTGGATCTCGGACTGACGGACTGCTGACCGGCGCCGCGACCAGTCAGCACAATCTGTTCACCCCTGACGTGAAAGAACTGGGAGTTTGCTTGCCTTGATGCGCCCACGTCATTGATAAATAATGAGGGAATAATAAACAGTCAACCACCTGTCGGACCCGCAGCACAAAGCGGCGGCCCATTGAGAGCCTCTCATGCATGGATAACATATTTACTCAATCCCATTTCATTTAGGGAAGCAGAAAGGGAGGCAAAACAATGGTTAAGTTCATCTGTTTGGTAAAAAGGTGTTGGGGAAAACACGAAAAATAATATTAAAACGGGCGAATATTCAGTGACGTAAATGTTTCTAGGCATTCTTGACGCTGTCTATGCATTATAATTAACAGAGTTGAGTTGGGTAGTCACTAGTTGCATTTACTCAATTATGTTTACTTATGTAACTTTGAAACAAAATACTTTTAGGAGTTTTTCTTACTAATCTGTACTTTTTGCTCTTGAGTAAAATTTCTGTATTCTCTAATTTCACTGAATGAAAAACAAACATGTTTTAACCACAAATTCACCAGACACAGACACACACCTGCAGTTTTTGTTAAAGTTTTACAAGTTTTTTTATTAAAAGAAACTGATTTGGAGATAAATATTTTGCCTAACTTTTTATTTTTGTTACTTATTGCCATTTTTTGTCCATAAAATACCCAAAATTTCACTTAATTTTATGTTTTGGTCCGTCTGATTGTGTAATTTTTAACTATTAATTGATTTATAGTTTGATCAATTAACCAGTAGACTTTTTATCAAATACTTTTTTTACTCTTACATGAGTAATTTCTTAGATTTTTATTTAAGTACAGTTTTTGGCTCACCTGATTATTCATGCCATGTGTCCCGCAAAATGACGCGGAACACCAATAATAATAAACATAGTTAAATCACGCGACATATTTCACTTTCTAACATGATTGTGAATATATTTCAGATCATATTGGTAAAAAGTGCAAAAAATAAAACAAATATTCAGATGGGCATCAGTTACCAGATGGCAACTTAATACCAATTGGATGATAAAGAGACTTAAACGCATGATAAGCATTTAAAGGTGATAAGCGTTGAAGGGAGGGGTGGTTGTTGTTACTGTTGGAGGTTTTATTCCAAAGATGTGCTTTTAATGGCCTTAATTCATCCGCAGCCAGCTGTTTTTTACTCGGCCTGGTAAAGAAGCGGGGGACGTGGCAAGCTTGCAAAGCTCGTAGAAATTAGTCTCGGTCAGGCGGAGCAGCCCCTGCTTCCTGGTAACCATCTGCTTACCGCTCACAAAAGACGGATTTCGTCCTACCAAGTAAAGGAATACGGGCTCATAAAAAACCTTTGAAGGCCTCGTTACTCATTGAAGATGTAGCTGCGCTGCGCCAATTGCGCGCTAAGTGCGTATTGCGCGCATAAAAAAAAAAGAAAAAAAAAATCGGCGCACCTCTGATAAGCGCTGACTCTGAAGGCTCATTTCACGGAGGCGTTCCCTTTTAATTATCGGATTTTGGTCAGTTACATATTATGTTGCTGTATTGTTATTGAAACTGAAGTGATGTGTTTGCGGCAATCGGAAAACAGCCAATCAGGAGACAACTGAATATTTATTTGTTTATTCATTGAATTTATTCACATAAAAATAAACATGTGATAAGAAGGAACATTTATTAAAACATTTATGGCCAAAGAAAATAACAGAAAACATATTTCAACAAGAAAAAAACATAACAATAAAAACAAAGTGCATACATTTTTTTGGCCCAAAAATTTTTTAAGGGTCAAATGTACTCCTTTCTTTTTTTTTTTTTTGCACAAAAAATATAAAAAATAAAAAAATCAATTGCTTATTCATTAAATTTATTCACATGAAATATTGAGGGTTTTTTTTAACTATACGAGCACAAACTTATCAAAAACAGTTAGGGTCAAAAATAATATTTCAACGAGCAAAAAATAATAATAATAATTGCAGAATTTTTCTTTTGCCCAAAATTTCTTTTAGGGTCATAATCACTGTTTAAACTAGAAAAAATACACAATCTATTATTTTAGGATCATTAAAATATTTCCAAGTTTAATTTAGATTACTTAAACTTTAACGAGTTTTTTTTATAATTAACTTTTTTATGAGAAAAGTTGACTGAACACGACTAACCGGCTTTAATAGGAGTTGTATATGGGGGTCTCAGTGTGCGCTCATATGAATGCATTTTAAATCAAATCACAGATGCACTTTTATTCAGTTGGTTAAAATAGCAGAACAAAACCGTCTTTAGAAATAAATCTTCTCTTTTCTTTCTGTTTTTTAATACCACTGTGCTTTTTTTTTTCTTTTTCTTTTTTTTTCGTGGGGCGCCTCCTCCGCAGCTGAGGGTGACAGTTCGTTCATGGTTAACAGGATCATGAGTCCACGGTCCGGCCCGCACACTTCTCCATGCGCGCTGCGGAGCCGCGGCCGCGCGAAATGAGTGATATTTAACACATCTGTTAAAGCGTTTTGATAGCAGAAATCCGTTTAAGACATTATTCCATGACGAGAGGCAGATTGAGTGTTGAGAATCCCATGAAACCCTAAAGCTGATTTACATGAGAGATGTTGCCAGGAACGGGGGCGGGTGGGTTTATTTGGTTATTCTGCGCACTGCAAAAACACTAAATCTTACCAAGTAGTTTTGGTGCTCCATAGAAATAACACTAAATCAACTTAAAAGGAACTTTTCAACAAGAAACTGGAACTTTGTCTAATATTGATTTTAACAGTAGATTAATGAGAAAGTGTCTCATGGTAGTAAATAATTTACTTAAAATAAGCTCCAATATCCTTCTGAAAAGTTACTTGTGAGTTAGTTTTGTTAATTTAACAGTACTAAGATGTTTGCACTAAATTGGATGTTTTTGCAGTGTTTCCTCAGACTCACTTTGTTTGCCTCTGATTTAAATGAACAATTAACGCTGATAAAAGCTCAAACTATGGTATTTATTGTTAGATTATGCTTATAATAGTTATGTTATGTAAAACACAAAATAAGTAATTTTGGTATATTCTAGTGCAAATATCTTAGAATACTTAAAATAAGACAAAACTAACTTAAAAGTAACTTTTCATCAAGTTATAGGAGCTTGTTTGGAGTCAAGAATTAGTTGATATTGATGAACAAATACTAGTTTCATTATCAGATCATTTCAATTATAACAAGACATTTTTCTCATGTTATTAATGAAATAATCTTCCATTGCAACTGCAACTTTTTCAGCAATATAGAAATTATTCACTTAAGCAATCTGCTGTAACTGAAAAGTTACTTTTAAGTTAGTTTTGTCTTATTCCCAGTGTACTAACATATTTGCACTACAACAATACTTGGTAAGATGATCTGTTTTTGCAGTGTACGCTTTTTATTTGAAAGTTATTCATGTTTAAATCGTGCATAAAAAAGAATAATTCACCCTCTTGTTTTATACGTTACTTCGTTTGCCTTTGCCAAACGAAACAAACTAAAAGGAAAGTGGCCAACATGGAGAATTGATGACTGCCCCTCCTTTGTGCGCTTTACTTTCTCCACCGCTTGATTATGAAGACTAATGCAATCATAAATTGCGCGCTGCGGCCAATCAACGGTCATGAAAGCGACCCATGTGGAGAACTTTGTTGCGCTCCATTGTTGGGTCTCTCCGCTCCCAGAGGAGGGCTGAAGGGGGGCAGCCAACTATAAAACTCCTCTCCCTAGAGTGACGAAGCCAGAACAGTTCGCAGGACTGATTCACGGAGTATTTCTGATTCCAAACTTAAACTTTTTTATTTTTCCGCCCTAACGCCGGGATTATGATGATCCCAAGTGTCCTAGCGCCTCCCGCTCTTTACCCGGGGCTGTACCGACCTGCCGCGGCTCTGCCGGCCGCCTTCCCGGCTCACTCCAGCTTCTTGGTAGAGGACCTGCTGCGGATAAGCCGACCCACCGCCTTCATAAACCGAACTGCCCCGCCGGTCGGCGCCTCCTTGCCCGCCGCGTCCTATAACGGAGCCTCCGCGGTGACGCGCGACTCCTGCTCGCCCAAAACCTCAAAGGATCCAAGTTTCCTCAAGTTTGGAGTGAGCGCGATCCTGGCTCCGTCACCAAAGACAGGTGAGTAGAAAGAGAATGCATTAATTTGAACTGGTGGCTTTTTTTATTTGACGCAGAAATCATTTTCTAACACGTCACGTTTCCTCAGCAGCATCCTCACCTCCAGCAATCCACAGTCTCCACTCCAAGACCTTCCCAGTCCCCTGCTTTGACGGAACCTTCCACCCCATATTTAGGACGCCATATTTACCAGGTAGGCATGCGTTTGCATTGATCATACAATAGCTCAAATTGGAGTTACAAAAATAAAATTGCGTAAGGAATTTGCAAAACTTGATTTAAAAAAAGTTTTTGAGCTGTGGTTTTCGGCAATTAGGGTGAATTAGGAAAATTGTAGAAAGGAAAAATGAGTAACTTCCGCCAAAAAACTCAAAATTGTGTCAGATATCTTCTAGAACTTGAAATTTCAGTTTCAAAAGTCAGACACTTTCCACTGTTGAAACTCATAAAATTCTCAAATGTAGAATCTTTTTTTTTTTTTTTTTTTTTTACTTTTTAAACTCAGAAATTTTCTAATATTTTCTAGAACATTTCTCTGATTTTTCATTGTAAATTTGCAACTTTCTGAGCTCTGGAATGTTATTGCTTTTGATAGAAAATTTCTGAGATTAATCCCAAGACAGGAGTTATTTTCTTGCATATTTTCGACTTTTGGAGATTAAAAACTGACATGTTTTTCTAGAAAACATCTGAGATTAGTCTCAAAATTTCTGAGCTTTTACTCTCAAGGGGTTAAACTTTTGGAGCTGATTAAAGTTTCATGTTTTTTTCTTCTAAAATTTTCCAATTTTAAGCTCAGAAACTTTACTTTTTTTCCAGAAAATTTCTGAGATTAATCTAAAAATTAATTAGTGTCTGGTGGAAATTTACTTATTTTCTTCCATCTAAAACGGGCCTAATATGCCGATGTAAAACGTATTTCGCAAACCTACCATGGAAAAACTTTTTTCCACATCACACAAAAACCGGATGTTACTACTGACGGAAACAACGGAGAAGACAGGAAGTAGAAGGATGATGTTTATAATGACTTATAGAGTGAAAAAAAACTTATTCAGTTGTGATTTTAATTGTGTATCTTGTTTAATGCAATTGTGTTTTTATGAATGGGGAATATCGACAAAGTTTTGCGAACATTTGTAATGGAAACAGAGCTAATTGCATTTAAACCTGAACCGCTGTCACCTCTGTCATATATTTTAACAAAAATGTGAGAAGAAAAGGGGGCAAATAGCCAGAAAAGAAGAAATCACTGTCTCATTAATGGGGACCGCCGGCTCTGAACCCTGTCAGGGAATACCCACCCACCCCCTAATTAACCAATTATCCCAAATCGTCACGCTCTAAATTTGAGGCGGGGTGGCGGGTTATGGTCCCCCTGCTTCCCATTGGGGGGCGTTCTTGGCATTTCTCCGGGCCTGCGTTTTCCCACAGCGGCCCGGTGGCAACAAAGCCCGGCTGCACCGTGACCAATTCGGTCAGCTCCCACCGGTCGAACCACCCACACACCCCGGAGAGTGACTTTTACCAGGCGGGCCAACTAGTCATGCACTAATTTCCCTATTAGGCGCTATTGAGCGTTTTCAATATTCTCACAAGACCACATAGAGGGTTGTTGTTCCTGACTCTACCGCGTCCATAAAGCAAATTTCACCCAAAAAATCGTCCAACTTCGCAACTCCTCCCTGTCTACACCCCGCATAGTGCGCCCTAAACGTTCCTGTATTCTCTATCCGGGCCAGCGAACGAGTTGAGATAAAGAATAATCCCTTAGAAAAGTCTATAAAGTCGCTTTCATTCAGACTAATCATAATGGAGAAGGAGTCTTTTCATGGGCTCAGCTCAGTGCCTCAACAAAACAACTCCAGCGTCCTGAAAAGCTTTTCGTGTTCATTTAATGAAAATGATTTGAGGACAAGAAGAAGGAGAAAAAACGCACCATTCCCCGTTCCCCCGCACTCCTCTCTTCCCCCCGCCAGGCATCAGTATTCTGGTATGCAGTTGTGTTTAGTTTGAAAGTGTAAATCTCCTTTTGTTGCGATAATATATGGCCTTCGCCGCCTGTCCACAGTCTTTTCTGCGTTAGTTCATTACTACACAATTACCGTTCACGGTTTATTAACTCCTCTATCCGCCCTCGCAGGGCTCCTTTAAGGGTGCGCTGCCTCTTTAACATACCAATGCGCTCGAGGACCGACCAATGTGCTAATTAGTCACCTCGTGCCATTTCACTCAAAACGGAGACCCAAAAAAATCCCTGAAAACTGAGGCGTCGTTTTGATTCATATGTGGACAAACATTTCAAAAGTCCAAGCGTTTAAATGTTTATTTACATAACAAAGCAGTTATGAATAATTCAATGCAAATATTACATATTTTATTCATTCTATGTAAATAGCTTATGACGTTTAATTTGTTTAACTCAGTTGGTTTAGTTGTTGCTGTCAGCTGTTGGGTCTATTTCATGACTCAGAGTTTACATTTTTTTATGATTTAGTGGAGCATAAATTATGAAATTAATAAATTAACACTGAAATAACACAGTAAAGTCAGGCTATAATCAATTTGACAAATTTTTAATATATTTACTGTATTATTTTATGTAATTAACACAATTACTTAAATGAAAGTATGTATAAATATTCAGTAGATTGTGGCATTTTTGAGTGAAATCTGGCATTTGCCTATGAGCCTCTATGAAAGCAGATTAGTGCCTACTAGAAAAGAAAAAAAAGAATTTGGACTTTTTTTTCTCAGAATGTGGACTTTAATCTCACGGTTCTGACTTTTTTTCTCTGAAATCTGATTTTTTTCCTCAGAATTCTGAATTTCTTTCTAGAATTTTGACTTTTTCTCAGAATTAAATTTTTTTTTCCTCAGAATTCTGATTCTCACCCCCTACACCAAATTCTGACTTTTTTCCTCATAATTCTGACTTCAATATTTTAAAAAAGTAAAAAAATATATATATTTAAGTAGCCCTAAATGAACGCTATAAATAAACACTGGAGTTGGGTCGTTTCTGTCACTCATTTGTTTTTGCATTTCGGTGATAAAGTCTAACCAAAGATCCAGTGATTGGTGCTCATACATACATTCAGATGTTAGATGCAAGCAGAATAAATAAATAAACACAAATGGAACCATTAATCTATTCAGCTAATATCAAAGTAGCACTTTGGATGTTTACATGTGATAAACTTGTAATTCCAGCTAAACCCACATTTATTCATGATTATTGATTGCATTGTGAGATTTCATGAAGTTATGAGAAGTTTTAAGAGTTTTTGTGGTTTTAGACATGAACTTCTTTAAAGAAGTTGTAATTTTTTTATTCGTTTTTGTTTTGCAGCAACATCCTCCGTTGTTCCCATCCCTGGGACCTTTTCGTGGCCCCTGGCCGCCAGAGGAAAACCCCGCAGAGGAATGCTGAGGAGGGCCGTGTTCTCCGACATTCAGCGCAAAGCTCTGGAGAAAATGTTCCAGAAACAGAAATACATCAGCAAACCCGACAGGAAGAAACTGGCGTCCAAACTGGGCCTTAAAGACTCACAGGTAAAATTACATCTGTAGAAAAAATGTGTGCAACTTGTGCTAGGTACGCTTCCATTGAAAAATGCGTGAACTGGAATTATGCTTACTGGAAACACAAATTTAGATAAAACTCAAGTTTTTCTGCCATACTGAAATTAGTACATTTCAAAAAACTGCAGTGGAAACACTTGTTTTTGCATCACTCAAGTCACATGTTCAAAAACCGGATATTACAACTGTAGGAAATGACAAAGAAGACAGGAAGTGGTAGGAGGAGGATGGGGCAGAATGTTTTTAATGACTTTAAGTGTGAACAAACTTATTCAGGTGGGATTTTAGTTGTGTTTCTTATTTAATCTTATTTAAAATTGTGCTTTATCAATATTAGGAGAATATTGACAAACATTTGTGCATATTTGTAAAGGAAAAGCTACAACGGCTTGTTAGGGCCTGTGCAGATAGAAAAATGGAGTAAATTTCCCCAAAAAACCAACAAAAAAATTTTCTTAAAAAATTTCTCAAAACGTTAAAATTTTATGAGAAAAAATAAACAAAATTTCAGCTTAAGCTCAGAAATGTTCGAGAAAGAACTTGGAGATATTGGAAACCTAAAAAAATGAAAATTGTCAACTTTATGAGCTAAGAAAAAAAATTGTCTAGTTTTTTAACTCAAATTTGATACTTTTTCAACTGAGAAAAGTTTATTAAATAATTCGCAAGAAAAAATGTAATCTAAAAGATTTATGAGTTGCTTTTTTCACAAAATGTAAAATTTGGAGCTCAGAAATGTCAACTTTTTTCCCCTGAAATTTTCTGCTATTAGTCTAAAAATAAAAAAATTTTCTTGCAAATTTTAAACTTTTGGAACTCAGAAATCTTCCATTTTTCTCTAGAAAATTTCTGGACGCTAATAAGTCGTCATCAAGCATAGCTATTTCCATCTTTCTTTTTTCTTATTCTTCACTCACCGTCCTCTTTTTGCCCCGTTAGGTGAAAATCTGGTTCCAGAACCGCCGGATGAAGTGGAGGAACTCCAAAGAGCGGGAGCTGCTGTCGTCCGGCGGCTGCCGAGAGCAGACCCTTCCCACCAAATCCAACCCCCACCCAGACCTCAGCGACGTGGGCAAGAAATCCTCCGCTGAGGACGAAGAGGAAGAGGAGGAGGACGAGGAGCTTAGAAGAGAGAGAATGAGCGTGGCAGGATGCAGCATTTCCTCGCCTTCCATGTCCAGTAAACACTCAGACTTCTCAGAGTCAGACGACGAAGAAATAACGGTCTCTTAATTTATTTTTCTTTATGTGAACTTATAATTTGCGAGTTGTTTTTATGTGAATGTGAACCGATTTGTAACAACTCACTACATGTGTGTCTGTTTTGTTGCATTGCGCACACTGGACAGGTTCTGCTTCTGAGAGCGTTTGCTGTTTTTGCACAGCTTTGTTCAACTGTACAGTATTTTGTACAATTTGTATGGAAGTTTTATGCCAAGAATATTGAGTTACTTTCATCCCGACACTGAATAGAGTTGTTTATTGAGAAAATGTAGCTATTTCGTTAATAATTTATATAAATTTGTTTATGTATGTTGTATTATGTCTTGTATATATGTTTTATTTCACCACTTTTGTACAAACACCAAATAAAGCTGCAAATGATTCAAGGCTAAATGTTTGTTTTATGCAACGCACATCTGAGCAGGAAGGAATAAATTAAAAATATTTTAATGAGTTTGGATCCATCCATCCATCCATTTTCTGAACACCCTTTGTCCCTAATGGGGTCAGGAGGGTTGCTGGTTCCTCTCCAGCTGCGTCCCGGGCGAGAGGCGGGGTTCACCCTGGACAGGTCGCCAGTCTGTCGCAGGGCAACACAGAGACATACAAGACAAACAACCATGCACACACACACACACTCATACCTAGGGAGAATTTAGAGAAATCAATTAACCTGACAATCATGTTTTTGGACTGTGGGAGGAAGCCGGAGAACCCAGAGAGAACCCACCATGCACAGGAAGAACATGCAAACTCCATGCAGAAAGACCCCGGACCGGGAATCGAACCCAGGACCTTCTTGCTGCAAGGCAACAGCTCTACCAACTGCGCCACTGTGCAGCCCAGTTTGGATCCAAATAATTTTAATAGAATAGCAAAGTGAAACAATTGCTGATCTAAAGAATGTAAACTAGCTGCTCCTGTTCAGGGTGGATAAGTATCCTCTGGTCTAATTCCATTTCTGGGTTGGAAGAACACGAGTCTAAAAAGTAGTCTTGATCCAAAACACATCCTGATGGCAGCTAATAAACTGCCGTGGGATGTGGATTGCATTTAAACCTGAACAGTAGTTAATCTGTTCTAGTCTTTGCTCTTTTAATCTGGGGTTGGTCTGTATTATTTTAGAATTGTTCAAGATCAAATTACATGCCAAAAAAACAAAAATAATGTTGTGAATCGTGGTGAGATCAGGACTGTAAATACAAATGGACACAATTCAGTTATAAATTAATAAATTTATTGAATCACAATAACTTAAGACTAGTACAGTGATATCAGATTCAATTCTCTGAGTCCTGGACAAACAAGTGATGACAAACAAGTGATGACAAACTGCATCGATCTGCTCTGACACAAAGAGACTGTACACAAAATACCAATTTTCAAGTATTATACCAAATCGACTAAAAAAGTCATCAAAATGCTGCAAGATCAACAGCTATTTACAAAGTTATCTTACATATAAAAATGTACATGGCTATGAAATCTAAACATTCATTAAGTTTGTGAGTAATAAAATGATGGACCAGTCAAAGGCTTCAGACATTCACACCTAACAGAGCTGGCTTTGCACGGACTTGCAGAACGTTTTGTGCTTGCAACAAGAGCAGCGGGATTAAAACTAAAGCAACCAGAAAACACAAAGACAATGAGAACTAAGATAGTGTATCAGGGTCAAATTTCTGCCAAAAAACCCTTAAAATGTGAGATTAATCCCTGAAAATTTCCATAAAAAGGATTTTTTTTCTATACATTTTTTTAGACTTATAAAAAAAATTCAATTTACATGGAAATGTTTGACTTGAAACTAAAACATTTTTAAGTTTTTTTCTATAAAAATTTCTGAAATTAATTTCCAAATTGGATATTTTCTTATTCATTTTTGCAAGGAAAAACTTTTCTAAAAATTTTTGATTTTTATTACAAATGTTTCACTTTATACTTTCAAGGTTTTGCTTTAAAAATTAATCTCAACTTTGTAGGTTTTTTTGTTTTGTTTTCTTTGCAAATTTTTGACTTGAAACTGAGAAATTTGTGGGAAATTTTTGAGCTCTAAAAGTCAAAAATTTGTTATTTCTGACAGCGACCTCAATCTTTCTTTCTCACAATTTTTTGAAATTAATTTCAAAGTTTCTGAGTTTTTCTTTTTCTAGCAACTATTTAACTTGAAACTCGGAAATTGCAAAAACTTTTCTAGAAAATTTCAGAGATTTCTTTTTGTGAATTTTTGATTTTTCAAACTCAGAAATTTCCGAATTTTTTTCTAAAAATTTCTCAGATTAATTTGAAAATTTCTGAGTTTTTTATTTGGCAGAAACTTACTCCTTTTTATGGTCATAATACGCTGTCACAGAATGCTGGCCAGAAAGCTGGTGCCATGCAAAACATCTTCAAACTGGGGGACAAACATATGTTCAGTTTTCATTTCTGGATTAAATGTTGCATAGGATCGGTGAGTAAAATACTGAAACTATGGACTTTAATTCTCTGGCTTTGAGCCTCTCTGAAGGCAGGCTTGAAGGTTTAAGGGAGAAAAGAGAAGGGTTTAAAGTTATAAACATGCCAAACCAGTTTTACTCATTTTTCACACGTACCTTTTATATTAATAACCTCTTACGTATATTTTTTTATATAAACAAAGCAGCTTTAAAACTAGTTAAACATGTCTGAGTTTTGTTGATAATCAGAACAAAACAATGAAAAGAAAACAGTTAAAAGATGGGAGATGAGGTATAAAATCAAGTCTTTGACTTGCCTCAGTCACCAACAGGTTCTGATTTTAAGCACCAAAACACACTGAAATATTTTCCTGTCTTGCAGTTCATATTTACAATCTTGTCAGACCACTCATGCAAAAAGAGCAACAAACAAAAAATAGATCTTTAATCCAAAAGTACTGCTTCTGATTCGCATCTATTCAACGTTCCCACGGCAACGGTGATTGATATGAGAGGTCGACGGCGCTCCTCGATAACTGCAGCCGCTCGAGGAGAGGACGACTTTTGGAGCCCTGTTACGTTTTACAGCCATTCAGACAAAAACAAAATCAGCTAATGCACGTAGTCTGGTAGCAAAGAGTAAGGCATTGTTTGTTGGAACTCAGTCCAGCACCACAAGGAGATTTGTGCTACAAAAGCCTGCATGGGCCAAATGTGCGAAGAGAGATCAGAGGGCTCAAAGAAAGAAGCGATGAATTAGAGAAGAAATCAGGACACAGATCATCTCAGCCAGCCATTTAAAGGACAAATCCCTCCAAAGTGAATTTCAGCTTCATAGTCACCTCTGATGCTTCCCTGAACAGGTTAGGATCGGTCTGTAGGCGATACAAAACATGTTTGATACATTTTTGCCACAAAATCAATCATAAATATTGAGATTTTAGTCTGCAGATCTTTGAAAAGCAGAAGTAGAACCTCCTGCCCAACCAATAAGAATGCAGAAAGTGGTTTCAACAAGACACTTGTTTTTTCCGGCAGTCATTCAACATCTTGTGCTGTATGTCCTGTTTTATTTTCATATTGAATTCTTTTTAACATACTATGTATTTAAGTGCTAGGTAACGGGCAGTGCCTGCTGATTTGAGATGTTACATTCCGGAAGTTTTTGAAGCAGTCCATTTTCCAGACACTATAAAAAAAAAAAAAAAACATTTAAATGTTGTTAAAAAAAAGTCTTTTTGGGGTTTTAAGAGTTTGGGTTGTTTTTATTATCAGTAGAAACCAAAATAGAAGTACAAAAATCTGAAAAAACTAAATTTTTCACATTTTTCATTCAAGTTTTAGAGTAAATATGACACATTTTCTGCTCCATTTTTTCTCTTTATTACAGAAATTAAAAAAAAATCTGTGTCAAATTAGGATCTTGTCCAATAGCCAAAATACACAATTTGCTACAAATATAATTTCCTAATATCTGCATTTAAAGAATGACTATAGGAATCTGTTGACAAATATAACAAAATTTAAAATGTTACTCAGAAAAACGTAGGCTTAATTATAACAATGTGTCTTGTGTAATAGTTTAATTAGATCATAAAACAAAATAAGACGTATTATTAAGTATTGATAGTTCATAGCAGCACATATTTGTTGATTCTCATCCCATGATGTAAGAGAAATAATCTGCCAGTGGAACAAGTACTTTGTTTCATCAATATTTAGGAATTATTTGCTTAAATTAATCTCTTCTGTCTTGCTGAAAAGATAGTTTTGTCTTATTACTAAAAACTAAACCAAAAAATAAACTTTTTGCAGTGTATTTTCAGAAATAAAATGTTGGGTTTTGAACTGAAAATTCACTTTGGCTGGTTAGGTCTGCAGAGGACGAGCTGATTGTTCATCATCCAGCAGTGGGTCGCTGCGCCGGCTCACAGTGCAAGAGAGCATGGGTTGGATCGCCACCTGCAGGCGGGTCCGGTGCGCTGCAGCACGGGGGAGGATGTCGATCACTTGGCTGGTGTTAAAGTAAACCGTTGACTTATGATAATGGTAACCGGGACGCCTCATCAACAGGCACAGGCTGTGTGCTTCTACTTTCTGCTGAAGCAGTCGTCAGACTCCTGACAGAGGAACCCGGGGCCACAGCGGTGAAGGAAAAAATAAATAAAAAAATCACGGCAGTGCTGAAGAAACGTGTTTTTTTTTTTTTTTTTAAACACTTGGGTTACCTGCACCCAGATAAATGTGGCTGCATTTTGTGCCAGGAAGTTCTCATCACGGTGAGAACGGCGTAGAAAGAGTCAAGCTTTTGTGCTTCTGCGATGTCATAAGGTCGACTCCAGCGATGAGTCGAGGATGTCGTCATGGTGACTGTTGCTGTTGGAGTCGCTGTCGTAGCTCTGAGGGCTCGATGACGTCGCCGCTTCCTTCAGGCGCATCAGCATATTCATCTGCCGACAGAAACAAAAGTCAGCTGGAAGGACGAGAAAAACGAGAAGCTTTAGCTCAGAGGTGTCCAAAGCGTGGCCCGCGGGCCACATGTGGCCCTTTGGCTGATTTTGTCTTGAGACTCAGCAGTAGTTCAAGAATGAAATTAATCAGAAAGCTTTTAGAAAAAAACCCTGGAAATCTCTCAGTTTCAAATGTCAAATAGATTAAAATTTTTTGAATTTTGAAACTGACAGTTTTTTTTAGCAATTTTTTTTACTTTTCTAACTAAGAAATTTCCATGTTTAATGGATTTTGTTTTGCAGAAATTAATTCTTTTTACTATCTGATGGCTGCTGTCGAAGAAAAAAAGTTTCTCTTTTTTTGGATTGGGACAATAAAAAATGAATAATTGAAACATATGTCATTTTTCATTACATTGCAGCTGGTGTAAACTTTGTTGCAAAACATTAGATGATTTAGCATAAAGCAACATACTAACAGGAGAAAATATTATTTGTACTTTTGAACCTTTAAGTGAGTAAACTTTAAGGGCAACTTTCACTTGTAGTTGAGAACTTTGTCCACTTTAATCTGACTTTAAACACTGCTGCTTTTGCTCACCAGTGGATCTGCATCGCTGTCGCTTTGCGGCGGCTCTTTCCTGACTCCTTCTCTTGGTGCAGAGTAGCCGTCAAAGCCGACGTCTTCTGGGCGGAGCTGCAGCAGCGGTGGCCAGTCGCCCGGCGGTGGCGTCGATGACCAGGGGTACGAGTCGATCACCCAGGCTGCTGGATCCTCCCACGCTGCCCGGCGGCCGTACAGCTGCACGGAAAAACCAAACAGTCACAAGGAGAATCTGAGGAAAGCTTCTAAAATGGTGATTTTTAGTTCAGGTTGGACAATTTCAAGCTCATGAAGAATGATGAGCACAGATTTGTATCTCACACAGCAAAAAACAAAATCTTAAGAAGGGTTTTTTCCTGTTACAACTGATATAATCTGCTAACAGAACTAATACTTTTTCCTCAATTAAGTTCCATTAATAAAACAATAGCAACTCTTGAGGGCAGTGGAAAAAAAAAACAATAAGTATATTTAAATAATAAAATAGCAGAATCAAATAGAAACAAGCAGAAAATGATGATTGTTCAGGGTCTGTAAATATTGAACTCGGCCGCTCAGCTCTGTTACCTGCAGTCCTTCGCGTACGGCCTCCAGCATGTAGGGGATGATGGAGTAATTCCACAGGTCAGTAAACCAAACCCTGGATCCCTCCACGTCCATGGGGCACGACAGAAAGAGGCGGGGTCCTGCAGTCCACAGAACCAACACGTTAACACCCAGATCTGCCTCCAATCTATTACCTTTACTGCAAATACACTAAATCTTACCAAGTATTGTTGTCTAATGTCTAGTGAATATATATTTAAATATATTTGTCTCTAGTGGCCTGTATTTGAAAGTGTTAGGACAGGACAGTAGGATAATGAGAGAAAGGGAAGACATGGGGTAAAGGTCACGAGGCTGGGAATCGAACCTGTGACAGCTGTGTCGAAGACTAAGGCCTTTTTATGTGGGTTGTGTTTAACCCCTGCGCCACCACAGCTCCTCTTAGAGAAAATATCTTAACACACTTCAAAAAAGACTAACATAACTTGTTTTAAGTAATTTCTTACTATTGATGAAAAAGTACTGGTTCCACTGATAGATTCACTTATAACTAAACCTTTTTCATCAATATTAAGAAATTACTCACTTATATTTGCATATTATTTACTATCTTGCTGAAAAGTTACTTGTAAGTTACTTTTTCTTAACTCAAGTTTACTAAGATACTTGTACTGGAAACCCCAGCAAAGCATAGCCCGTTACCTAGCAACCCCAGCAAAGCCTAGCCCGTTACCTAGCAACCCCAACAAAGCCCAACCCGTTTTTTTATTTTACCATGTAGCTAATAAGTAGCTTTGTATCAAGATGTAAGAGCTTATTTTAGGTGGATAATTGCTTAATATTGATGAAAAACTACTAGTTGCATTGGCAGATTATTTCACTAAACATGGGAAAATATCTTGTTATAAGTGAAATAATTTTCCACTTGAATTAGAACGTTTTCATCAATATTAAAGAAATATTTATTTAAAACCAGCTGCTATAAGTTGCTGAAAAGTTACCAGTAAATTCACTTTCTTGTATTTCAAGTGTACCAAGATAATGACCGAAATTCTTGGTAGGACTTTTTGTTTTGCAATGCTAACTGTGCGTCTTCTCACCGATTGTGACGTCAGAGGAGCTGTGAGTCTCCAGGAAGCGGTTCAGATGGTGCCAAACCCGAGGCACCCAGTCCATGATCTTCACCAGCTCTGCGTTTCGGGTCCGGCTGCCGATCTCCATCTCTATTAGCTTCCTCCTCAGGTAACGACCAAGGAATCCCTTTACTGGCTCAGTGTGGTTGGCACACAGGACCCACCTTCATAAAGAACATACAGCATGAGCATTCGGTTTAGAGTGAATGTTCAGTGGAAGGAGGATCTCACTAGTAGTTTGGTAATATACCGGAAGTTATGATGAAGCTGCAGGTTTGGAGCTGAAGATGTGGCTTGGCTCATGGTGCCGATAATGTAAGGACTGAAAGGAGCAAAAAATTTACAGCTTTTACTCACAACTCTGCACTCTGGAAAAACAAAATCCTACCAAGACATTTTTGGTCTAGTTTGTAGGGCAAATATCTTTGTACAATTGAAATAAGACAAAAATAATTTAGAAATAACTTTTCATCAAAGTGCATTATTATGCAGATGAAGCTGAACTGACCAGTGCTGGTAGTTGCAGTTGAAGAGGCCATTGAAGATTTCTCCCAGAGAGCTGACGTGGTGGAGGTTGTCCAGAATGACCACCAGGGGGCAGTCTTCCCCAGAAACACTGCTGCATTGCTGGGCTAATCCTGACAGGTACTGACGAAGTTCCTGAAGAAATAAAGTTTTTGTTTAAGCTCCACAGTTTGACTACAGAGTCGCCAGGAATGTTTTCTGTAATATTAACCGTGTCAAAGAGATTCATTACTTTTAAAAGCAGCTTCAAAAGTATTTGTAAAAAAGCAGTATGTAACTTTTATTAAAAATAAAAAAATCAGTTTTCTGTGTATGACGGGCAATCTGTGAAAAAACCTCCATCTTTTTGCTGTCTGATGCCATATTAGGACTGTTGTAGATAGAAAAAAAAATGAAATAACGAGTCAATTTCCACCAAAAAAACTTGGATATTTTTTAGTTTCAAAAGTCAAAAATTTCAGACTTTTGAAACTTGAAAATTTCCTAAAGTTTTCCTTTAGAAAATTTCATCCCTCGCCTTCCTTCGTGTGTGAAACCAGAGTGAAAGATACATAACTGCAATTAACTGGCTAGAGAAACCAGCAGAACTAAAATTTACACTTGCTCCTACAATTTGCCATTTTTTTCTGGCAAATTGTAGGAGCAGCTCAGATAATCATGGCCAGGTGTCCCTGAACAAGATAAAAACAGGAGTCTTTTTTTCTGGCAAATTGTCAACTTTTTATGCGGAAATTTTCAAGTTATTTTTCAAAATAATTCTGAGGTTCATCTCAGTTTTGGTGGAAATTTATCCCTCCATTTTTTTTATTGCCATCTGAAAAAATTCCCCATTTACAACCAAAAACAATAAGAACCAGGAGGAAGGTCTTAGTGCTGTCAATCAGTCTCAGGAATGCGCTGCTAAATGCGCTAATAGCGAAGAAATAACTTAACATTACAGAAACACTGTATATACACTGTCATCCGTAGCTATGCTAACTAGCATTAGCATTTATGTCTAGCTCTGATGGTGGGAGTGATTGACAGAGCTAAGACCCGCCTCCTGGCTCTGATTGGTTGTCTTTAGTTAGGACTGGGAAAAGAGTAGCTCATTTTGTTTCACAGATTATCTAATTTATGCAAAAAACATTTTATAAAAGTTACATATTGTAGCTTTTAATCTGGGCAACTGATAAAAGAAAAATATGCAAACTGCATTCTTTTACCTTGCTGGACTTGTGATCCACGTTGAAAGTGATGACAGCGTTCGGGGTCAGAGGTCGGCCCTCGAGGAGCAGAAGGTGTCGCGCCAGCTGATTGGCCAGGTAGGTCTTCCCGGTGCCGCTCGGCCCGGACAGGATGACCCGTCTGTGCTCCCTCAGCAGGGAGACGTAGCGTTGCAGCATCGGCTTCGGGATCAACGTGTCAAACACGAGAGAGTCGACGTTTTCACTGCTCGCGCCTACACGCAAACACAACATGGACCTTTTTAGTCAACGATAACATGGGAGAACGTTGATCTTACAAGTGGAACTAGAACTAGATAGTTTTGTCTCATCTCAAGTGTGCTAAGATAATTGCATTGAAACCAGAGTAAAAATCCTTGGTCAGAGTTTGTGTTTTTGCAGTGTGCAGGCTGTGGTACCTTTGAGCTGGATGTTGATGGTGTTGTCTCCCACCAGGTAGCCGCAGGGCAGCAGCTCAGGCGTACTGGCCGTACTGGAGCTGCTGGGCCGATGGATTTCACCGATGTTGTATCCCTGAACGCTGTCTGTGCTCAGGCCGAGCTGGCTCACCGGGTCAACATGGGTGATGTACTCCTGCAGAAGATTAAAGGACCAGTTTTTAGATTCATGTATTGATGTGGAACAATGGATGAGAGCTAACGGTATTATGCTAGGATATGTTTATTGGCTACTATACAATGAGCTGTTTTAGGGCTTCCTGTCACTTTAAATCCAAATAAACTGTTGTTGGATAAATCTTCATATGAGTTAGTTTTGTCTTATTTTAATTGTACTAAGATATTTGCATTAGAAACTAGCCCCAAAATACTTGGATAAGATATTGTGTTTTTGCAGAGAAGTGTCCTGGAGCTCAGCTTGGGTTGCTAGGTAACGGTCTGGGCTTGGCTGAGGTTGCTAGGTAACGAGCAGGGCTTCGCCGGGGTTACCAGGGGTTACAGTGACATTTTAAGCGTTATTTAAGCCGCCTTAAGAAGCAGTTGGCACCAAAGTGGAAGTACATAAAGGTGTTTATTTACCTTAAAGAGGCGTCGGACCACTCCATCCAAAACATCCCACTTCGTTTTGCCGCTCACTCCGATGCAACCAATCAGGAAGTGGCGAGATTGACTCTCCTTAAAAACACAAGCAGCTTTCAGACTCTGAGCGGCCGACGTTCTCTTTACGCCACTCGCGTCATAACGCAGGTCTCACCTCCCCCCATTTGATCTCCTCGTCGAGGCTGACAACGATCTTTACGTGTCGACCTTCCTTCCTCATCCCACCGTCTCCGCCCGTGTCTTCCAGCAGCATATCTGGCGGGAAAAGAAATGAAATATGGTTTTATTTTATTTAGTTTAAAGGCCTATTACAATAAGTAACAAATCAATTAATCACATTATAAATTCAAATCATTTCCAGTTGAACAATTATAGCTACAGATCGTCCCCTTTAATACAATTGAAAAGCCGCCATTCTGAAAAACCCTGAAAACATTTAACACAGTACAATGCAGTTAGTTTTCTTTTTTTACAACAGTTCTTCTTTGCTTATTTTTTATGCTGAAGCTGAATAATTAATATTTCTTTAAACACAATTTTGGTTGCAAAGATTCCATAATCCATTTTAATTATTATTGTTTGTATTTTATTTTGGATATTTAAAAAGTTTCATGTGGCATATTCTTCAGAAATTGAATTGCTTGTATGTACATTTTTTATTTTTTTTTTTAGGTCACCAAAGTACAGAAACTTAAATCTCAAAATTCAAATGGTTTTCTCAGAGTTAAAATTTTTCTTGTCAGAATCCTGACTTTTTTCTCAGAATTGTAACTTTAATCTCAGAATTTAAACTTTTTTAGTAAAAATTCTAAAATCAGAACTCAGACTTTTTTTCCCCTTAGTATTCTGACTTTATTTTAACTTTAAAATTTTATTTTGTAGTACTATAGTATGGAAGAGGAGTAGAAACACTTTAAACTCAGAAATCAGACTTTTTTTCCTCAAAAGTTTTGACTTTTTTTCTCAATGTTTCTCACTTTAATCTCAGAATTTAGTCGTTTCTCTCAAAGTTTTGACTTTTCCAGAATTCTAACTTCAGTCAGAATATGTTGATAAAACCTATTTGTCAAGTTTTCCAGGCACCCAGCTCGTGTGTCTCACCCAGACTGGTCGACTCGCTGGTGGTAAGGTTGAGGCTGTGCTGGGACAGGCCCCCAGCGGGGCCCGCAGCAGGGCCCGCGCTCTGGCTCTGTGTGTGAGGCGGAGGAGACGCCGAGATGGACGCCTGCGATCCCATCCTGCTGCCCTGACTCTCCAGCTTCAGGCGGTCGTTCTCTGACTTCAGCTTCTCGATCTCCAGCTGTCCAAGCCAAAGCCAGAAAACGTTAACCGGCAGGAAAACAACAAGGTTTCAGCCGTTTATCTCTGTTTGGGTTCTGTGGATCTGCGGACCTGCATGCGGTTCATGGCCTCCCGAAGCTGGTCCAGCTGATGCGCCGAGCTGAGGGCCTCCAGGCGGATGTCGGTCAGCTTCATCTCCTTTTCCCTGAGTTCACTCCGCAGCTGCATCACCGTCTCGGCCTCGCTGTCCAAACACTCCGACAATCTGCAAAAACACAAACCGTTTGAGATCATTCAGAGAATTCACCTTTGACCAGGATATTTACTTGGGAGTGGGAATTGATAAGAAATGCATCAATACTGACTCCCAATATCAACCTTGCATATCAATTTATATTGAGTTACACTGAAAAAACACAAAATCTTACCAAGTATTTCCAAGTATTTTTGATCTAGTTTATTTTGCACTTGAGATGAGACAAAACTAACTTAAAGGTAACATTACAGCAAGAAATATGAGCTTCTTTTAAGTCAAAAACTCTTAATATTGATTTAAAAAGTGCCATTTAAAAGTGAAATAATCTACCAGTGGAACAAGACATTTTTCCCATTTTATATGTTAAAATATCTTGTTCCACTGGCAGATTGTTTCACCTATAAATAGCACTTTTTAAATCAATATTAAGAATTATTGACTTAAAAGAAGCTCATATTGCTCTTGCTGAAAATTTATTTAAACCAGGTTTGTCTTATTTCAAGTGTACTAAGATTTTCCAATGGAAAATAGACAAAATTACTTTTAGGTTTTTGCAATCTAAGAATGCACCATGTTGTATTCAATTAAAACTAAATTAATTGATCAATCCCTCAATCAAATTAATTTTTTTTTAAGAAGAAATGCACATCTCTGAATGTACACAATTTTTGTGGAGACAAATCTGCATGTTTGCCTTTTCCAGACCTCTCAAGACTTCAGGTGAGTCCAGCTGTGGAAAGCTTTAATGTTTACACCAGTTGAGCACCAAACTCACAGAGTGTTGGAGTGTGTGTTCCTGAGGATGTGGCTGGAGGCCGAAGTGCCGTTGTGAGGCAGTTTGGGGGAGGATGGCAGGGATGAGTCCGTCATTTCCTCGATGTCTGAGTGAGACGAGGCGGATTTGGGAGATTTCTTCTTGGTGAACGCTTGTTTAAAGGAGCTGCGCAGCTGTAAAAAAAAGAAACAAAAGAAGAATGGAAGGTAAGACGGCGAGGTTGAAATGTCAAAGTTAGAGAAAGAGGTTAACTGGTGCAGATAAAGCAGTTTGAGAAACTTCAAAACATTTACAGTAAAAGATGCTCAATTATACACACAGTGCCAGGTACATTCACAGGAACAACTGGAAATAATGTGTAAAATAAGTTCAGGTTGAAAAAGGTTTAATTTGAATGTATTTATTGTAGAGGAAAAAAATCACTGTCTTGTTTTTCCAAGAACCTTTAATTTGTAACTTTGTTTTCTTGAGGTACACATTTGATGTGACACAGACGTAATAAGTAACTTTTTAGCAAATATGTGAGCTTGAGTTGAATAAATAATTCCTTCATATTGATTAAAACATACAAATTTCATTAATTACTTTATCTTTAACATAAGACAAATGTTTTATTATAAGTAAAACAACCTTCCAGTTGAAATTGTACTTTAAAAAAAATTAATATTAAGGAATTATTGATTTAAAACAAGCTCCTTTATCTTGCTGAAAAGTCATGCATAAGTTAGTTTTGTCTAATTTCAGATGTACTAAGATGCTTGCACTGGAAACTAGAACAAAAATACTTGGTAAGATTACAGTGTATAAAGCTTTTCATAAAAAACAATACAAGCAAAATGATTCATTAAGATACTAGAGATTCAGATTAGCCACATTAAGCTCAAATACAAGGTTACTGATGATAGTAAATTACTACTTCACCCAATTAAATGTTGGGGTTTTCTACATATTCCATAGTGAGATGAAGTTTCTGCAAAATAAAAGTAGAATTTGTTTCAACCCTTTTTACACATCTTGACCAGCAGAACCAATAAATGTATTCAGCAGGAGTGTGTACCGGCGAGCCGCCAGCTCAAGTGTCATAAGAACTGTTCATAAAGACGTGTTGGAGAGGAAAAACGGATCAATCGGGAAAAGAAAAGGAGTGTGGTTAGTAACCTAGAGGAGGTGCAGGGGTTAGACTCTGGTTTCTGTCAGCATACCGCCCTTACCTCGTAGACCTGCCGCACGAAGCGAAGCAGAGGAAGACAAGGAGACAAAACAGCACATGTTCACGCAGTTCATGTTTGTTATTGTGCTATGGAGGGACAAAGATTCAGCTAGAGATTCCTACAAGGTCGAAAGCTACCAACGACCTTGAAACATGGAGTCTTTCATCATCCACTAGAGACCCCCCACTAAACGGAGCCCCTATGTACTCAACATTACACACCTATGAGCAACACCTGCAGCCAGGAGCCGCCGACAAAAACACACACACACACACACACACGCACATACAGGAAGGGAGATCAGGTTTTGTCTCTACACTGCAAAAACAGAAAATCTAACCAAGTATTTTTGGTCTCATTTCCAATGCAAATACACCTGAAATAAGACAAAACTAACTTATAAGTAACTTTTCGGCAAGATACAAAAGCTGGTTTTAAGTAAACAATTCCTTAATACTGATGAAAATGTTTTAGTTCCACTAGCAGATTATTTTAATTTACAACATCACAGTGTTCACATGTTACAAGTGAAGTATAACATGTGCATGCAGAACTAGTTATGTTTTTAAATCAATATAAAGGAATTATTGACCTAAATGAAGCACCTATATCTTTCTAAAAAATTACTTGTAAGATATTTTTTCCCAAGTGTGCGAAGATATTTGCAGTAGAAAAGAGACAAACATACTTGGTACAATTTTGGTACAATAATTGGTCATACGTTTTTGCAGCGTATTACCTAAAAGAGGAATATTTATTTACTGAGAAAATGTCTCTGAACATTTAGGGACGAGGAAGTACACTGCAAAAAACACAAAATCTTACCAAGTATTTGGTATTGACTAAATCTTGTCAATATCTTTATACACTTGGAGTAATATAAAAATAAATTACAAGTAACGTTTTGACAAGATGTAGGAGCTTGTTTAAAGTTAATAATTCCTTAATATTGATTTTTAAAATAGTACAAGTTCCATTTTCAGATTATTTCACTTTTAACATGGGAAAAATGTTTTAAGTGTAATAATCTGCCAGTGAAAGGTGAACTTTTTTATAAATATTAAGGAGTTATTGACTTAAAACAAGTTACTTGTAAGTTAGTTTTGTGTTATTTCAAGTGCATTAAAATGGTTGTAATGGAAACTAAACAGAAATTGGTAAGATTTTATGTGTTTGTAGTGCTACAGGTTTAAAAAAAGAAAAACAAGTTGCATACATCATCATCCTGGATTTGTCCGGCGGTGCACAAAAGTGCCTTTTGATTGCAAAAAAATAAAAGAAGAAAAGTTTAAGTGTTGAGTTGCAGTTTTTCTAAATGTCTATGAGAAATGCAAACCATCTAGTCAAAATTGATTTGGTGATTTACTTCATTTACACATCTGAAGCATTTTTGGACAGTAAAAACACCAAATCAAACCTTTTAGTAGGACGTTACAGGACTACATGGAGCTACGTCTGGTGTATTCACCTTATCCCCAGAAAAAGACGGCTGAAGGAGGAAAAACCCAGAAACATGTGACACCAAACAGGAAGCAGGAAGTTCAACAAAAAAAAACAACAAAAAGCCCTGAAATTCTGAATCTGTACATAATTAATTCATCTGGCTTTAGATTTATAATATTTAAAGGTTCATCTCTGTAACTTAGAAAAGATAACTTAATTGCCGATTCAAATATTTGTTTCTGTTTATTTAGATGATTGTTGGATTTTCATAATTTGTAACCCAGAATCCACATAAACAGAAATAACACTTGAAACTTAATAAATTTATACTAGAGACGCACAAATCTGATACTGATGCTTTATTATTTATTTTACATCATATTTATAACTCATAATTACACAGCTAATTATTTTATATATTTGACTAAGGTAGCTAACCTTTTGTTTTTATCCATTTCAGTTTCTTTATTATCCTCCTAATTGCACTGATTCAACAAATTAAATAGTTTTTTTACATGTTTGACCAGGATTTAGAAGATATTGATGTAGAGTTGGTGCAGAGTTATAAAACAAATATCTAAATCATTTAGAAATAAGAAACATTTTAAGTCAATTTAGCTCTTATTTTCTATCAGATCAGCATTTCAGATAGAAAAAGAAAGAGGAGAAAATTTCCACCAACTAATTTTGAGATTAATTGCAGATATTTTATAGACAAAAACTTGAAACATTTCAGAATTTGAAAAGTTAAAAATTTACCAGTTAAAAACTCAGAATTGTTTTATAGAAAAACCTGAATAGTCCAAAAAAGCCCCCAGAAATTTTCTAGTGAAGACCTTGAAATTTCAGAGTTTTAAAAGCCACAAATGTTTAACTTTTAAAACTCAGAAATGATAATTTTTTTCTAGAAGATTAATATCTAATAAATCTCAGAAATGTCTCAAAAATTTCAGATTTTTTTCTTGCAAATTTTTGACTTCAGAAATTTTCAAGCTTTATTTAAAATGTATTAATACCAAAATTGCTGAGTTTTTGGCAGAAATTAACTTTTTTCTCCAATTGCCATTGGCTTAATATTCCGTCGTAGATATCTGTATCGGTGTCATAAAAATGTACTTTTTTCACTTATCCCAAATTTATTTACAAGTTTCACTTCGAATTACTGAAGCAAATAAACTTTCCAATAACATTCTAATTTATTGAGATCCATTTGTAAATCTCCAGACTCTTACCCAGTTCTTTTTGTTCTTCTTTTTGTTCTTTGCGTCCGCGTCCATGTTGGATCCCACGCTGGAGTGGCTGGTGGCGCTGGCGACGCTGCTGACGCTGTCGGAGGAATGCTGCCGCCTGATGCGCAGGTCCGGCTGCTGATTCTGCTGCTGCTGCTGCTGCATCGTACCGTTACTGCCAGCTGAGAAGACATGGGGGAAGTTTGCATTTAAACACGTTTCAGATTAGCTCAGATTTGGGATTTTTGTTTCTAGAGAGGGATTGTCAGTCAGTGTCACTGCAGAAAGCAAGCAATAATACATTTCTCTAACTATTTAAAAACATTTAATTTCTAATAGCTTATTTTACCACCTGGCTTGATGGCTGCAGATACATGTTCAGTTTTTTGCTAATTGTTATCAAATTAAGAAGAAACTATATTTGTATTTAATTCGTCCAAAGAAATTTGGGCCATTTTTTCTCGTCATTTATCCACTCAACTGTATGTAACATTTTTGGTTCAGAAATTATTTCATCACGCTGTGAACAGTTCTACACTGCAAAAACAGAAAACCTTACCAAGTAATTTTACTCTATTTTAAAGTGCAAATCTTAGTTCACTAAAAATAAGACAAAACTAACTTACAAGTGACTTTTCAGCAAAATATTTGAGCTTGTCTTAAACAAATAATTTCTTCATATCGATTTTAAAAAAAGTATTGGTTCCATTTGCAGATTATTTTCCTTATAATCCTTGTTAGAAGTAAAAATAATCTGCCAATGGAACAAGTATTTTTGATCAATGTTAATAAATTACTGACTTAAAAGGAGCGCCCATAGTTACTTGTAAGTTAGTTTGTAGTAAGATATTTGCACTAAAATAGACAAAAAGTAGTAGGTAAAATTTTCTGTTTTTACAAGGTAGCATGCTGACAACATGCTAAGTAATGTTAAAACAACAAGATAAATGCAGTAAACATAACAGTTACAGATCAACGGCTCTTTCTGGAGTCCAATTGTGCGTCTCTTTGTTTACGAATAACAATCACTTTGAAGTCACATTTGGAACCAATTAAAAATACACAAATCTAAACGTTGAACCAAAGCATTGTTTTTTTTTTTTACCTGTCCGATCTGCTTTGGGTACAAGTTCAGGTGTGTTGATGACTCCATTAATGGCCGCCTGAGCAACAGCATTCTGCTTCTTCAGCAGCTCGATGGTCTTCCTCAGCTCATTCAGCTCAGAGTCCTTCACAGAAATCAGGATTAGAAGAAGTTAAACCGGAGAACTCATCGGTTTGGTGGGACAGGAGGAAAAGTTTTCACCTTCTGCTCTGCGGTCAGAGTTAGACTCTTCAGCCTGATGGTCATGTTGCCCAGACTCTGTTCAAACGCTGCAACCAGGTGAGCCTGTGGAGCAAACCAAACAGATTTTAGCTCAAATTCTACCAGGAAAGTCTGGTACTCATGACTACTGTAAAATAAAAATACACCCTTATTTATTTCAAACAGACAATAAAAAGTAAAAAACAGAAAAGAGGACAAATAATCATGACAACTGACATGAAGTTTTGCATAATTTGTTCAAAAAGGAGCAGGTAGAAGGTAAAAAAGTCTTATGGTTTCCTGCCCCTCTCATACACATCGACGTACACTGTAAAAACACAAAGGTTTGCCAAGGATTTTTCTTCTAGTTTCCTAGTGAAAATGTCTTAATGTACTAAGATATATCAAGTATATACACTTGATACATGAGGCAAAACTAACTTAAAAGTACTTTTTAAATGAGACAGAGCAGTTTGCATTACGTAAATAATTTCTTAATACTCATAAAAAAGCAGATAATTTCATTTATAACAAGGCATTTTTCCCATCTTATGAGAGAAATAATCTGCATCTTTATTAAGGAATCGTTCACTAAAGCCAGATTCCAAGTAGATTACAAGTATTTAAAAACTACTTGTAAATTAGTTTTGTCTTATTTCAAGTGTACTAAGATATTTGCACTAGAAACTAGACCAAAAATAGTTTTCAGTGTTTTGCTGTGTATATAAAATAAAGAGTGATTTGTAGTTCAGAAAAAAAATCTTATTTTCCTCAAAACAGCAACATTTTTAGCTAGTTTTGATTTTTACTCGGGAGATTTGTGCCACATTATATCCCGGCAATTTCTCCTGTTTTTGCCCTTTGTGGAGGGATTAATGGCTAAATTACGCTGTACCAAAAAAAAAATCCTATTAGTTTCAACATTAGCACACGAGTGTTTGATTGATAAAGGAATAAGGAATCAAAAGCAATCCAAATCTGAGCGGCTGAATTGGATGAGATAAGAAAATACAGGCACAGTTGAGCTAACCGCTGTAACCTTGAGGCTAGAGCTCAAACATGACGTCAACAGAATGTAACAAAACCCAAACAATCACCAAAAATAACATCCTGTGATAAATGACTAGCTGCTGGTGATCACATTACAAAACATCAAATCCAAACTGCTGAGCCTAGAGCTGACACAACTTATTTATCTAAAGACACACTGAGTCCAAGATGGTTTTCTACTGCAACTCCATCTGACTCTTCCAGCATCACACAATGATTCCATGAGGGTGAAATATCAATATGGATACAGCTAAAATAATGCATGTCTGCTCTGAAACAAGACAAACTGGAATTATTTTTTAGATAAACACAAATAAGTTGATTTAAAAGTGACCTATTGTGCTTCCTTGAACAGGTTAAAATAGGTTTCTGAGCTAAACAAAACATGTTCAATAGATCTTTGAAGGGGTTGCTAGGTAACGCGCTGGGCTTCTGGGGTTGCTAGGTAACCCGCTGGCCTCTGGGGTTGCTAGGTAACCCGCTGGGCTTCTGGAGTTGCTAGGTAACCCGCTGGCCTCTGGGGTTGCTAGGTAACCCGCTGGCCTCTGGGGTTGCTAGGTAACCCGCTGGGCTTCTGGAGTTGCTAGGTAACGTGCTGGGCTGGCAAATGTTTGACATTACATTCCGGAGGTTTTTAAAAAGGCTCATTTTCCAGACACCAAAAAGCATTAACTTTTTGAAGAAATAACTTGGTTGTTTTTTTCTGCTCATTCAGCTGTTTTTAACAGCATTAGAGATCCAAATGGAAGTACAAAAACATGCAAAATGTGAGTTTAGCACCACATGTCCCCTTTAATCACACTGGGTGAACAAACTCCTCCTTTAGATTTGATCTTGTGCCGACTGATTTGCGTGTTCACATTTGGTCTTTTTACAGTAGAAGGTTAATTTTTCTGCCTCAGGGGAGTCAAGGAGTGCTCAGATAATTCATCAGCCTGTGACACACCGTTAAATATTTCAACAGTTTTTTGTCTCGCTGCGTCTCTGCAGTGATCCTGCTTGAATGGAGGCGTCACTTACTGTAAAATCTTTGCTTTAAATCTACCAGCAGTGTGCCGGGACTTGAGTACCTGCTGTTTTCCAACAACCTTCCTTCCATATCTTTAATCCAGAGGAGAGCACGCACTCTAGGAGCCGATTACCAGCAGAGCGTGGCAAGACTTGTGCAACGAGGGCAGGAGGCAGCCAACAACGTTCGTGTCTAGAGATGCTTTAAGAGATTCTCTGATGGCTCTGCCAGTAGTAAAATTATACCTTTTGAGGGTAAAGAACACTGTGCCATCTTTCTGTAAGGGATTAGTAAGTACTTGTGTTTCAGTGCGTGATGGAGACAAATTTTCTCTACTTTGTGAGGCTTTAGAAGACAAAGTCTGAAAAGAGGTGAATTTGTATTTAAAAATAAGCTACAAATAACAAACAAAAGAAAATTCAGATACAATACAAGGATTTAGATCAGTAAATTCTTTAGATTCTATTTCAGTTTTGCACTTAAATTTACAGTTTAAAACATCTGTTTTAGTTTTGTTTCGTTTTTTTTAAATGTGTCTCCTAAAATTCTAACAAATATAAAGAAGACAAACTTATTGATTATAAAAACAGTCACTTTTAAAATCCAGGCCCATCACATACAGGTGTGTGATATGAGTTTTCCAGTGCATGTGTTGATGTTCCTGTTCACTTACATTGGCGCTCAGCTGCGTGGTGAGGGCGGAAACCTTTTCCTGGGACGCATCCAGCTCCCGGCGAAGTTTTCGGATCTGCAGGGTTAAGACAAAAACATCAAACACGCAACCAGACGCATAATAAGGAAAACACTGCAGTCACAAACAGGAGCATCCCCGATCTGAACAATTTGTTCTGGGTTCACAGGAAAAACACAAAAACTTACCAAGTAATTACAGCCTAGTTTCTACTGCAAATATCTTAGTGAACTTGAAAAAAAGAAAAACTAACTTATAAGTAACTTTTAAGTAAGATGTAAGCGCTTAATCTTGGTTAATAACTTCTTAAGTTGAATGAAAAAGTGCTAGTTATTAACATGACATTTTTTCCATGTTAAGAGTGAAATAATCTGCTGGTGGAACTAGCACTTTTCCCATCAATATAAAGGAATTATTTACTTAAAATAAACTCCTATATCTTGCCAAAAAGTTACTCATATGTTTGTTTTTCTTATTTCAAGAGTACAAATTTATTTGCAGCACAAACTAGACAAAAAATACTTAATATTTTGTGTTTTTGCAGTGTAGAAGCCTCCTGAAATACTACTGTTTTATGCCATACACTGCAAAAATAAAAACCTTTCTAAGTATCATTATGTAGCTTTTAGTGCAATTTTCTTAGTACAATTGAAATAAGACAAAACTTGTAAGTTACTAACTTACAAGTAACTTTTTAGCAAAGTATAGAAGCTAGTTTAAGTCAATAATTTCTCAATATTGATGAAAGCGTATTAGTTTTGACAAGACATTTTTCCCATATTTGAAGCAATCTGCCAGTGGAGCTTGTTCTTCTGTGTTTTGCAGTGTACAGGTGTTCAGTGGGTAAAGAAGGTCAGTCACAACATGGCTACAAGTGTAACTGGATACAACTGTGAAAACATGCCCATGTTCCAACAAGTCCAGCTAGTGAAGGCAGAAAATTAAAGAGGCAGGGATTGCTGTGGGCGTGCCGATGCTTACCTCCGACTGAGACTTCTCCTCGTTCTGAAAAACAAACAGCAGAAGAAGAGGAAACCATTAGAGTTTTCAACCTGCCGCGGGTCAGACCGCACATTTCCTGACTTCCGTTTGATTTATTAGCTCCTTGGAGACAAGCTTTATAAACTGTGGAGCGTATTGTCTGGTGTAATATGTCTGGGAAGCAGAGATATCCTCCTGAAGGCATTTCACCGTGTGTGTTGAGGCTCATTGTCAAAATGGAACAATAGCCAAAAAAAAAAAAGAAATAGGTGGTAAATAGACATACAGAGCGAGAGCATAGAAAACAAGTTCGCACGAACGCAACACGCCCTGATGCTGGTCACCAAAACACGAAACATGCAGCACCCACATTTACATATACAAAAGGCTGCACCTGAACTTTTATTTATAGATTATAATGATGTCTTTTGTTTTTGTTTGGAGCTAAATTTAAGGTGCGTTTGACGTTTTTTTCTCTTTGCCTGAAGCGACTCACTGCAGCAGCTTTCCTAGCAGCGAACATTAGCACATCTGGACTGTGGCATGTGGTTTACAAAGAGACTCAAAAACACACGCAGACACACAACCTGCTGATCCTAGAAACGCAAACACAGAAGTTTGTCCTGGAGACGCAGAGAAAACACAGAAACAGCTCACTAATGCAAAAATAGTAAAGCGGAAGCAGCTTACAGCACAAAAATCTTATTTCAATTAGACTTTATGGACACAAAATGATCTGATTCTAACCCACATGGCAAAAAAACACCCTAAATCTTACCAACTATTTTTGGTCTACTTTCCAGGGCAAATATCTTATTACCACTGAAATAAGACAAAACAAGTGTACAAGTATCTTTTCAGTAAGATATAGGAGCTTGTTTTAACTAAATAATACCTTAATATTGACACAGTTCCACTGTATCTTTTTTCAAATACAAGACATTTTCTCTGTTACATTTGAAAAAAATCTGCCAATTGAATTTTTGAACTTTTAAGGAATTAATTACTTAAAACAAGCTCTTATGTCTTAAGTTAGTTTTGTTTTATTTCAGGTGTTCTAAGATATTTGCAGTAGAAACAACACAAAAATACTGGGTGAGATTTTGTGTTTTTGCAGTGCAACCACCTGATCCTAGAAACCAACACTGCAGTTTTGCTTGAAACGACTCACTCTAACACAAAAACATCATCACTCGGTTTTATCAGAAGCAGATTACAGCACATAGGTCTTATTTCAAAGAAACTTTACAGCCAGAAAATAACCCGTCTCTGACTCACGCTCCATAAAATCAGAAGCCGTAACACTCTGCTCCTGTTTCCTACCGTTTGCTGCCAAGCCGGGACCGTTCCCGTCAGCGATAAAGTCGCCATCATTTTGGCTCTGCTCTGATTTCCAGCCTGTAACTTTCAGGCTCTGAGGGTCGAAGCTAGTCTGAGAGATTCTGTGCTACACCTGCTCAGGTGAGCGAACAAACCCAGAGAGAGGAGGAGGAGGAGCTTCACTTTCTGAGTGCTCATGTGGGCTGTTCCCTGTTACTCTGTGTGCCTACGACTAAACCTTTTCCTTTCAGGATGTGTGAGTCACATATCTGTTTGAGTTGACTGATAAGCTTTAATATTTAAATGAACTGAAGCGGTTTCCACATGAATAACTGCAAAACATTATTCCTATTTTGGATAATTTTGGGTTCAACAAGGTATTACAGCCACACTAAGAAAATAAAAATAACAAAATTACAAGAATAAAGTCATAAAATTATGAGAAGAAACTTGTACGAGAATAGAGTCATAATATTTTAACAATATAGTTGTACTATTATGACAATACATTTATAAAATCACAACAATAAACTTGTATGAGGCTAAAGTCATGGTATTATAAGAATAAAGTCATAAAATTATGACAATAAACTATTACAAGAATAAAGTTGTAATATTACTAGAATAAAATTAAAATGTTACAAGAATAAATAATTATGTTAAAACTTATATTTGTAATATTTTGACTTTTGCAAAAACATTCTCATGTTATTATGACTTTATTTCTGTACGACTATTCTTGTAATATTATGACTTTCTTCTCGTAATTTAATATTTTTATTTTTTTTATTAGCAAGGCCCTAAGAGAGCAGCTGGATGTAAAACTACGTTCAGCTTTGACGGCGCTGGAGTCCAGGGTAAAGTTAGTAGAACTAAAAAGTAAAATATATGTGACAGTGAGAATCGTTTCCTTCAGGAATATAAAAATATGAGCAAAATTCACACCAAATCTGGAGTGTAAACTCACCGTGGAGTAAATGGAAGAAGTGCTGGACACCAAAGACAGAGAAGAGCCATGAACTGCAGAAACAAAAAGAAAAGGTTTAAGAGCATAAATATAAATTACTGCTCTTGAAAAACAAACTCATTTTAAAAAGACTTCTTTAGGACACCATCACATAATGAAGTGTGATTTATATCACTAAATTTATTGGTACTTATTTATGTGATTGTAAAAAAAACTGTGAAAAAAATAAATAAATAAATTTAAAATATATATATATATATATTTTAGTTCTATTTTTTGACATTAATTGTGATTTATTGTGACAACGCTAAATCAAAAATTCTTATAATAACCAGAAGTTTTTCAAAAAAATAAATGTCTGATTTGTCTTATTTCAAATACACTAAGGTATCTGCACTAGAAACTAGACTAAGATTTTGTGTTTTTGTGGGATTATAATTGGTGGGCAGGAAGTTGGGCCCCCAAATCAAATTCAGCTCAAAGCCCCAGACAACCTTGGGCCGGCTCTGCTGTGATTACAACCAGACCTCCCACAGTCTCCCCACACATACTACCCAGTGTTCCCAGTTCTGTCCAGGCGGAGTCTAATTCCTGACTTTAAAGATAAAACTCCTCCACATTATAGCCCAACCATGGCGAAACTAATGACAAGCTGAACTTTACCGCAGTGACTCAGCTGCTAATCGCACATGTAGGGAAAACAGGGCCGCTACTGTTCCCTGTCTGGGAGCAGATTAGAAGGGATCAGCGATGTGATGTCAGAAACCACGGCGAGAGGTCGGCCCGATCCGCAAAAGAAGCATTTGTTCTGTGACAGGAGGCAGATAGGTGTTTACAGAAGATTCACTCTTATCTTTGCTCGGTCTAGACAGGAAGGTGTGCAGGCAGCCACATGAAAGCAGAACATTTAGTTTTCTCTGAGAGACACAAAAATCAGGCTGTACTGCTTTATTAACAAGTTAGCCAAAAATTAGACTTTTTTTTTTTTTTTGTGGAATGGCTGTTTTGATTTATTTAATTAAATGAAAACTCAGTCAAACGTCATTATAAATTAATGGACGAATTGCAAATTCAAAATAATAACATCTCAAGCTTGTCCTTGTCTCTCTGGGTGGACTTCTCATTGTGTCAAGAAAACACCAACAGTTTGTATCTCAAGGTAACAAGATCTTCAGCTCGTTTTGTTTTGGTCGCAGTTTTACAGTGTTATTATTACTCTGGATAGTGAGACTTTATCCTTTCTTTGTTGTTGTGGCTGTTCAGCCGCCGATATCTCTTAAAGTTGATCATTATGCAAACGGATATACAAAACAAGTTCATTACATTTTTTGTACAAAAATCATACTTAGATGATGAGATTTTCATCTGCCCAGTTCTGCCTATTTTGAAATGTTTTATGGCCTCCTGTCACTTTAAATCCAAATAAGCTGCTACTGGCCACACCCCCCAACTCAACGTTTACACCCGCATGTGAAAATGGCTGCAAACACTTGACTTATCAAGCAGACATCGTACAGCAAATACGGCAGTAAAGCCAGCTGACCAAACGTGCTGAAGCTCAGTGTGGGTTGCTAGGTAACGGGTAGATTCCACTGGTTGCTAGGTAACGGGATGAATTCCGCTGGGGTTGCTAGGCAACTGGGTTCAGCTCAGGTTACTAGGTGAAGGGTTATGCCTGCTGATTTGTGACGTTACATTACAGAGGTTTTTTGAAATGGATAATTTTCCAGAGACCCAAGAAACATCAACTTATTGCTGAAAACCACCAAGGAGGCGTTTGTTAAGAGCTTGGTCTGTGTTTAGCAGAAGTAGAAACTCAAAATGAAGTACAAAAACATTAAAAAGGTCAATTTAGCATAAAATGTACTTTTAAGTTGTAAAAGTTTGATTTCAGACCCTTATATTTAACCAAACTTTGGAAAAAATCCCAGCGTTATTTTTTATTTTTTATATTTCAAGTCTTTCAACCCTCTAAATAAACCAGCAGATTTAAAAGCACTTCTTGGGCTGGCGGAAAGCGGCAGTCATGTTTCATCATCTCCTGTTATTTCAAACAAATACTTTTAATCCATCCATTCATCCATACTGAGCCTAACCCTGCAGCCAGTGGGTAAGAGGTAAGATACAGATGAAACATCATTGTTGCTCTGATTTTTTTGAAAGATGTTGGTGGTTAGGAACTCAGGCTTTTACTAGGCGGTTATCAAGAAGAGCTGGTCTGGTTAGTTTGGGGTCTGGGGAGAGCCGTTTGTTTTTCACACATCCCACTGGGAGAAAGCCTCAGGGTAGACCCAGGAGTCACCAGAAAGATTATATCTTTTGGTTGGTTTGGGAATGCCCCTCGTTCTGCAACAAGAGGTGGAGGAAGTGTCCTTATGTCCTAAGACTATCAAAATAACTAAAATTGTAATTGAGCAAACATTTTCATTAACTGAAAAAAATAAAAATGAATGAACTAACTGAAGCTGTACTGTGCATTTATTAAACTAATTCAAACAAACTAAAATTAATATCCCTCATTTTTGTGTTTATGATTCTATTTATTCACCTTTTGAACTGATGGGACACAACCAGCTTACATCACTTGTCAGTAAATTACGGTATTTCATGATCCTGGCGCCATTTATGTTAGTCTGTAAAATGGTGACAGTAAAAGCTGGGAGAAAACGCCAGTCAGTTTGTTGTTCAACAATAACTGAATTAACGTTTTGAAAATGGTAATAAAAGATAATTGCTTGCATTTTAATGTATCTGTGTGCATATTTATATTTCAAGCTTATCTGGTTAAATTTTCTAATCGATTGGCAGATGTTAATTTTTCCATATTTTCAGGGCCTTGAATGGTACCACTAATGACTTGAGTAGAGTTACCATTTCTAAAATATTTACCGTTTTAAAATCAACTTTCACTCAAATAAAATAAAAAAAAAATCCCCAACTCCAAGCTCAGACAAGAAACCCAGAAGCTGCAAACTATAATTTAAAATAGTAAATTTATGTCTGTGATTCTCCTTTAAGCAGAAAAAATATTTGCAAACATAAATGTGAGCAGGGGGGATTTAGTTTGGTGTGGATGAGAAGACAAAGTGCGGTTCTGTTGCTCTCATTGAGCACAACAAAGTGTTTCAGGGGTGATGCGCCTTTTGTGTCTGGAGGGAAACTCTACACTTCAGAAACATGGACATGAACACAAACTGCATGTCACAGCAGAGACGACAACGAAGACAAAGAGTGAAAGTGGGAGGGAGAAAGTTTAGCTCGGTGGTTTTCCTAAATGTCATCACGTCTCACTCACGCCTCACACAGCGATCCCTGTAATTATCCCCTCCGCTGAAACGGGAGGAGGGCAGATATGTTACAGACGCTTGAGGTGCAGCAACATGCCTTCATCTGTGATTTTTAACCAGACGTAGGGCTTTCAAGAAAAGTTGTACAATGGATGATGGACATCTGCCCATGCACAATAAAATAAGCTAAAACATGACGATACAAACTAGAGATGCAGCGATTAATATCTGATCCAATCTCGATATTTAAAAAATTCTGCATCGGTTTTCGGACACAACGTGCACAATTAGGGAAGGTCTATACTTGGTTCTGCAAAAACTCCAAATTATTACATTTGTAATTTAGTACATTAATGTCTGTTTTTAAAAAATAGAAACATTTTAAGTCAATTCAGTTCTGTGAAGCTAAAACCTTAAAGTACTTCAGTTTATCTCAGAATGGTTCAAAAAGAACATTGCTCTTATTTTATTCAACCACATGAACCATTCCTGCTAAAATAAATGTCTTAAATTTCATTATCATGAGAACACAGTATAAGGAAACAAAGAAATATGATGTTAATCTGAATTAAATTTTAATACATTTTTAAAAAATTTTAATAATTTGGTTTAAATAGTTTTTCAATCCCTGATGCTACAGCTTAAAACATCAACTTTCCCTTCTAATCTCAGCAAAGCATCTATGAAAATCGTTACTTTGCTTTTTTGTTATTTATTGCAACTTTTGTTGGTGTTTTAAAGTTTTAAATGTTCATTCATTTTCAGCCAGCTTTTTAAAAGCTGCCATAAAACTTAAATGATCCCTTAGAAAACGATGGCTTATCATGTCTAATGTTCTATTAACAAAAATACTAATAATTGTTTAAGTCAAATAAGGAAGCAGAAGGAGGAGGCCTTGGAACTGGTTTACATGGATTTAAATGTGAAACAGAAACAAGAGCAGAGGTGTTACCTTCTTCGAAGCCGTCCCTGAAAGATCCCGACCGGCTCATGGTGCGAGTCTTCTCGTCCAGCGACATGCAGGAGTTTCTCAGTCGACTGTCGCTGCACGGGTCAAAAGGAGCGTCCTGATTGGTCAGGCTGTTGTTGCGCAGACCAGCGAGGTTGATCGGACCTGCAGAGGTTGGGCTGGATGCTGCAGAAACGATACAACCAGAGCATCAAAGCTGGTTCTTTTTAAAAGCACATTTATGTGCTGGCTATATTATGTAAAATAAAATATTTTACATAAATTTAGACACATATATATGGGAGCTGGTCGAGCTAAAATGAACCAGCTGGCTGTCCATAATTTTACAGTGCCTCACTAAGGTACTCCTGCATGATCCTGATACACAAGCTTTAATGTGTTTTATTGGGATTTTATGTGATAAAGCAACACAAAGTATTGTATAACTAAAACAGGAACAAAAAGCAAACATTGTTCCAAATACAAATCCTAAAAATGTGACCTGCGTTTACACGCAAAATTCTCATTTTGCACAATTTTGTATGTTCATTTTGGTCTGAACTGCTTCCAAAAATGCTTAGCCCAGCTGTTTTCCAGCAAAAAGTTAATTGTTTTATTGGTTTCAGAACCTTTCTGATTGTTGAGTCACATTCGACAAGCAATGGGTCGTTACCTAGCAACCCCAGTGGAGCCCCAGTATGTTTGTTCAGCTGGCTTTACTGCTGTTGTGCTTTACAATGGCTGCTGGAAAACACAAGTGTTTTGTTGTCCATCCAGAAGCCTCTTGCTGCATTCTTATTCATTGTGCAGGAGGCTCCACTTCTGCTTTTCTAAGATGTACGCATCTGAAATTGCGGTTGTTAGCAGCTATTTTCATGTTTGAGTGTAAACATTGAGTGACCAGAAGCAGATTATTTGAATTTAAAGTGACGATGGCCTAAAACAGCTCGGACACATCCTAACATTTTCAAGTAAAAATAATAGGTGCCCTTTCATATTTATAATTTTCCATTTTTCGCAGTACTTAATAGTTTTTTTGAGAATTGCTCTTTCCTCCCAAAAGATTGGCAGACATGCAAATTTGGATGAAATCACACAGAAAGGTGGAGTGCGTTTATTGATTATATGCCTTTAAAACGATTGATTGACCTGGATTTAGTAAGTAATACCAAAGTAAATGCATGCCACACTTTTCAGATTTGCCAGTGAATATTTAAAGTTATTTTTTTTTCAAGTGGCCTACCCAGCTGTGCAAAGTTGAAGCGAGTCCCAGAGGGAGAGGTGAGGCTGGAGCCGGGGGAGAACGGTGAGTTACTGGCAGAGTCCTGCAGCCCACTGGTGGAGTGGGAGCGCAGCCAATCACGGTCCTCATGACCTCGCAGCTGCTGAGACGGACCGTACCTGCAGAGAGTCAAAGAATTGGGTTAAAACCAAAGCCAGGGCATCAAACTGGACATTTTGTATGGAGAATTTGGGATTTTATTGTTTTTTTATCAATAAGTGAGCTGGATTTTGTTGTTTATTTTTGCTTCAAGCAGCCAGATTAATCACCAGGATCTGACATGAAGATGAGACAGATGCTGCAGCAACATATTACAACTGCGTGAACGTTTTTAAAAGCTTTGAGCAACGTAAAAAAACAGAAAAGACGGCAAAAAAGAGAAAATTTGACCCCAGATACAAAAAAAAAAGTCATGCCTGCCCCAGCACCACACACTGATAAATCTGTACAGGGACAAACACTAAACACAACAACACATGTGCCAAGTGCCAAACAAAATCTTGATTTTGAAAAGCGTGAGCAGAAGCCTTAACAAGATGATGTGGACGCTGCGAAAAAAAACAAAAATAAAGCAGAGGCTGGTAAAACTGGAGAGGAAAGGTGCAAAGTGCCCAACAGGAAAACAAATGAGGTACCTGAATCCCTTCTTAGGCAGAGTGTTTCTACCACAATGTGGCCCGCTGTGGGAGAGAAACACTTCAGAAGAGGAACACAAATGGAGGGAGGAGGCAAGGAAACGTGTCTCTGAAGAAATGGCTCAAATTATTTTAACAATGTAATCTACAACAGAAGAGGGTAAGGGTCACTGGAAAAAAAATAATCTTATTTTAATCTCAGACGTTTGAGAAAATTAAAGTAAAACTTCCAAGAAAAAAAGTCAAAATTCTAAAAAAAAAAATAAAAATAAAATAAAAATAAAAAAGTCAGGATCCTGAGATTAGATTTCTGGGATTAAAGTCAAAATTCTCTGAAAATAGCCATACTTCTTTTTCCTTTTTTTTTTTTCAGTGACCCTAATCTTCTGCCATAGCAAGCAAATAATGTCCAAACTGGAGGGTTTTATTTATTTTTTCAGAACGTCAAAAGCTTTAGCAAAAAAATAAATAAATAAATAAATAAATAAATAAATAAACTGCATTTTTCAAGATTAACTAGAAAACTAGACTAGCTAGGACTTTATACTCAAGTCTTTTTCAGATATTTCATATTTCAGTGGAAAACGGAAAAACCCAATTTTGCTGTAAGCTCTATTCTCAACCACAAGATGGCAGTATGTGACAGCTAAACTAAAACACACAACCTGAAACTCATAATTTCCATTCATCTCAAGGAGTCCTAAAAATAACCACAGACTACCACACAGGGACAAAACGCTGAAGCTAGATTACAGGTTGGAATCCCAGAGGCGGGGGCTCCCTGTGTGGCAGCAGGTGGTGCTTTAGCAGGACCACCCACCTCAGCAACAGCCTAACACCGCACACAGGTACATTTACCTGTCCTGCCTCCGAGGTAGCGTGTTTCGGCTGAATATGGGGCTAGCGGAGGGCGAGGAGAGGGGACTGATGGAAGACAGGAAGGGGAAAAGAAAACGCACAACAGACACAAGAGAAACAGTAAAGTTTTAGAGAGTGAGGTAGATGAAGGAATGTCTCAGAGTAGAAATCAACAGCAAGGATTCAACAGAGAAACCTCACTGATGTCACAGCCTGGAGCCCAAATGATAAAATGTTTCCTCTGAGGCATTCTAGTCACTTTACACAGTCAAGCTGTCAGGAAGGAATCCGCTACACTGACAAAAATCATGATAGCTTCCTCGCCGCGGCTGCAACTACAAACAACTCCAACATCATGGCTGCTTTGTGCAACTGATTAATTCAGAAATTTTTAAAAAGGAAATAAGAGGATTGTTAAGGAGTGTTGGTTTTCCTGCCTGTAATAGAAGTCTGGTCCTGTTGTCTGACACTTAGAAAAAGCCGTATAAACGATGCCAGATTAGAGTCATTGCAAGAAAAAGAAAAATATTATCAAATTGCCACCAAAAAACTCAGAAATTTTCAGATTAAGCACAAAAATTGTCTAGAAAAAAAAGTAAATTTCTGAGTTTGAAAGGTCAGAAATTTGCAGGAAAAGACTCAGAAATTTTGAGAATGATCTCTGAAGTTTTCTTGATAAAAGGACATTTCTGTCCTGACAAGCTGAAAAAATTCTACAAAAAACGGAAATTTTGAGATTAATGAAAAGCACAAGGAAGAAACATGAACATTTTTGAAAGATGAACAATTGCTAGAAGAAAATAAAAGAAATGTATTTACATTTTTAAGGATTGGTGTCAGAAATTTTATAGAAAATAGTTGAAAATATTTGAGTTCAAAAAGCTGAAAAATTGCTAGGAAAAAAAAAATTCTCAGAAATTTTCTGGAAAAACAAGAGGATTTCTGAGTTTAAAAAGTCAAAAATTTGCTAGAAAAAAAGCTGAAATTTTCAGATTGATCTCAGATATTTCCAGAAAAAACAGGAAAAGTTTAGATTTTCAAAAGTAGAACATTTTGAAACTCAAAAATTTCTACATTTTTTAAATAAAACTTACCATAAAACCTAGCAGTTCTTATTAATAATTACTATTATTTTATCATTACAAAATAATTTAAGAAGACCTATTATTAGCAGATTATTTTTCTTATAACATGGGAAAAATATCTCATAATAAGTAAAATATTCTGCCAGTAGAACTAATTCTTTTTCATCAACATTAAATAATTTATGTGAGATAAGCTGTTATTCCTTGCTGAAAAGTTACTTGTAAGACATTTTAGTCTTTTTTCCAACTGTGCTAAGATATTTGCACTAGAAACCAGACAAACTGGGTAACAGTTTGTGCTTTTCGCAGTGTACATACAGTGAAGTTTGTTCAAAGAAGTCAAATATTTCTGCAATGAACCTGAGAACAATGATGCAATTATCAAACAAGTACATTAAGTCTAATAGTTATGCAAACTTTTTAACTTGGTGTTCAGTCAAATAGCAGCAAACAAACAAAAGTGTCCATCTCCTAATAATTTCCGTAACCCATCCCGTCCGTCCGTACCTCTCTGACATGCCGGTCTTGACGCTCCCGGCGCGACCCAGAGCAGAGATGGTGTCCTCCCGGTGAGTCCCGAGCCCGCCGGCGCTGCTCAGGCTCATGTCGATGGACTCGCTGCTGGTGTGCATGCTGCTGACTGAGGGGAATCCCACGCTGCCTGCGCCGCCGTGCCCACCCAGGGTGCCCTCTCTGCTCGGCACAGACGAGCCGCTGAAGGTGGTTCCCCATGTCAGGCTGTTGGAGGGACCAGTGGAGGAATACATTGATCCTGGGCTGGAGGCCTGCAAGATAAATGTCTAAGATTAGATAAATCAATAATAATGTATATCAATATAGAGAAAATTCACTGAACCCTGATCTAAAACCGCACGGGATTCTGGGAGATGTATGCAGAGGAAAGGCTTTAAACACTCAACGTCTCACAGAACTCTTTGGTTAAATAGGAACAACCTGTTGAGTTACATGTGCAGCAGCAGTTTAAAGTTGACTTATTATGCTGCCTTGAACAGGTTACGTTAGATCTATGGTCTACACAAAACCTGTGGGTTACATGTTTTGCACAAAATCATTCTTAAAAAATTAGATTTTAGTCTGCTCAGTCCATAATGAGTTGTTTGAGGACGACTTGTCACTTTAAATCCAAACAAGCTGCTGCTAGCCACGCCCACATCTCAATGTTTAGACACACATGTGAAAATGGCTCCAAATAGATCCTCAATTATACAACTGAACATCTTTGAAAAGCGTTAGTAGAGCGTCCAGCGCAACCAACAAGAACGTAGCAAGAGGTTTCTGAATGGTAAATCAATCAAAACACCAGTCTTTCAAATGGCTCATTTTCCAGACACCAAAAAACTTCAACTTATTGACAAAGTCAGCGGAAGGTTGGTTTTTTAAGCACTTGGGTTACTTTTAGACCTTGCAGAAACCCAAATCGAAGTATAAAAACCAGCAAAATGTGAATTCAACCTCCCACAGCTAACTAAGCAAGGGTGGTGTCATCAACTGACTCACTCACTCTTTTGTTACCTAGCAACAACCTGCAGAGTAACTTGTGGTTACCTAGCAACAACTTGTTGAGTAACTTGCGCAGCAGCAGTTTAAGCTTGTCCCACAGTTCTTCATAACTGCTTAAAAATAAAAGAACAACAGTATGGAGTAAAACCTATGGATAAAAAAGATATTTCAGATATTTAAAACAAAAATCCAATCAATTATTAGCAATATCTACTGACATAAAACACTTATCTTTGCCATTTCCGAAATCTCTCTAGAAAATAAATTGATGAAACATCCTAATATGAAAGACCTTCACTCAACATACCAGATGCAACATTATATTGAGACGAAGACTTAATACTCATTATCTTGAATCAAATTCCAGTTGCAGGCCTGACATTATGTACTTACATTGTCCGCTTTCATTCCAGAATGAATTGAATCTAAAATAATTTAATAAACTTTTGAACTGCCTTTTGTTTGTGGAGACATGACTTCTCTTTCGTCAAACAACATTGTGTGTGTCATAACGTGACTCACAGCCATTCAGCTCAAAACTTCGGAATCATGTGAAAACGGGAAGCAGAGTTCATGACCGAGCACGCTCAAACATCCCAGGCCTGAAAGGATTTTCATCTACAGTTTGTAAAACGGGCGTCTGCGCTTCACCTGAACCGGAGTTGAATTAAGAAGTCGGGTGTTTGTGGTATTAGTAAGGTGAGAGCAGAATAATCCCAGTGTTCCCACCAAAGGCCTGTAAGCAGCTCTTTAAACACACTCCCACGTTTAACACCGCCACAGTTTACTCTTGTATAAACTAAAGACACAAATACTTGCTGCTTTTGTTGCAGGGTATAATACTCATTTGATCCTGTTAATATTAGATCTAATTGTTTTGATTATCTGCATCTGTAGTTTGTTTACCAGTCGTGTTTCGATTGGTTTTGTCTGAATCGATGTAGTGGAACGTGTTGCTTCTGCTCCTCCATATCAACACTGGGAGCGAAAGGAGTAACGTCGTGTCCGTGTCGTGTCTGCTTTCGTTTTTCCCCCTTACAGGGCTACCACTTTTAAACCTGGAATTAAAGAGGTAGCAGCTGACCAGAATTCACAGGACTTGAGTGTGTGATTTTAAATGTAACTAAATGAATAAAAATGAATAAAAAAGGCAGAAGACTGATCCCTGAGGAACTAAATCTTTGGGAAGCTACTCGTATGTTTTCTAAATATGCACTGTGTTTTAAAGGCAGCTTTTAAGCCATAAATATTGTTCCGACAATAAATATGAGCAACGTTTGGTGAGAAATTACAATTATTTTTGTGTCCATGATAAAGCTCAATCCACATTCAGCAGTATTTTAAAGAGAAATTGAATGAAAGTCACCTGTGTTTTACCTCATATTTGAACCCAAAGGAACAGGAAGTCAAATGTTAACACTCTGATCAGCTGAAGTGAAATATATGTTACAAAATCCAGTTAAATCCAGTTAAAGTGTCTCACCTGCTCGCTGCCCAGAGTCCCAGTTCCTGACCCCGGGGCTCGGCCTCCAAACAGGGGGCTGCTGGTCTCACTGTCCCCGCCTCCCAGCACGCCATCAGGCGACTCCAGCACCGTGGGAACGTGGTTCATGGTGGCGTGGGGGTTGGAGATCACAGTGGAGTTCTTCAGGTTTTCAGCTGTGGTGACTGGAGCTTGTTTACTGCCCTTTCCACCAAATAACCTAAACGTGCATCAGTGAAGGAGAGGAGGAGGTTAAATGTGGTTGAACCAATCAATCACTGAGTGAAGAACAAACATGTTTTAACCAAAGATTCGCCATAAAAACACACACCTGCAGTTTTTGTAAAAGTTTAATACGTTTTTTTTTATTATTATTGAAAGAAACTGATTTTGAAAAAAAATTATTTTGCCTGATTTTGTCAGTTTTTTTATTACGGATATGAATTATTGTCATTTTGGTCCAAAATTTCCACTTAACTACATATTTTGGTCCATCTTATGTAATTTTTAAATATTACATTATTGATAATTTGATCAGTTACTCAGTATTGAGTATACTTTATACCAAATACTTCTTTTTTTTTTACTCTTGAGAAATTTCTTTCACAGCTACTATTTTCTGTTAATTGAGTTAAAGTATGTCGAAGTAGTTCTTTTCTTACTTGTGTACAATATTTGGATACTTTGCCCAAAATACTCCTTTTGAGGTATTTGAGTAAATACAACTAGTTGCTACCAGAGTACCAAAAAAATAATACTACAGAAAGAGCAAAACTACTTCAACATATTTTTACTCAAGCAAAAGTCAAATTTAGCCGTCTAAAAAAATTACTCAAGTAATAGTAAAAAACTATTTGGTAAAAAGTCTTTTCAAGTATTGAGTAACAGATCAAATTATCAATCATTTAATATTTAAAAATTACATCATCAGATGGATCAAAATATAAAGTTAAGAGGAAATTTTGGTATTTCATGGACAAAAATGACAATAATTTATGTTAGTAACAAAAAATAACAAAATCAGGCAAAATATATTTTTCCAAATCAGTTTCTTTCAATAAAGAAAATGCCAAATCAAAATGAAACTTATGAAACTTTAACAAAACCTGCAGGTCTCCATCTGGTGAATTTTTGGTTATAGCATCTTCGTTTTTCATTCAATGGGAAGAAAATCCAGAAACTTTACTGAAGTAAGAGTAAAAAAGACTTGATAACAAAATTACTCAAGTAAAAGTAAAAAGAACAGCATGGTAAAAAGGTAATTTTTTTCCAAAAAGTTACTAAAGTTAATGTAAGTGGGTAAATGTAAGTAGTCCAAGGCCAAAATAATCTGCTTAGAGCTTCTAATTTTACTCATAAAAACAGTAGAGAAAAAAGAAGCCCTTAAAAGCTTTCAGTCAGTACGGAACGAAGCGGCACTTGAACCCACAACCCTCCTCTTGTTCCTGGTTTCGGCTAATCGGCGGGCTGTGATGACTGAAGCCGCGGCGGGGGATTTCTTTGAAGACTTATCACTGCCTCACATTAACGAGGGCAGAGTGCTGAGGTAAGACGATGCAGACTCCATTACCGCGCGCCACACCCTCCTGCCGCCCCTCCAACCTCACCACCGAGGCTGAGGCTTGGCAGCTGATCAGCCGCACTCAAGGCCTCCTCTCACAATGGCCTCATTTAACCTCACATACTGAGTGTGTGTGTGTGTGAGAGAGAGAGAGAGAGTGTGTGTGTAAAACAGGCCCACACGTGTGATCCCTTACTCATGATGAAGGTTTTTTTGGGGGGGTGAAGTCAAGCCCATACAGGAGGGCCCCACTTGGAGTGGCTCATCATGTCTGGAGGGTTTCTTTAAAAACTAGGGCCGTCAACGTTAGCGAGTTAGCTAGTTAACCTGATATTACACTGCAAAAACACAAAATCTTACCAAGTGTTTTAGGTCTAGTTTCTACTGCAATTATCTTGGCACACTTGAAATAAGACAAGACTAACTTAAAAGTAACTGTGTAGCAAAATATAGCCACTTGTTTTAAGTAAATAATTCCTTAATATTAATGAAAAACTACCTGTTCCAATGGAAAACAAATTAACTAATAACATAGGGAAATTGTCTTGTTACAAGGTAAATGATCTGCAAATGAAAATGGCACTTTTTAACAGATTTCCTTAATTTTGATACAATATGGGAACTCGATCTTATCTACCTCGCCAAAGGTCTAAAGATCAGCCTTTGTCTTCTTCTGCTCTGCAGTGAGAGGTCTGACTGTCGCAGCTCACTGGGTCATGTCTGCATATTCACTATTAATAACAGTCAACCCACTTTTGCCAACTCTGAGACTTTATTTCTACATTTAGCGACATTTCAGACAAAAAAAAATAAAAATTGGTTTCGGTCAAAATCAGAATTTGCAGGTCAGACTTCTTAAAGATCAGTGATTGGTCAGACAACTGCGGCCCTGGTTTAAAGGAAAAATGTTGTTCCTGAATAAAAAAACCTAAATAAAAAAACTGGATTCTGAATTAAAAATTGTTTCTGAATGGAATCGTGACCCTGAAAATCAGAATCGTATTTTTAATTTGAAGATGTGTGTTCACCTGCGAAGCGTTGGTGATGAAACCTGCTGCCTTCCCGCTGCCGCCGCCGCCGGGCCACTCTGCATCCCGCCTCTCAGGTTGTCGATCTCGGAGACGCCCTTCTCACGATCCGTCTGATTGGCCAGGAGCGTCGCTGACCCGTTGGGCTTGGCGACGCCAAACGAGTTTTTCCCGTGAGACGTGACGGAGAGCACGGCCGCCTCGATGCTGCTGGTGGACGAGCGGTTGCCGTTACGGGCGGCGGCCCCCGAGCGGCTGGGCCTGGGCAGGCTGCGGTACTGCAGAGTGGACCGGGCGCTCATCGGGAGGAAGCCGTCGTCATGGTGACCCAACGCAGACCCCACGTCCTGCCCGCCCGACTTTAAGCCGCCCGATAGAGAGCGCCCGCCGGATTTGGGCATTTTCCCCAACGTGGCCGAGCCGCTGGTGATGGTGGCGCCGCTCGCGGTAACCATGGTGACCATGCCGTGACCTTGCTTCTTGAAGCCGAAGGTGCTGGTCGGGGTGCGGGTCGACAGCATGAGCGTGTGAGACTGCGGGTCGGAGACGGTGTGGGTCAGCGGGGCGGCGGCGGCGCGGCTGGCGGGGGCCGGCTGCTTCTTGGCCTCGTCGCCGCTGCTGCGCCCCGCATCGGACGGCGAGCGCTGGAGGCCGTTAGAGCGCGGAGAGAGGCGACCTTTTTCCGACACCTTAACGTCGTCGGTTTTACCTGCAGGGGGAAAAAATGATTCAGGTGAGCAGGCTAACAAAACCAGAACGGTTTCACATTACATCATAGATGGGAGGAGTCTCCAGAAATTTTACTCAAACGTTAGAGATGGACAATGTGGCTGAAAAACGTATCATGATATAAGCCAGAGGTTTCCAAAGTGCGGCTCGTGGACCATTTGTGGTCCCTGGAATAATTTTGAGTGGCCCTGCCTTCAGTACAAGTCTGATTCTTCGGCAGATGGAGCAAATCCAGATGCACACTTTTTGTAATTGGGATAATTTTCTAATCATCCTACTTACAAATATCTTAAAGAGGTTATGAATTGCATTGAAAAGTCACCCTTTTATCTGCAGTTCCAACTGCCACTTCCTAAGCTGAGTGATTATTGTCACTGTTTATCCCAGTCATTTCCTGGACAATTTATTTGTTACCACATCAAAGCCTTACAGTTACCTAAAGAAACAAGTAATAATTATCACAACACCACAAAGTATGACAATAAATCTTTAAGTCCAAATTGACAAGCATATTGTGTGTTTATCAGTAACACACAATCCCAATAATACATACAAAATGTGAAAAGATTCAACATAAAACCCAGGAAAACTAAATCTTGATCCTCCATTATATTGTAACAAAAAAAAATCACACAGCGATTATTTCCATTTATCTACAAAGGCAACACCAAAAACAATAAAAGTTGCCAAATTGATTGTTTTTCTTGGTATAATTTTCTATGTTTAACGATGGGAGTTTGATTTACCCGAGCCGTGGCTCTTCAGGCCGACTGAAACCGTGGAGCCAGTGCTGCTGGTGCTTTTTGTGCGGGGCGACGTCACCCCCACCTGAGCGCTCATGCCTCTCCTCCAGGAGCCCGTGTTGGACACAGAGGGCGTCTTCCTCCCTGAGCAACCCTTGTCGGACTCATCGGACACGTCGCAGTTCCTGCGGCTCCACTTGGCGTCCATCCTGACGCCGCCGTCCAGCCCGCCGTCGGGCCGCTTCACCTCGTCTCCAGTCCAAGCTTGGTGAGCTGTTGTGGAGGCAGAGTGCTTCTCCGCATCTGTCACAGGCTGGAAACACAGAGGAACAGTTAGACAAAAGGTTCTGAAAAGTACAACGGCGTTGTTAAAAAAAAAAGGAGTAAAATTCTGCCAAAACATTTTCTAGAAAAAATATGGACATTTCTGAGCTCCAAAAGTCCAAATTTTGCAAGAAAAGCTTTTAAAGTTTGCAAAGTCAAAAAATTTACATTCTCTCAAATTTTTGACTTGAAAATCTTTTCAGGTTTTTTCCCGAAATTTTCTGAGATCCATCTCAAATGATCAGTTTTTCTTCTCGCAAATTTTCAACTTTTGAAACTGAAACAGAGAAATTGTGAGATCTATCTCAGAAATCGGATAGAAAAAACATGGAAGTTTCTGAAGTCCACAAGTCCAAAATTTGCAAGAAAAAAAAAAATAGAAAAGTGCTTGGTTCAATCAGACAGCAGGACAGCACAATGTCTGATCACATCACAGCTTGCGAACTAAATGTTCTAGTAATTTAAAAGTACACTTTCATGTCAGAGCAAGCCTACAGTCTGACAAGAAGCAGATCTTCAGATTAACTGAATCCTGGTTAGTGAACTGATAATGACCTTCTCACAGGAAATGTACTTTACACAAACCAGGAGGAACACTGTTGAAGCATTTCAGCTGCATGGTTAATTAACATTTTGCTCAGGCACATTCTTGTTATGGATGTGAATGCCAACCAGAGTTCACACCTGGGAGTAAACTTGGTTTGATTGGGGAACAAATTTGCGACATTCGCACTGCATTTTAAACTAATTAAAAACCTATTACCCTCCCCACCTGTGGGGGCGCTGCACTAAGAACCACTGAAGGAGACAACACATAAACCTCTACAGAAAGCAGGAGAGCCAACTTTCTGCTTCACAAAATGCAAACAAAAATGAAGTAGCATCAGATTTTAGCGGATGTAGGATTCCTCTTTTGTCTTTGGCAAGGAGTAATAAATTAAAAACCAGAGAAGGCTGCAACATACTGAGGCGTAGAACACGGTTTAGCCAGAAGGTGGCGTCTATTGGAGGGGCACAAACTACCAGCATATATCTGAGACAGCAGCTGCATTTCCATTGACCTCAAAATTACGATAATTGGAAGTATGAAAAATAAATTAAAGTTTTTTGCTAAAACGTTTTTGCACTAGGATGAGGTGGGTTTTTAGCTGTATCAGAATCAGTATATTTTACAAGACTGCAATGGAAAAAAAATTTTTACATGAAAAAAACGTTACTTTTTTCATGTACTACTGGCAGAAACGACAAAGAAGAAGACAGGAAGTGGTAGGATTATAATCCTACCACTTCCTGTCTTGATTTTACTGACTTATCGCATGAAGAAATTTATTTTTGTGTGGTTTTAATTGAGTTCCTTATTTAATGGAAACACCACAGTTGCAGAAAAAAACTCTAGCATTGGTGGAAAGCAAACAAATTACGCATCCATTAAACTATATTGTGTTGTGTTTTGTCCAGTGAATTGTACAGTGAAGTGTTTTGTTTTTTGCGCTTGCTTGTTCAAAACCACATAAATGAAATGAAATTAAAAGACCAGGAGCCATTTTGCGGTTATCGCATCGACTTGCATGCTTGTTTTGGTTGTATTTACCCAGAATGTTCTTCACTGTAGTCCATTTCTTGCTTTTGTTCTGCTTGGCGTGCATCTATGCATTCAAACTGCACTTGAGTTCACTTCAATTGAGCCTTTTTGATCCTCATCAAAGTTTGATTTTACATTCACATCGTCTTACCAAACCAAACTTTCTAGACAAGTAAACTAAAGTTTGATTACAGCAGTGCTGGTGTGAATGCACCGTAAATATCCACAACTTTCCTACTAACAACAGCTGGATTTGTTGCAATGACAATTCTGCAGTCACCCAGGCAACACTTAAAAAGCTGCAAGCTGATCTACTGTGAGATCTTCAAAGTCCAGCCGACGCAGGCTTGCCTGAGGACAGACGAGGCAGAGCTCATTACCTGCACTCTGTCGTACAGCTGCTGTGAGAGAAAGACGCTCTGTGTACCTTCCTTTGTTATTCAATCAGCACCTTGACCTCTGCAGCAATAATGAAGAGTCATCACACACGGGATGGCCTCAGATCAGACGAAATATACTGTGAGTACAATAAGCACAAGAGTCTGCTGACATCTGACACATGTAAGCTTAGAAAAATTTGCTTGTGCTCCAACTAAACAACGAATGTTAAAAGCTTCATTCAGGGAGTTTCCACACCTGATAGTCCAATAGACTTGGTTTAATTGGGGACCAAAACTGCAACATTTGTTACATTTTCAGCTGCTGCGGTTCTCTTTCACTGCACTGTGTCAAATGATCCAAACTAATCAAAAAACCTGTTCCCCTCCTCACCTGTGGGGGCGCTGCAACAAGAACTACAGAAGGAAACAACATGGAGACCACCACGGCTTCCTTCTTCATGAAATGTAAACAAAAATGGAGTGGCGCCAGATTTTAGTGGTTGTAGGATTTGTTGTTGGTAAAATGCCACCAGCTGTTTCTCCTGTAAGCGCTAAAATAGACTAACGTTTGTTTTGGTTGTATTTACTCAGAATGCCCTGCTTTTGGAGCGCTCTCCGGTCTGCTTGGTGGGTGCTTTCAAACCGCAATAAAGTTCCCTTCAACCGAACCAATATGGAGTTTTTTAGGTGGACCAGAGTTCGATTACGTATTCACATCTCCACAAACGAATCAAGATTTCTAGAAGAACAAACTGGAGTTTGATTAAAGCGAACTAAACAGTGTTAGTGTGAATGCATCCTCAGGCTTAGCTTTTACCAACACATTAGCAGGGTTGCTGCAGGTTTCAACCACTCAAATTTGAGAAATTTTAAGACCTTTAAAGACCATCATGAATAAATTTTAAGATTTGAACTCAGAAATGTACAAAAGATAGCGTAACTTATATAGCAGTGCCAAACTACAAAGTGGCAAAGACAAATGACGTCCAGCCAACTGGCATTAGTTAACAGTAAAATAGATAGCTGGTTAGCAATTGTATATTAGCAGCTAGCTAGCAGTAGCCTCAATTGCTTTGAGCAACAAAACATAATAAAGATGTCTGCCTGACTCAAATATCAGATCGATGTGTCTCTAATGGAAACAACTCATGTAGGAATGTCCTATAAAGACACTTCGATTGGAAGTTTAAACTCCGTTAAACTTCCAATTGATTGAATTGGGTTTCACTGTAGGATTCAGAGAGAATCCTGCTTCCTCTGACTTACCTGTGTGTTGAGGCCTTTGCGCTGAGCTGCAGGTGTGTTGGCGTAGGAGGAGATGGAGGAACTGGTGTTGATGTCATCTGTGTCGATGTTGTCGCTGATGCCGCTGCTTACCGAACTGCTGTCATCCCAGCTGCACAAGAAGAAGAAGAAGAGACATGGAGGCTCGTTTCAGTCCATGTAAACAAATCGTTTTTGGGAATGAGGAAAACGAGAGACTAAAACCTGTTGGAATTAACAATAAATCAGTTAATTGCATATTAATTTCCATTTATTTTTCAGAAATATCTTCTAATTCCAGTGTTACATGTTTATTAGAAATTAAAGTTTGATTTTTCAGAGTGTGTATTTGTATTATTACCCTACAATTGTCTCAAAACAACATTATAGTTTATGTCAATAACTTCCAATTCACAAAAAGAGACTAAATAAAGTCTGACTGTATATAATTCTGCTTTGCATTAGCCTGCTGAGAAGAAATAGACCTTTAGAGTTTTATGTGTTTAATATTATCAGTCAGTCAAAGATGCATGCAAAATTAACATTCTTTTTCTAAAAATGTATTTAATATATAAAAACAGATCACTTTCTATGAATGGGAAAAGACGAAAAATGTTAATTGAAGCATGAAATGAGAGTAAAAGAAGAATCTGGTGACTGCATGGTGATTCTCCTTTTATTCTCCATAAAACTGGTTGCAACTTGGACACACACACAACACACACACACACACACACACACGTCTGAATGGGGCTGTCTGTCATACGAACAAAGACTCGATAGAGGGGTGACATCATGGTGCGTTTGTGTGTCTGAGCTGTTCAAATAGGCCCACATGAACAGAGCAAACGTGCCAAGAGTTAAGGATATCTGTAAATATGTCTGTGTGTGTCTGCTGGGGGGTGTGTGTGAGTGTGTGTGTCTGCTTTGAGGCTGTGGGGGACAGGAAGCCCATCCAGTTGGCAAACACTGGTCTGAAAGGAGCAGAGGGAGGCTGATGGTGACAGCCAGTGCAGGGATGACATACACACACACACGCCCACATACACACACACGCATCCACCCACACACCCACCCACACACACACACACACACACACACACACACACACTTTGTCCAGTGCTGAAAGGATAAATACATTTCAGATTTTATCAAGCTAGTATTTGTTACCTTTGATATAATTTTCTTCTAATCCAGAGTACTTATGGTATCATTTATTATTTATGGATGTAAAGATTTTGGATATTTTATTCTCATGATGAATCTCAATTAATGTTTAAAAGTAACCCAAAACATTCCTTAATGTTGGGATTCTTAGTTTTGATATTTTTTCCACAGTTTGTTCAATGAAAGCATCAATGCCTCTGCAAAAACTAAAATTTCACTAAGTATTTTAATTGCTAGAAATAAGACAAAACTGATTAACAAGTCACTTTCATGAGCTTGTTTTAAGTAAATAATTCCTTAATATTTATGAAAATGTAGTAGTTCCATTGGCAGATTATTTCACTTATTACAAGACATTTTTCCAGTCTTATAAGTGAAATAATCTGCCAATGGGACCAGCACTTTTCATCAATATTAAGAAATTATAAACTTAAAACAAACTCCTCAGTCTTGCTGAAAAGTTACTTGTAAGTTAGTTTTATTTTATTTCTAGTGTAATAGATATTTTCACTAGAAAATAAACCAAAAACACTTGGTAAGATTTTGTGTTTTTGCAGTGTAATATTCTGTTTATGGAAGCATGATTCAGTCTATTTGTTTATGAAAAGAGGGATAAATCACTTAATCATTAATAAGGTGATGTTGTATCAAGAATCAAGAATCATCTATTAAGTCGGGTTAATAGAAAACTTTCACATATTAACCTATGCTAATAATGCTGATGCTATTTCAAATGTTTCAGCATAAAAGAAGAAAAGGATTTATATTTTAATTGTGTGACTTTAAGAAATATTTCCAAAGCAATAAAATGAGCCTACACGGTTCATTTCCCACCAACTTATACCGTCTTGTTCTTAATCATTCATCCCTCCAGTTTGATCTTTGTACAAAAGCCAAACAGAGGCAGCTTTGGTATAAACAGACCCAAAGCGGCGTTGCACAGTAGTCAACTTACACGCCCAGAACTTTCCCACCAAGCAGCGACCTCACATCATAATTACGGCTTCAAACTAAGAAGCTAAACAAAAACAGACATTTCCAATGGCACAATTCCCAGATTCAACAGAGAACCGCCAAAACCTAATCAGCTGGTTCCTGACAACCATCGGACCCAAACACCAGCCGATGACCTGACTTCCTCCTGGATTTAACCAGCTGAATAAATCAAGCAGAAGCTTAGCGCAGACACGGCTTACAGAGCTGCAAGCACCCGAAGAGAGAAAAGAGCTGAGCGTGGTGAGAGATTTAGACCAGAACCAGTTTAAGTCTTCCACATGGCCACTGGGGGTATTTCCCACACGCAATCCGCTCACAGAAAATAAACATGGACAGCTGCACTGCAAAACACTAAACTTTACCAAGTAATGTTGTCTAGTTTTTTTTTTCTTGGAAAAAGACAAACTAACTTTTCAGCAGGATATTGGATAGGATATATTTAAATAAATAGGTTACTTAGTAAGTTACTTTTATCTTATTTTAAGTGCACTGAGATATTTGCAATATAAAATAGGCAAAAATACTTGGTTTTATGATTCTACACTGCAAAAACACAAAATCTTACAAAGTATTTTTAGCCTAGTTTATAGTGCAAATGTCTTGGTACACTTAAAAAAATACTAAAATAACTTACAAGTAATTTTTTTCCGGCTAGATATAGGAGATTGTTTTGAGTAAATAATTTCTTAGTACTGATGAAAAAAATATTAGTTTTACTGTCAGATTATTTTACTTCAAACATGAGTAATCTCTTTTTGACTGAATTTAGCTGACAGTGGAACTAGTACTTTTTCATCAATTTTAAGTTATTATTGCCTTAAAACGAGCTGCTATAAAAGTTCCTTTTAAGTTATGTGAGCCTTTTTTCAAGTGCACTAGAAAAAGTAGACAAAAATACTTGTAAGGGTTTATGTTTTGCAGTGTAATAATCCAAACATTGGACATGACATAAAAGCAAACATTAAATTCAATCTCTTTTTCTTGCTTTTATGTCTGGTATCTACCTGTTCAGGGTGCCGGTGTTGCTGTGGGAACCGGGTCGCTGTGCAAAAATGCCAAACTGGACAGAAAGCTTCATGACTCCATGCTGCTGAAAGGATTCACAAAAACAAATCTCTCTCTCTTTTTTCCTCTCTCTCTCTCTTTCTTTCTCTGCGCTCCCTCTCTCGTTCTGGATCGAGGTTCTTTGTCACTTGCTGCAGCGGTGTTTCATCCCCCGGGCGCTGTTTGTCTCTGTCTGCGCCGAGTGCCGAGCTGAAAGGATCTGAGCAGAGGACCTGCCCCGCTGCTGGTAACCTGAGCCTCCCTGGAGACCGTTAACCACTTCACTGCCGCAGCAGCGCTGCTAACGCTGCGCAGCCAAACACACACAAACACACCCTGTGTCCTAAATAAGCCACTTGAGGCTTGAGAAGCATCAAACAGGCGGGACGAGTCAAAGCCGCGCCATCACAGACAGATTGAGACAAAAATGACAATCCTCATCCTCCACTTGCTCTGCTGTGTGGTTCCCAGCTCTGGTTTATGTGTCCTGACTGTGTGTGCGTGTGTGTAGGACTGCAATTTCCCACACAGATCCACCCTGAGCAACTGACAAGCCAGCGCTAATTAGAGATCAGGCCAAGCGGCGGGCCCAGCCCTCAGCATCCTGCTGGCAGAGCAACCCGCCTGTTACCAACCGCCGAGCCTTTACGACCAATCACAGGATACTGAGACGCTAACCACGGGCAGCGCTGGCAAAGACCAAGTCAACAGCTAATGGATCAGAACCAAACGGTCAGTTTATAAATGTTTCTGGGTCGTAGGGAAGTTAAGACTCTTTCACACCTGAAGTTTATTTCATTTTCAGCTGCTGCGGTTCGGTTTCACGCTCCACTGTGTCCAGAGGTGGGTAGTAACTAGTTACATTTACTCAATTACATTCACTTCACTAATTTCTTTTATTTTTTTTATTTACCTTTTCTACACTGTACTTTTTACCTTTACTGGAGCAAATTTTTTATGAAGTATCTCTACTCTTACTTGAGTAAAATTTCTGGATTTTCCATCCATCCATCCATCCATCCATCCATCCATCCATCCATCCATCCATCCATCCATCCATCCATCCATCATCCATCATCCATCCATCCATCCATCCATCCATCCATCCATCCATCCATCCATCCATCCATCCATCCATCCATCCATCCATCCATCCATCCATCATCCATCCATCCATTATCCATTTTCCATCGGTAGCAACTTTATCCAGACGTTCCTCTTCCCAGCCACTCTTTCCAGCTCCTCTGGGGGAATCCCAAGGCGTTCCCAGCCCAGCCGAGAGACGTAGTCCCTCCAGCGTGTCCTGGGTCTTCCCCGGGGCCTCCTCCCGGTGGGGCGACCCCTCAGCAGGGAGGCGACCAGGAGGCATCCTGACCAGATGACTGAGCTTCTCACCCCATCTCTAAGGGAGAGTCTCTTCACCCTACAAAGAAAACCCATTCGGCCGCTTGTATCCGTGATCTCGTTCTTTAACACCTGATTATATTATTAATGGAGGGCTTAAGTTCCCACTCTCAAAATTAATAAATTAAAACTTTTTAAGGTCATACTCATTATGGTCACTTAAAAAGCTTTTCTTTAATTTTATGAATATTGCAGATGTTTCTATTTTATTGGAAAGAGTTCTTCCCCTCCTGGTCTGCAGGGGCGCTGCATCAAGATCTACTGAAGGAAAAGGCACAAAAGCCTCTGAAGAAGACACTGAACACAGCTTCCTGCTTCACAAATCGCAAGTAAAAATTGAGTAAGATCAGATTTTTTCTCTTTTCTCTTTGGTAAAAAAAATTAATAACACAAGCCATTTTTTGCACTAGATTCTTGCGTTTGTTTTGGTTGTTTTACTGAAACTGAACTAAAAATTCAATTCATTACAAAACCTCAATGGGGTTCACAATTTGGCTTGGTGAAACCAAAAGGTGCAAACCATCCTTCAGTTCTTAGACTGGCTAAACGGCCTATAAACCAGTCAGAAAAGGACAGTAATGGAGGACGAAACGAGACCCAAATCAAGACATTCCACACTGGAACCTAGCCTCTCCATTAGGTTAGGGTTCCTCCTCTCCCAAAAGGGTCAAAGTTCAGGAGCCAAACTTCCTTAAAGAGAAACACAGAGTTAAGAAGATGGGGGTTGGTGGCAATGAAAAAAATGAAGCTCCCACATGGGGCAGCCAATAATGGTTTCTGTGAGCGTCCTGAGAAACAGGCAGTGGATTTGTTTGTTTTAACTTTCCCTATGCAAGGCTCCCGGGACCGTGGTTGGTTGGACGGTTGGTCTGCTGGTCATTTCAGTTCACCAGCGGCTCCCCCATCCCCCAACCTCAGGAAAAAAACCAACTCTGGCACGAGCACACAGAGTGTGTGCCGCAGAAATGTACACACAGACATGCAGCCACAACAGAGCAGCCAGGCAGAAGTAAGGGGATTTCCTGCATTTGAGAGGGAACTACTGGCCTCTTCGCCCTGCAGCTGCATCACATAACCCCCAAATCTCTGACTGTCAGGGGGCCGACAGGCAGCGGATGGTACGACGGTGCGTTGGGGCCGTTACAGAGAGAAAAAAGGAATAATATTTCAATTAAAAATCCTCAGAAAATTTGAGATTAAGCTCATAAAATATACAGAAAAAACAGGGAAATTTGTGAGCACCAAAAAAATTCAAAATTTTTTGAAATTAAACTTAAATTTTTGAACTCCTAAAGTAAAATACTCAGAAGTGTTTGAAAAGTTGAACAATTTAAAGTTTAGCTCAGAAGATTTCCAAGTTTTTTCTAAACAATTTAGTAGATTAATCTGAAAACATATACTTTTTTTCTCACAGTTCTTCACTTTTGAAACTCAGAAATAATATCCATGTTTTCTTTTTCTAGAATATTTCTGAGAGCAATCTCAAAATTTATGAGTTTTCTTTCTTACAAATTTTCACGTTTTGGAGCTCAAAAATGTCCTAACTTTTGATACTCAGTTATCTAGAACATTTCTGAGATCAATCTAGAAACTTCTGGGTATATTTTACAGAAATTTACTCTTTTTTTTCCGCCTGTTTTCGCTGGTCCTAGTTCGCGGTTGGAAGACAAAGAGAAACTTTTAGATTTAATCTCTTTATAGGAAGCAGATAACATGTCACTGAAGCTGTCAGGTGCGCTTTAAGTAAACATACAGACAGAAAAGCCAGTTTGTGGATTAACCCTCAAACAAACACAAAACAAGAAGGATGACTTTTGTAATCTTAGTGGTTTAACATCTATAGTGTTAAATTATCTTTGCTGTGAAATAAAACAAACTGAAACGTGCATCGAGACGACATTTCTTGTGCATTCAGTGCAGTAAAAGTAAAGCAAACTGAAACTGACTGAACACAGGAACACATGAAATAAAACTTTAGGTACCAGCAGTTTCAGAAGTTCAGGTGTATTAAGAATATGTTTCTGACTTTACGTCTTTATTTGAATGATTTTTTTCCGTTTGTACAACAAGAAAACTTAAGAGGATTGAAGGAGACCTAAACATGCATGAGAAAGTCCCGGATTGTTTTTGTTTTTTTTAAGTAGAGAAACTTTAATTATTCTGTCTTTTGGCTTTTCTACTTGAATCAAAAGTAGATCAAGTTTTTGGTTTCTAAGTTTGCAGGCAGAAAAAAAAAATCATGTTCTGAATTGTACGGTCAAGCTGAAAAGACGAAGGAAAAGGAGAAAAACGGGATTCTGGGACATTCCGGGCCGAATCCCAGGAGTCCTGCGGTTTGAAAATGACACAGCTGTCCCCGCTTTGACAGGGACAGACGGAACCGGAGCGGACAGCACAACGAGCCGGGTTTGTCTTTCCGCTTATTGGGCCTACCGTCTCCTGTCTCAAAGAAAGAAAAAAAAATCGCTGCCCAGATTCAGATGATTTATGGCACCATGTTTTCTTTAAACGCTCGCTTTGTGTTTGTGTGTTTAACGTGTAAACACTCCTATAGATTCGACCGACTGACCCCGATCTACAGAGAATACACACAAAACTCTGAACACGTGTGCATCACTTCACACACACACACACACACACAACCCCTCTGTAATGCACTCACTTGAGACAAATGAGGAATTTCTATCGGCAGTGCAGATGCTATGAAACCCATTTCCACCTCAGCGTGAGAAGAAGGGTCAAAACATCGTTTTTGTTCTAGGTGGAAAAAATAAAGCTTAAAGGTATCAAATTCTGCTTATTTGAACAGGTTAGCAGAAGTCAAGGCAAGTTCATTGCACAAAAATGTTCTTAAATCTTAAGGTTTACATGTGAAAATGGCTGCAAACAGATGCACAATTGTACAACCATACATCTTTGAAAAGCAAAAGTAGTGCCTCCTGCACAGCCAACAAGAATGCAGCAAAACACTTGTCTGCCATTGTACAGCGCTCACAGCGGTAAAACCAAGTGCCCTGAAAGCAAAAAAAAAAAATCTTACCAAGTTTTTTTTTGTTTAGTTTCTATTGCAAATATCTTAATACACTTCAAATAAGACAAAACTAACTTATGAGTAACTTTTCAGATACATATGGGAGCTTGTTTTAAATCAAAAATTTCCTTAATATTGATGAAAAAGTATTTGTTTCATTCACATAGAGTGAATGAAACATGTTATGTTATGGGAAAAATGTCCTGTTATAAATGAAGATATCTGCCCATGGATTTACGGCACACTGCTTGGTGATTTATGATGTTACATTCTGGAGGTTTTTGTGAAACAGCTCATTTTCCAGACACCAAAAAATATTAACCTCTTACCAAAAACCACCTGGATGTTCTTTTGTTTTAAGGACTCGGGTTGTTTATTAGAAGCAGCTGAAAGCCAAATGGAAGAACAAAAATTTAGAAAAAAGTGATCTTTGCATGATATGTCCCCTGTAAGGGGCTCCAGATAACAAATGATAATCCTCTTCAGAAGAACAGAAACATATTTGGGGCTTCCAGCTGCTAGAGAACCACTTGCTGTTTTTTTCCCTCCACATTTCCCATGTGAAAAATGTTATTTTGAGACAAAACAAGAAGGTCTGCAGTCCGTCTCAAGACTCTAACCAGACTAAAACATGGATCCGAGTTAAACTTCAAGGTTGCACTAAAACGTTTCCCTGAAACTTTAGCTAATAGACGTTTGAAGGATTCAGACTCACCCTGTGCTAAAGGACCAACAAAACTCTCACAATAGACGAATTCTCCTTTTGCTCCACTTTGTCCATCTACGGTTTCGTCCCAGTGGTCTCGGTCAGATTCCAGACCGGACCAGAACCATGGGGCTGAGATTCTGAACCGCTTTTTGTTTTCCTTCAGAAACTAGAAGCTCGGTGGCTTTACAGCGCTGACTGCCTTCAGAGAGCAAATTTGGATATAAAATAAAAAAAGTGTCTGATTTACAACCGATCCGTCAGTAGAATTACTCAGTGTGTCATTTCGCATCTCTATAGTGAGGCTGTTTTGTTTACAGCTAATAGAAACCATGGGTGGCGATCTGCTGGTATGGTAGCCATGGCAACCTGGGTTACCACGGCTACCATATCAGTAAGGGCTTTGTCTCAGTCTGTATCTACCTGCTTGTAAACAATACTTTGTATTTATCCTGTTAATGATATAAGCCCCAGTTAGTGGCATTTAATTTTAGACGACGAAAACTTACAGCATTAAAGGAGTTTAAATGTTAAATAACTAATTTTTACAGTGAATTTGAAAGATATGGAAGAAGATTGGAGCCACTGGAAAAACAAAAAGACATCAAGTTTTTTCTCAATTTTGACTTTTTTCTTAAAATTTTGATATTAATCTAAGAAAAATCTGAATAAAAAAAAACACGTCAGAATTCTGAGATTAAAGAAGAAATTTTTTTTTTTTACTATTTTCTCAGAATTCCGATTAAAGTTCTGGAAGACAAAAATTGTCTGAAGTTTTTCTCTTCTTTAATCTCAGAACTCTGAGAAAATAGTCAGAATTTTATTTCTACATTTTCGGTGGTCCTAACCCTCCGTAGAAAAAGCAGATTATACCAGATGGGATTTCTGTGTGGGCGCTTCAAAACAGCAAAACGAACTCAACCTTTAGAGCCACACAGCGGGATCCATAGTTTCTAGCCAGCAGGGCTTCAATCCAAACATCACGCACTGCAACAAAGTGAAACTGCTCACGTTTTCAAAGAAAAAAAACTATTTGTACAGTAATCTTTACCTGAAGTTTGGATCTGGAGAACAATTAAGGCTTCATAAGAAATCAGCTGATGTGGATTGGACAAAATACAGGGAGAGCTTTGGTAGATTTTGTTTTGCAGGTTTGCAAGTGGTACGGAAGAGGATTAGGGCCACTGAAAAACTAAACTAAACTCAAATGATTATGGCTTTTTTGGCAGATTTCTGACTTTAGGTCCTACGAAATTAAAGTAGGAATTCTGACAATTCTCCTGTCATAATTAAAGTCATAATTATGAAATTTAAGTCATAATTCTGATTTTAAAAAGTCCAAATTCTGATGGGATTAAAGTCATAATTCTGATATTAAAGTAAAAATTGTGTGGAAGAATGCCAAATTCGAAATCTGAGATTAAATCCAAAATCTGAGAAAAATTCTGAATTGATATTAAAAGTCATAATTCAGAAAAAAAATTCAGAATTCAGAGAAAAACATCAGAATTTGGGGGGAAAAAGTCAGAAGTCTGAGAGAAAAGTGACAATTCTGAGAAAATAAAAAATTCTGAGAAAAAAAAGGCATAATTTGAGAGTGAAATATAAAATCTGAAGAGACTCTAACAACAAAGATCTGCAGCAGTAAAAGCAGAAAAAAATCTGGTGGGAGAAAAAAAACGTATTTAACAATAATAATAATTATTATTACAGCAGGTGGAGAAACGACCTGCTGGAGGGTGAAACACCTGCAGCGCCAGGTGTTGATAAGGTTAAAAACATTTTGCTCTTCTCCCCGAGGCCAACAGGAAAACTGCTCAAGTCCAGACATGAGAGAGAAACAAGCATCTGTGTGTCTGCACTGTAAAAACACTAAATCCTACCATAAACTGGTTTATTCTTATAGTGAAAATATTACTTGAAGTTAAACAAAACTAACTTACAAGTAACTTTTCATCAAGACACAGCAGCTTGTTTTAGGTAAATAATTTATTAGAACTCATGAAAAAGTTCCAGTTCCACTAGGAGATTATTTCACTTTTAACACAGAAAAAATGTGTTGTTACATGTAAAATAAGGACTGGTACTAATTTTACTTGATATTAAGGATTTATTGATATAAATCAAACTACGATATCTTGTTAAAACGTCACTTCTCAGTTAGTTTTGTCTTATTTTAAGTGTACTGTCATATTTGCACTAGAAAAAGACCAGAAATATAAAAAACACAAAATCTCACCAAGTATTTTTGTTTAGTGTGAATATCCCACTTCACATGAAATAATAAAAAAACTGGTTTAAAAGTATCAAGATACGGGGGCTTTTTAAAAGTAAATATTTCCTTAATATTGATGGAAAAGCACTAAATAATCCACAACCAGATTATTTCACTTGCAACGAGACATTTCTTCCATATTATAAGTGAAATAATCTGGCAGGGAAATGATTGACTTTAAAACAAGCTCCTATGTTTTACTGAAAGGTTATCTGCTATCTTTGTCTTATTTTATGTGTACAACAATATTTCATCTAATAACTTCTTGGTAAGATTTTGTTTTTGCAGTGCGGCCTGCAGTCATGCGCCACTTCGCACAATGATCCATCATCAACATCTTTGGTTGCAGACAAAACAATTAGAGGATGAATCATAAATGAATACTCATAACTAGAGAGGATTTCAGCAGATAAACAGCAGGAGCAGCAGCATCACAAAATGATTCACCGCAAAGAAATGGATTTTATGACCTTGGAAAGGTATAGCAGTGTTGCACAAACTGGGTTGTGTAATACAGTGTGTCACATTGCTCCGAGGTGCAACTCAAACAAAGCCTGCAGTTTCCTCTCCCTATGAGCAATTAGTGGAATAATGAATCAGGAGTCTTTCTATGCAGTGTGAAGGACTTAAGAGATTAGCTGTTGAGAGATTTAGTGGGAATCGTTCTGTTTATTTGCTTAGTGAGTCTGAAAAGGCCAAGAAATGCAAAGATCTCCACAAAAGCATGAAGTTTACAATGAAAAGGTAACGAAGAAGGGATCAGGCCTTAACGAGCGCTGATGAAGGAGCCTGTCAGTGGATCAGGCTGAGTTTCACATGACGCCTAAAAAACAAGAACGCTGCTCAGAACAACAAAAACTAATCCCACAGACAGAAAGTCACTTTGGCTTTTTCTGGATCACAAATTCATTTGTCATAATCAATGTGGCGGATTTTCTGTATAGGGGAATTTTTTCAATGGATATAAAATGCTTTAGTGCAAGTAGCAACATCTTGTTGTTGATCACACGACAAAAACATTGTCTATCGAAAAGCGTGATTTTTTTTTTTTTATCGCTGTGTTTCCATTAAGCAAATTTATTTTCATAATTCCAATTGGCAAAATGTAAATGCAGCTATAAGTAAAAAACGAAACAAAGAGAAAAAGATGGGGGTGGGTGCTTTGTGCCCCCACTGCAGTTTCAGACAACAAAGACCTCTTCTTCTTTGTCTTCTGTAACAAAGAGGATTCAAACCGGAGGACAGACCATAATAGATTGCTTCCTCTTTTCTCAGGATAATAAAGCTCTCTTACACATAAGCACACAGTTTCTATTCTCCGTTGTACATTAACGGTCTGCTGGGTCATGACTCAGCTTTGAGTCTTGAAACACTTCAGGTACATTTGATATGTTAGTCATTTTGCACACGTCATGTTTCTCCCCCGTCTGCTCATTAGTCCAGGTCTGGGTTGATCGGAAAACGTTTGGCATGAAAGCTTTAAAGGTTTTCTTAAATGTGAACCTCAGCCCTTTGAAGCCCGTGACCTCAGAGTTCAGGGGTCACGGCGTTTTTGCCTCAGCGCCACGTGAGCGCCCGACACCTCCCGCCCTTCGGTTCTCCTGAACACTTGGCTGCATTGCAATCCAGAGAATACAGAAAGAAACACACAGGTCACACAAATCCACAGCAGACTGCACAGATGAAGCTCGTAAAGGAAAGTCCTGAACATGAACCCTGATCAGCGCCATTCCTCCGCCTGCATCATTAACTCGCTTTTCATAAATTAAATTAGCCTCATCTTTTACAAGATGAAACCAGTGACCCTTCCTGTCCCGCAGCTCCAAGACTTTCCTTCCAGTGTGCCAATGCATTTTATCCAATGATTCCCAAATTATGAAAGAGGATTAGGGCCACTGTAAAATATATAAAAAAAAACTTTTTTTCTTAGAAATCTGACCTTAAACTTATGAGATTAAAGTCAGAATCCTGAGGAAAAAAGTCCGAATTTTGAAGAAGACTTCAGATTTCCAAGAAAAAAGTTCAAATTCTGAGAGTAAAACCAGAATTCTGGGGAAAAAAGAAAATCTGAATTCTGAGAAAAACTGTTGGAAAAAGTTACAATTCTGAGATTAAAGTCACAGATATATGATTATAAAGTCAGAATTTTGAAACCGGAATTCTGAGAAAATAAAATCTCAAAATCTGAGAAGTTATTTTCCAAAGAAAAAAGTTAAATTCTGAAGGGGAAAAAAATCTGAATTTCGAGTAAAAGCAAATTTTGAGAAAAAAATTCAGAATTCCGATTTTACTCAAAATTCTGAAACTGAAGTCAAAATTCTGAGATTAAAGTCAGTCTGAGAGTAAAACCAGATTTTTTAGGAAAAAAGTCAAAATTCTGCGAAAAGGGTTGGATTTCTTTTTTTTTTTTCAGTGCCCTTAATCCTCTTCTGAACCAAACCTCCTGATTAATCCCATTAATTTTAAAGTGGAGAGATTAATCAGACATTCCTGCAGAGGTGAGGGGAGACCAACCTCTCCTTTTCTCCACTCTTTTCTCTGAATAAAGAATTAAACCGCAACATGATCATGGTGGAAAAATGTGACGCTTCTGGAGAGAAGCAACATCTGCAGTGTCAGTCGATTATAAACCCTTCAGAGAAACATGAAATAAAATACGAAAAGACCCCCAACTTTTATCATTTAGCTGCTTTTTGTGCTCTACTTATCGCACTCTTTAATCAAAACAAGCACGAAAGAAAAACCAAGAGATGAGAGGAGAGACGCATGAAAAGAGGGGAGGAAATGGGAGATGAAAGACAAATGAGGAGAGTTTGGCTTACAGTGAGAAAAAGAGAGAGAGAGAGAGAAAAAGAGAGAGAGGAAACACTGCAAAAACACCAAATCCCACCATGTGGTTTCTAGTGGGCCATTGTAGATAGAAAAAAAAGTAAATATTTCTTGAAAATTTCTGAGTAATCTCAAAATGTCTGAGAGTTTTTCCTCACAAACGTACAACGTTTCCAGCTGTGAGAATTCCCTTATGCTTTTATAGAAAACTTCTGAGTAATCTCAACATTTTTTCTTCTTAATTTATGACTTTCTAAGTTAAAAGAATTTTCCTTTTTTTGAAAGAAAATATAAAACTTTCTGCATTTTTAGCTGGAATTTACTCTTTTTTTTCTTTCTACAGTGGCCCAAATACGCCGTCGTAAGATTCAGATAGTAGATGCATATACATTTTTGCAATAAATTTTAAACTGATCTAATCATAAACAGAATTTAATGCTTTTTTCCCCTTCCTGTTAAGAGCTGGTGATAGCTGGATAAAAAATGCACAAACCCTCTGCCTCTGTTTTCATCCACAGCAGGCATTTTTCTCGCTTAATTTACCCCTCATTCATTTAGAGCCGTCTCCATCCATTCTGCCGTCCATCTTCGCCTCATTTTATTCCCTCCCCCATCGACTGTCTTTCTTTCAACCCCCTCATCTTTCTTCAGCTACATGGTGGGGCGCAGCTCAGCCTTTATTCGCTTCTGTCTGACAGCCGGCCAAATCCTTCCCCAACTGTCTGACAGGACAAAGGCGGCAGCAGAATCACAAACAAAAATGTCACAGATTGAGCAAAACTGTCCGTCTTCTCTCTGTGTGACATCCAACACAAACGACTAACATCTCAGACGATGAATACATCCTTAAACTGAGACATAAAATTCAGATCCGGAAAGATATTTTTATGCTGAATGATCTTATTGAGAAGTTTTTCTGCCTCAGGTTCTGAAAAGGTTCTGAAACTGGGTCATACTAACCAAGTGCTGCCTCACATATTGTGTTTCAATGTTTGACATTTTTCTTTCTCAGTGTGTCAACCCACAAGTTTCATAACATATACAAATATCACCTCTATCTACACCTTTAGAACAAATATTTACCGGTTTTAAAGTGGATAAGAGAGAAACAACTGATTATCAACTACAGTTGAACCAATAACTCAACACAGATTTCCTTAATTTTGGGAAATCACAATCTTTCGCTAATGTTGGAAAAACAGTTTCGCAATTGCAATGTTTCCAATGAATAAGAGATGCAATTAAAATCACAATAAGTTCCTTCACGCAGTAACATGCTGGCATCATTCTCCAACCACTTCCTGTCGTCTTCTTTGTCGTTTCCTACAGTAGTAACATCCAGTTGTTAATCAACTCAAATGATGTGAAATAATTTGAGTTTTCATTGCAGTTTTACAAAATAAACCAATTTCAATACAGCCAAAAAAGAATCACCTTTTCTAGTGGCCAAACCTTCAGATTATCTGAAACTGATTTCTTTCCATTAAGTAAATTTATTCTCAAAATTGTGCCATTATAAGGTCAATGGAATCGTAGCTATTGTTGCTACACTTGGCAACTTTTCAGCCAAAATAAATGGGTATCGACCAGAATCAGACGATGGTGAAAACAAATCGCCCAGGCAATACGATCGGTGCATCGCTGATATGAACACGCAAGAGAGATGTCACTATTTCTACAATCCACAAATCCAAATTTGGAATAATTAATATCAAAGGGATCCTGTGAGATGGACTAATAATAATAAACTGAGAAAGAAAATGGAAGAGGACTTTTCCCATGAATAAAATATCATCAACAATCAGTGTGATTTTGTTTTAAAACTTCATTTTTAATTGGGCTCAATCAGATTTAACAGCAAAATTTAATAGAGGACATTGAAATATGCACTGCAAAATCACAAAATTTTGGCAAGTATTTTTTTCTTCTAGTTTCTAATCCAAAAGTCTCAGTACACCTGAAATAACTAACTTAGAAAAAACTTTTTTCCAAACTACAGGAGCTTGTTTAAAGTAAATAATTCCTTTAATATTGATTAAGAAGTCCTAATTACACTGGCACCTGTATCATGGGAAAAATTTATTTTTGAACTGATCATTTTTAAGCAATATTAAGCTCATAGATCTGCTGAAAAGTCACTTGTAAGTCAGTTTTGTCTCATTTCTAGTTTCCTGGTATATTTGCAGTAGAAACTAAACTAAAAAACTTGAAAATATTTTATGTTTTTTCAGAGCAAAAGGAGAAAAGTTACGTCAACCCACCTGTCGGCGTCTCCCTGTCCTGACGACGCGTTCCGATGGAGCGTCTCTCGAACTGCAGCCATGCTGTCAGGCAGTCGGTTCAGGCGGCGAGTGTAGAGACCCAAACCTCCATCAGTCATGTAGCTGCAAAAAAATAAATAAATAAATTTTAGGCACCAGCATGCAGGGTCGGAAAAAATCGCAGGTGAAAATGTGCAGCACAACAGTTTCAAATCCAACACACTCTGCCCGGTCTTTCTCTGATCAATGATCTTTATTTAGATACAGGGAGGCGGAGCTGACTTCAGAGCGGTTTTCTGGTTGGAGTAAAGCGTCCATCAATCAGAAAAAAAAAAAAAACAAAAAACACTGAAGACGGCAAACTAAATGGACCAGAACAGCAGTGGTTTTGTGCCTCTTTAAAAAGACGACGCACAAAAATTGTACTCAAGTAAGAGTAAAAAGTATTAGGTAAAAAGTTACTCTAGTACTGAGTAACTGATCAAATCAATCAGTCACTTAATGACTGATTGATAAATGACAATAATTTGTATTAGTAACAAAAAATAACAAAATCATTAAAAGAAAAATATTTCTTTTTTATTTCAATATAAATTTATAAAACTAACAAAAACCACAGGTGTGTGTCTGGTGAATATTTGGTTAAAACATGTTTGTTTTTCACTTAGTGGGTAGAAAATCCAGAAATGTTACTCTAGTGAGAGAAGAAATACTTCATAATAAAATTACTGAAGTAAGAGTATAAAGTTCAAGAAGCACATCTTAAATGTAATTAGTTACTATCCAACTCTGTTGAAAAGAAGAGGCTGTACAATAGACAGAAGATGAGTCTGTTCTTTATTTTACCAGAACATCAATTCATTACACAAACCAGTTCCTGCCTGTCAAATGCTGATGAATAGAAGAACTAAAGATAAGATCTGCTATAAACATAGTGACTACTTATCTACAAAAAGGAGGCTAAGCGGTGATTAAGTTCATTTCGTAACAGAAAAAAAACCTGATTTATATGTTAGGAGACTGAAAAGTGTTTCCAAGATGCTGAAACGTTCCCAGCAGATAATAAAAAACTCAAACTAAATATGAACCAAAGATCACAGATGGATATAAAAACTGACTGATTTAGCTCAGGCCCACAGAGTCGGTTGATGTGGATGCAGAAAATGTAACGGATTCTTTATAAAAACTCAGATTTAAATGACAATATATACGAGTAGCCAGGAACTTCTAATAGAAAGAGAACTTATTTAAACTCTCTCATGAAATACAAACATCATTGGGGTTTTACTAAATAGAATTTGTCAATTACAAATAGAAAAAAGAAGACAACCAAACATATTTATAAAAGTGATTCATTTGCATTTGTTTCAAGTCAATAATTCCCTAATTATTATTGTTTCCAGTGCTATAACTGAAATAATCTGACAAGGAAATGAGTAATTTTGAGTTTTATCTGTGCATCTCTGTTTTAGTTTGTTTTACTCATGAAGCACTTTGTGACTTTTATCTATGAAAGGTGCTATATAAATAAAATATACCTATTTAATAGTAAGAAATCTGCAGAAAGTACAAAAGGATCCATTACAGGATATCCTAAATAAGTAAATAATATGCCTTTTGTACATATTATAAACACAAAGTTTTAATAAAATAATGTATGCAACCTTGATATAAATTCAAAAACAAATGCAGTTAAAGCAGGACTTTGTCCAGACACAGGATCCAATCCATAGGGGGTCGACGTCAATCATCACACTGCAAGTCAGCTTGCAGGTGACCAGCCAGAGACAAACACAAGCTCAAACATTCCTCTGTCACACTAACAACCCCGCTCCTATCCACCTGTCCCAGTAGAAACGTGTCCAAACATCACATTTTATTGTTTACTGGGGATTTATTATGTAAAAAAACATCACATTTTCCATGTTTTTGTACTTCCATCTGAGTTTCTATGGCTCCTAAAAACAAACTAAGCTCTTAAAAAACACACACAGCCGATTTTTTTGGCAATAAGTTGATGCTTTTTTGGTGTCTGGAAAATTAGCAGTTGCGAAAACCTCCAGAATGTTGAGTCACATTCAACAGAGGGGGTTCCGCCGTTACCTAGCAACCCCGGAAGCCCAGCCTCGCCCCGTTACCTAGCAACCCAAGCAGGATTGCTAGGATTCGTGCAGAATTCACATTTTCACGATTTTATTCTCCCATTTGGGTTTCTGCTGCTTATAAAAACAGACCAACCACTTTAAAAAAAATCACCACCATGTTTTCTGGCAATAAGTTCAGAAGGTTTTTGGTTTCAAAATCCTTCTGATTGTTAAGTCACATTCGACAGGCACTGCACCGTTTACCTAGCAACGCAAGCCGAGCTCCAGCTTGTGGCCAGTTGGTTTTACAACTGTATGCGCTGTACAATGGCTGCTGGAAAAGATAAGTGTTTTGCTGTTGACTTACCATTCGGAAACCACTTGCTTCATTATGGTTGGTTGTTCAGGAGGCTCTACCAATGCTTTTCAAAATGTACGGTTGTGTAATTGCACATCGTTTTGCAGATATTTTCACGTGTGAGTGTAAATGTTGAGTTGGGGAACTTGGTAGGCAGCAGATTATTTGAATTTAAAGGGATAGGATTCCCTAAAACCCACTAAAATCTCAATGTCTTGGATTAATTTTGTGCAAACAATGTAATTAACATGTTTTGTATCGTCTATAAACCTATCCTTCAAGTTAAAATAATAGGTCACCTTTAAAATTAAGAGACATCTCACTCCTCAGGTTTCATACAAACAGAATCATGTTACAAACCTACCTGTCTGCCTCAAACATGTCAGCCAAAAGCAAAATCTAACACGTCCAGGTGCTTCTGGCCGATTAAAATCTCGAAAGAAAAGCGTCCGTTTAACCGTCAGGTCTGCGCCGAACACACAGATCAACAATACCAGCAGGTGAAAGAGACTTTCATCGTGGTGAAATGAAGCTGGCCAACTTGTGTGTGAGCTCAGCGTTGATATGAGGCGGCTCTCCGCTCCACGTGCTGATTTCCCTCCCCTGACAGGAGGTTGGGTCTGGCGGAGGGGAAGGGAGGGAGGAGGAGGAGGAGGAGGAGGAAGAGGAGGAGGAGGATGGATCAGACAGTTTACCCCCGAAGCGTTAGAGAGCCAAGTGCTGGGAGAACCAAAAACTGAGGGGCGATGGACTGAAGAAAACCGCTGCACTGCAAAAACACAAATACTTTTGATCCAGTTTCAAGTGAAATCTCTTAGTACACTTGATAAAAGATCAGAAAGACATAGGAGCTTGTTTAGAGTCAATAATTCCTTAATATTGATTGCAAAATACTTACTCAACTGGCAAAATATAAAACATGGGAAATGTCTTATCATAAGAATAATCTTTCTTCAATCAATATGAAAGAATTATTGACTTAAAACAAGCCCTTATATCTTACTGAAAAGTTACTATCAATTTAGTTTTATCTTATTTCAAGAGTTCTAAGATATTTGCTCAAGAAATTAGACTAAAGTACTTGGTAAGATTTTATAGACGTCGTGGTTTTGAAGTGTGAACAATCAGACTGTTTACAAACACAAAATATTCTCAGTTTTGTTCTTTTGTGCGAATTTCTGAATACACTTAAATAAAATAAATAAATCTAACTAATAAGTAACTTTTCAGGAAAATATAGGAGCTTATTTCAAATAATATTGATGAAAAATTCCTAATTCCACTGAAAGCTTATTTCAATTCTAACAATACATTTTCCAGTAATATAAATAAAATAATTTCCCAGCAGAAACTTGTATTTCTAAATTTACTTGTAAGTTAGTTTTGTCTTAGTTCTTACATACCAAGATGTTTCCACTACAAACTAGACCAAAAACACCTGGTAAGATTTTGTGTTTTTGCAGTGCAGCTCTAAAAACGTCTCCTGAATTGGTGAAAGTTTATTTCGATGGTTGCTTTTTCATTTTACCTGTGTCACATTTCCTCCTTGTACAGTATAATCCCAGTTAATCTTTCAATAAATGGATCTCCAGTGTTGGAAAGAGCAGCAATTCATTTCACCATGGGGTTGATTTTCAAGGTGGGCTGAACTCCCTGCAGATTTTACAACAGTTGGGAGTTTCCTGCCCTGTTTTAAATGCCATAAAAAGTTCTGCCATGGTGGCAGCGGTGCAAAAACAGAAAATCTTACCAAGTATTTTTGTCTAGTTTATAGTACAAAAGTTTTAGTACACTTTAAATAACTTTTTTTGACATTTTTCCTCATTTCAGTGAATTACAGTCTTTTTTCAAGTGTTCTAAGATATTTATGCTTAAAACTAGATGTAGTATTTGGTAAGATTTTGTGTTTTTGCAGTGTTTTTTGTGTTTTTTTGTGCCACGCACTGAAAAAACATAATTTTACCAAGTGTTTTAGGTCTAGTTTGTAGCACACTTGAAATAAGACAAAACTAACTTGTACGTAATTTTTTAGTAAGATATAAGATCTTGTTTTAAGTCAATAATCAATTAATATTGATGAAAAAGTATTAGTACTAGTCATAAGTGAAATAATCTGGAACGTTTTCATCAATACTAAAGAATTATTGACTTAAAACAAGCAACAATATCTTGCTAAATACTTGTAAGTTCTTATTTCAAGTGTACTAAGACATTCGCACAGGAAACTAGAAGAAACAGTTGGTGATATTTTGTGTTTTTGCAGTGCAGTGAAGCAGTTAAAACCAGCTCCTCCTCTGTGGGGAAACGTCCCAGCTCCGGTGCGGAAGAACCAGTTACGTCTGTGCTGGATGCCGACGCGCTCGCGATCGACGGAACCGCAAAATGTCCCGAGGACGAAGAGGAAAGTGGGAGGTCATCATCAGTCTGAGTGTTTTAAATGGTTAGCCCACAGGGTGACTCCACCCACACACTCTCACACACACACCCACACACACACCCAACAACAAAGAGCCTCAGATAGTCTCTGTTTAAATAAAAGCTGATTTCCCCATCATCCATCACTTCTTTCTAAAGCTTCATAAAAACACGATCGCTTCACCTACAGAACATTAACTAGCGTAGATGAAACATCAATAGAAACAGTCCAGACATCAACAAGGTCCGGATCCTAACAACAAGAGGATTTGTGGACTTTCTTTGCTTTATGCTGATGTCAAAAGTATGAATAATGAGAAACGGCTTCAAAACAGAAGAAAAATGAGAAACACGACTTCAAAGGGACTTGAAGTAGAAAATATCATTACAATCATTTAAATATTATTTAATCATTGCATTGCAAAAACACAAAGTCTGAAGTTTATATGGTTTAGGTTCCAGGACAAATATTTAGTACACTTGAAAAAAGGCAAAACTACCTAACAAGTAACTTTCCAAGATATAGGAGTGAATGATTCCTTAAATCTGACTAAAAAGTACTAGTTATATACTAGTTATAACAGGAAAAAATGTTTTGGTAAAACCAAAATTACTTGGTAAGATTTTTTTGCAGTGCAGAGTTTAATTCTGTATTTCTGCTTCAGTTTTTTGTGTTTTCACTTCAAAAACTGAAAATCTTTCCAAGTGAAGTTGGGTTTGTAGTCAAAATATCTTCATACACCGGAAATAAGAAAAAACGCTTGATTCAAGTAAATAATTTCTTAATTTTGATAAAAAGTTATATTTCCACAGGTAGATTTTTCCTCCTGCAGTAAGACATTTTTCCAACAATCTGCCTGTGGAACCAGCACTTTTTAATCAATATTAAGGAATTATTATTAAAACAAGCTCCTTTGTCTTGCTGAAAAGTTACTTGTAAGTTAATTTGAAGTGTATTAAGATGTTGGCTCTACAATCTAGACCAAAAATACTTGGTAACATTTTGCATTTTTGCAGTAAAGAACAGAGTATGAAAACATTCTCCACGGACAATCAGTTCAAACTCATGCAGATGTTTTCCAAACTTTATCTGAATCTTTCAGTCTGAAGCCAACGTGGCGCCTTTTACAGCTTCATCTGATAACAATGATGACAACAAAGCTTTGGATAAGTGTAACAGCCAAAATATGCAAAGAGCATGTTATAACATAGACAGTGGCTTTGTGAAATAAACATAAACTGTGGATCTGATGATCAGCATTAGTGCATCTGATGGTTCATGCTGCATGTTGGCTTTGAATCATTGTGGATAAATGTTGTTATAAAAGCTGCACACACAATCTCGCAAAGAATCTTTGGTCTATTTTTTAGTGCAAAATATCTTATGACACTTATAAAAAATAAAAAATAACTTACAAATAACGTTTAAGTAAATATAGAAGCCTGTTTTAAGTCAATCTGTCCTTAATATGTATTTTTAAACGTACTACTTCCACTGGCAGATTACTTCACAAATGTTTTGTGTGTTTTCTGTATAGGTAGTTCAGTCATTGAGGAACACTACTGCCCTCTTCTGGTTTGTTATAAAACTGTATATGAACCATTAAAAGACCCGCATTTGAACTTATATATTAAATATATATTAAGTTAGCCATAATAACCTTTAAAAGTGATCTGTTATAATTTCCTGAACAGGTTAGGATAGTTTTATGGTCTATTCAAAATATTTTTATTTGCACAAAGTTATTCTTAGATAATGACATTTCAGTCTGATCTGTTCTGCCTTTTTTCAGTTCCTTTCATATTTAGCTGTCACTCTAAATCCATGTCAAAATGGATCCAAACGGATAAGCAATTATACAACCTTTGAAAAGCAGAAGCGGAGCCTCCTGTACAACCAACAAGAATGCAGCAAGAGGTTTCTGGATGACAAGTCAACAAAAAAAACACTGCTTGTCGTCTCCAGCAGCCATTATACAGCAAAAACAGTGGGAAAACCAGCCGACCAAACACGTTGGAACTCAGTTTGTGTTGCTAGGTAACCGGCTGGGCTTTCAGGGTTGCTAGGTAACGGGCAGTGCCTGCTGATTTGTAACATTACATTCTGTTTTGTTATTTGAAGGATTTTAAAGGGAGTAGAAACCCAAATGGAAGTACCAAAACAGTAAAAGTAAAACAATCTGCTGCATCCACCCACTTACCCACTGGTGACATCATCAGGGCGCACCACGTTCTTGCTCAGCACATCTCCGTCGCTCATGTAGCCGGTGACCTCCATGGCGGGGCCGTCCAGCTCCATTTCGTCTCCGGCTCTGTCCCCCAGCTCCACGCCGCACAGAGCGCCGCCCCTGCCGGCCAGCTGCCTGCGCAGGTGCCCGGGATACAGGTAGCGCCCCCCTCGCCCGCCGTAGCCGTTCCCAACAGAAGGGGCATCGCCCGCCTGCAGACGAGGGCTGGACTGCCCCAGTCGCCATGGTGACAGTGACGAGCGGGCAGAGGTAAGGCTGAGGATGCTTCGACCGCTCCCGCCGCCGCTACTGTTGTTGCCGGACGATCCGCCGCCGCCACTGCTGATGTCTGTCGTAACGCTGCCGTCAAAGGTGGTTTCCAGAGTGCTAAGCAGAAAAAAAATTATTTAAACAACAAACAATCAAGAGGAGAGTATACACTTAGATCATTTGAGTACACAGAAAAATTAAAGTAGAAAAATGGGAATTTTATTAACAGAACTATTATCAAATATCAAATATTGGTATCGGTATGGGAAGTGAAAATATTGGATCGGTGCATCCGGAGAATTATCACCATAATTTTTTTTGAAAAAGATCCTTAAAATAAAATTTATTTGATGCTTCCTTGTCAAGATGAGAAGGTAAATGCAGTCAGTTGTGGATTAATATTTAATCCCAATCATCAGTATTTTCATTATTATTTACCTGTGAGTGACCTGAGTTCCCCGCAGACTAGACATGGTCTCTTCTAAATTTTGCCGTAGGTCTGCGATGTTTTTGACGGTGCGCAGCCGTCTGGTCTCTGGGTCTTCACCTGAACAAAACATTGTTTTGAAAAAGTAATAAAACTGAGATTTAAAATGTAAACTCTGGACAGAAGCAGAGACTGCCTACCTGAAAGGTCTTCGATGGACGTCTGGCTGGTCTTTGTGCAGGAAACGTCTCCGCCTCTTCCCACTGAGCCGATCTCTGGGTTCACCGTTCCCTCGCCATCTGTTTGTGTTCTGCCGGAAAACAAATTGTGCGAGTGATTAAAGTGAGGAAATCATTGATTGTGAATTATGGCGCACTTAGGGGGAACCTAATATTCAGAAAATTGTCACGAAGAAGGGATAAACCTGATTAGACTTTAAATCTGCTGCGTTTCAAGTCTTGTGACTGCGGTGAGAAGCCAATGCCTGCTAAAGCCTCAGACTTCAGTAGCGTTTTGTCTTTGAAGGATAAATCAATACAACGGTGCGGCTGGACACCGTGACGTTTGAATGCCTCGCTCATATGCTGCCTTTGCTCTTTGCCCGACTCCAGACTTTGTCCTTGTTGACTAATGAACACTGAGCAGAGCAGTTAGAGTCACTGAGGAGAAATAACATCTGAATTTATCCACAAAAAAAAGTTTTATCAACGAAATAACACTTTCGCTTGGTTTATTTTCAGTAAAACTTCTCTGCATCTTTGTAAGATTATACTTTATGAAAGGCAAAGTTGACATAATGCAAAGAGTAATTATATATTTGACAAGCAAACAAAAGAAAATGAGCTTTCTGCGTTACAGATTGTTTTCTAATTCTGTTCATACTGTACATTTGTTATGTTACAACCAAAAGAATTGATATGTTTTACTGGATTTTAATGTATTTCAATGAGATTCCAAAAAGTCTGAGAAATAAGACAGAAATTGTAAAATTAAAAATTTGAATTATGAGATTTAAGAACAGATTAAAAGTAAAAATTATAATAACAAATTTTTAATTTTGACATTAAAAGTCTGAATTTTGAGATTAAAGTCAGAACTCTTACAACGATTCATACAGCTCCTCCTCCAAAACCAAACCTTTGTGCTGTTTGCTAATAATAATCCCAGGATAATCCGGCCTCCTACCTGTACATAAAAGGTGCAACAGTAGCCGTGTTGGGGTGGCTGTGCAGTTGCTGCGTCTGAGGTAGCTGCACGCTGACAGTGTTGCTGGCCGTGCTCTGTGTAGTGCCTAAACCCGCCACCGGGGCGGCGCCGGGCTTCCCTTCAGTGGAGGCCAAGCTGGAGGTAGAGCTGGAGTGCCTGCTGTCCCTGTCTCTCTCCAGAGGCCCGCGGTGCATGGCGATCCCGCCTCCGCCCAGCCGCATGCTCCGAGGCCTCTCCGCCGCCTCCTTTGCTGAAGAAGCTTTGCCCCCAGGTCCCGGGACTTTGCCTCCTGGCTTTGGTATTCCGCTTTGTGCTGGGGTGGAACTCTCCTTTTTGGCTACTTTTCCACCCTTGGGAATGAAACTAGCAATTTTGGACGTCTTTTTGTTGGACGCCTCCACATCCGGAGGAACAGGCGTTACTTCCTCCTTAAGCTCCTCCCCCCTTAGCTCCGTTCTATCAGGGCCGCGTTTGCCCAGCTCCTTCCCTTTCTCCTTCTCCTTCCCTTTCTCCTTGTCCAGGCCTTTCACTGAACCCTTCTTGGCAGTCAAAGCTCTGCTGAAAGTGCGTTGGGCAATGCCCTTCAGAGCAATTTTGGGGCTGCTGGCGGTTGTCGAAGCTGATGTCCCATTCATCCCTGGTCGAAGGTTGCCGTCTTCTTCCTCTAAAGGGTCAGTGTTGGAGCCGGTTTCTGATCTCTCCACAGGCGTCCGGACTGGGGCGGCGCCGTCCGGTTGGGGCATTGCCGCTTTAGATCCTGATTTGCTGTTGAACAGCTTAAGTTTCTCAAGCATCGACTTCTGGGTGGTGGCTTTAGGAGGAGCTTCAACCTTGGTTGATGCGTCCTTCTCTGGCTTGTTGGACTGCATTGCTGATGCCGGGTTGCTAGTGGACGATGGCGGTTGGGCGTTGGTGTGCTTGGTGCTCGTTGACTTGCTCCTCCAGGGTTTGCTGCTGCTGTTGGGTTGAGGAATGGCGGTAGACGGGGAGGCCGAGGAGGAAGATGGAGGAACCAAGTGGGAGGTAGCAGATATGGTGCTGGTGGAGGAGCCGACGGTCACTGCAGACGACGGAGCATGCTCAGTCATCACAGAGAGCTGTGAGGTCATGCCCTCCGAGGAATCTGCACCAAAGAACAGACATTTTACCAAATAATGAAGAACTTTAAAGTCAAGTTTATTTGTATAGCACATTTTCAGTAACAAGCAGTTCAAAGTGCTTTACATCATACAGTCGTCAAATATGGAACAATGAATAGACATTACATTTTGTCAAATATCATCAAAATCATCAAGCAAACACTCATCTAATCAAAGGCAACTCTAAAGAAGTCTTTTATTCTAGACTTAGAGGTAATCAGTGTTTCAGCAGTTTTGCAGTCTTCCAGAAGTTTGTTCCAGATTTGTAGTGCATAGAAGCTGAATGCTGCTTCTTTATGTTCTGGGGATGCAGAGCCAAACCAGAACCAGAACCAGAACCAGAACCAGAAGACCTGAGAGGTCTGGAAGGTTAATACAACAGCAGCAGATCTTTAAAGCTACAGTAATATTTTTTGACATATTTGTTAAAATGTTGTGACAGTTTGGCACAAGACAGATAATTTGTGGAAAAAAAATTGAGCTCTTCTGACTTCCACTTCCAGTCCAGACTAGAAACAACCAATCAGAGCCAGGAGGCGGGTCTTAGCGCTGTCAATCACTATGCAGCTAGCATAGCCTGCTGTGTTAGGGTTAACTGTCTAATATTATAAAATCACAACAGTGATAGTTTTAACAAATACGTAAAAAAAAAAATCATTCAGACAAATGTCATATTATTGCCTGTTTCATTAAAGTTTAATTTATTGTGCACATAAAGGAGAAAGTAATCACAACAACATTATGTTTCCGCTTTTAATTGGAGAAAAAAGCTACTTTTGGCTCCTGAGGACCTTCAACTTGGGGAGTTTGACCCTTGGTACAAAAAGTTTAGACACCCGTGTGCTAAGGGATAAACCTGCCATGAGTTTGCTGTAAAAAAAAACCCTTAGCAATAACAATAAGTGAGTCCATCATAAACTGTTTAGAAGAGCAGTGAGGAGCAGACTTGAGTGCTTTCAAGCCTCGCCAAGTAAGCCACATCAAGAAGCTGTGCTACTGCACTTATAAGGCCTGCTTTTGGTCAGAGTCCTTCTGCTCTGCAAAAAAAGAAAAACCCAGCAAGATACGTGATCTCAACCTCCTCTGAAAACAGAAACAACATCTCGCAACACCTTACTTTAGTTCCTGTCTGCGTAAATCTGCGCCATGTGACTCAAGAAGCAAACTTACCGGGAGCTGGAGGAGGAAAAACAAACACAGACCTTCCTGCTAAAAGTTGTAGCCTGTCTGAAAGTAAAACTATCCTGAGGGTTTCTGAGGTTGTCAACATGCAGATTGCAGCTCCAACCGGCAACATTTGAATATTCAAACACCAACCGCCGGAGAGAGAGGGAGAGAGAGAGCGAGGGCCTGAGCTGGGCGGATGAAGACCCCCACCATAGTTTGCATGAGACAACACAGACAAGATCCTCAGTCTCTCATGCAGCCGTTTTTCTCTAGTTTACATGATCTATTTGTTCTGTTATCTGATTACAAGTGGAAACTAGAGATGATTTGGATAGTCTGTTTATATTGTGCATAAACCAAGATATAAAAACAAACCCCCCGATTAAAAAAGTCACAGTTTTGGTTATGGAAAAAAGGAAACCATGATTGTAATTTTGAATTTCAGGCAAAACCTACACTACACTGCAAAAATACAAATTCTTACCAGATATTTTTGGTGTAGTTTCTAGTGCAAAAATCTTAGTAAACTTTAAATAAAACAAAACTAACTTACAAATAAGGAGCTTGAATTAAGTCAATAATTTTCTAAAATTGATGAAGAAGTAAATAATATTCTGGTGGAACTAGTAATTTTTAATCAACATTAAGGAATTAGTGACTCCTACATCTTTCAGAAAAGCTACTTATGAATTATTTTTGTCATATTGTATAAGATATGTGTGCTAAGATATTTGCAATAGAAACTAGTCTAAAAATACTTGGTAAGATTTTGTGTTCTTGCAGTGCAGAGCCACATTCTTGTTTTTTAAGAGCTTTCCTCTTCATATCTTCTTGTCTCAATAACGATTTATAGGATACTGCTGCACAGGCCTAGTGAGAAATGTCATTTATCATCAGAAATGACTGGACAAGTATTTAAATAAAAGGCATAGTGAAACTACACACTTAGACTTTTCTGAATTACATCTCACTCAATGTAAAGTATTAGTCCAAAGAATGAATGCTTTATTCACACCATTCATAGTAGTAAACAACCACACTTTTATGTATGTATGCACATTTTCATGAGGGTCTCCCCTTTCATTCATGTTGCCAGTTCTTTCATGTCCTAATTGGAAATCGGCTCTCACAAAGCAGCCTTCACTTTCTCCTCCTCTTCAGCGTTTAATGTGAGCAGCATGGAACAAAGCAGCCATTAGGAAGTAATTAGGGCCCAATTAGATGCGCTAGTAGTTAGCTATTAACAAAGTGGGTCAGGTTTCTAATAGCTGGCTTCCTATTGGTGCTATCTGAATAAGATGGGAACCACATCGAGCAGAGTTGGGGGACCAAGGGGCCAATCAGTTCAGGTTTGGGGTGAATGAGGCTTTGATGTGGGCCAGCAGGAAGGTCCGGGCTCCCACAGAACTGGGTCAGTTTGGATTTTGTGTCAGAAAGGAACAGAGAGAGATGAGTTGGGCATTGGGAGGCTTTTGACTTGGAGCCAGCGGGTCACCGACAAGACCGGACCGTAAGCGATGAGGACTGAAATGTTCCAGTTAGGCTGCCAAGTCGGGAAAAGATAGATATGTTTTCCAGAGTTATGAGTGAAAAGTAACAGAAAATTGATTAACTTGGGATTCTGATCAGATCTGTTATGCTTCGCTGAACAGGTTAGGGCCGGTTGATGGGCGATACAAGACATGTTCACTACACTTCTGAGCTGTTTTGGGGCATCTTGTCACTTTAAATTCAAATAAGCTGCTGCTAGGCATGCAGTCCAAATGCAACGTTTACACTCCCATATGAAAATGGCGCAGTTATACAACCGTACATCTTTGAAAAGCAGAAATAGAGTCTCCTGCGCAACCAACAAGAACACATCAAGTGGTTTCTGAACGGTGAGTCAACTACAAAAACACTTGTCCTTCCAGCAACCGTTTTACAGCTGTAAAACCAGACAACTCTGGAACTCTGCTGGGGTTGCTAGGTAACCAGCTGGCCTGCTGGGGTTGCTAGGTAACGTGCTAGGTTTCCGGGGTTGCTAGGTAACGGGCAGAGCCTGCTGATTTGTGATGTTACAGTCAGGAGGTTTTTGAATCGGCTTCATTTCAGATACTACAAAGCATTAATTTATTGCTAAAACCTGTCAATGTGAGTGTTTTTTTTAAGTGTTTGGATTGTTCTCAGGAGCCACAAAAACCAAAATGGCAGTTCAAAATCTTGCTAGAATAATTTGCACAATACACCTCCTATAACTTTAAAGATAAGTGGAGCAAATACTTACTTTTTGCTCTTGTTTGTTTGTCCAAAAGACGTTTTAAAAATTGTACATTTTAAAGTGACTTACTCTTCCACAGCGATCTATGTGAAACTTTACGTTGTTTTGATTGATTCCAGTCCTGTTTCGAGACAGTAACCTGAAGAATAATGAATGAAAGAATGGGTTTGTCTGGTACTCTGCAAAACTACTTCAGATCCAGAACCGCTTCTACTAAATACCCAGAATGTTTCAAAACAATAAGGTCAAAGGTTATCCAGTTAATCTACTTCACATTTTAGTTATTTTTAATTTTAAATTAAAAATAACTCAACTTTTTTATGTGGTACTGCATTTTTTATATACATATTTTATTTGACTGGTGTCAGACAAATCACTTTATACTATAAACTAGAAAAACAAATGGCTCATACCAATGACCATAAAATTAGATTTTCTACTTCAATATGTTTTTGTCTTTCATTTTCTGCAAAAAAAGCCAGTAAGGAAGCAATTTCCTTCCAAAATAAACAAATTATTCCTCATCTGGTTTAGCCAACGGGTCACTAACAAAGTGACCCCGTGCAGCCTGAGGCCAAATCCCGAAAATGCGCTGGTCACATTTGTTCATTTTGCTGATTTAGGAAACATGTTGGAAGAATTTAAGTGTTTGACTTAACTGCTTAATTGCTGCGGTCATTAGAGATTAAAATGAAAAGCAGACCACCCTTCCTCGACCCCCTACACATCTGAACATCCTCTAAGTCTGGGTCCTCTCCTCTCCGCATGAGGATAATATAAAAGCCTCTCCAGGATTCACACAGAATCGATTTTAAAGTTCTTTTCACGGCTCGTCACACTCATGCGTCTGTGAATATGCATGTGTTCAAGCCTGTCTGCACCAGAGGAAAAGGGGTTGCAATTTCACACAGTGTCAGCACTCGAACCGTCTGTGCATACATGTCTGAGCACGCCTGCCAGGTTAAGCAGAAACGGTTGTAGCTGTGTACATCTACAGGGCCAGAAACTGAGGCAGACGCAGTCTGGAAAACAAGCAATAAAAAGAAAAGTGGTATCCGCTGATGAGCCTGATGTGATTCGGATCAAAAGTCTGCCAAAGTCATGACTGTACCAGTCACAAGACATTACTGCCCGACTCGGGAACAAATCGCTTGGACATACAGGAAGTAGGTCAGGACAATAAATCAATAACAATATATATCGCAATAGACACATGATCAATATCAACAGATAATTACATCAGAACCACACAGCATTCTGGGGGATGTAGGCAGAGGAAATACATTAGCTGCTAGCTAGCTAAGCTAGGTAGGCGGCATCAACTAACTCACTAACTCTTTGGTTACCTAGCAACAACCTGTTGAGTAACTTGCGCTGCTAAGATATTTGCAATAGAAAACAGCCAAAAATACTTGGTAGAATTGTGTTTTTGCAGTGTAGTTCCTATCGTCACTTTTATTGTTGTCACAATAAAACCACAAAATGTTGTAATAAAACCTTAAGGCCATATATCGCACCCATACTTAGCATCCATTTCCCACTGACTTGACATGTTGCCCTCTGATGGAATAGCACTTATTATGATATAAAACATATCATAATAAAAAATCATCATTGAGTTTATCCAGAATAAAACAAGGCATTATATTTACGTATTGACAGACTCATTCACTGATGCTCCACTTTCACCCTGCAGGTTTTTGCTTCCGTATCCGATTTCAGACGACTCCCTCTCGCTCCTCACGCATTGTGCTCCAAAAAGCAAAAGGGACAGGAAGCTTTTGTGATTTTTTTCTTTTCCTTTTTCCTTTTTAAAGTTTGTCCATATGAATACACTCAAACAGTGATGCCACAGCTCATCAGAAAGCCAGTCACTCAGTAAAGGGAGCAGACGTCCAAACTCCACACAGAAACACACAGGTGCACCCTGCACTGCAAAAACACAAAATCTTAACAAGTACTTCTGTCTGGTTTCTAGTCCAAATATGTTAGTACACCTGGAATAAGAAAAACCTAAATTGCAGGTAACTTTTCAGTTTTGTTTTAAGTAAATAATTTTTTAAATATTGAGTAAAAGTCCTGGTTTCATTGGCAGATTACTTCACTAATTTAAAAAGACATTTTCTGAAACAAGTAGATGTGTTCAGGGAACAAAAATGCATTTTTGGATAAAACTGTTTTAAAAAGATGCAATAACTGCATACATGTGCACAACTTTCAGCTAAAACTTTATTCAAGACGACCTGAAATATAGTTCTCACATCCTAAAACAGTTTAGCTGATATTACTCACTTGTATTGTTTGGTTTAAGCCAGAGTTGGCCAACATGTTACAAAGGATGTATTTGTACAAAAGGTATCAGTCAGGAGAAGGCTAAAAAGAATCCACAGCATTATAAACACTTCATGTTGATGTGAAAATAGCCCTCAGTTATTGTAAAATCTACATGGCATTGCAACAGCTTTAAGAATATCTGGCAAATAATGATTTATTTAAGATGTAAACCATATTACATATTTAATATGTAATATGGATTTCCCTGCACTGCAAAAACAAAGTATTTTTGGTCTCGTTTCTACTGTGAATATCTTTATACCCTTGAAATAAAACAAAACTAATTTGCAAGTAACTTTTTACCAAGACAGGAACTTGTTTAAAGTACAAAAAAAAAAATAATAATATTGTTAAAAGTGTCCTAGTCCCACTGGAAGATTTTTTTAATATTTTGATCTGAGTTAGTTATTACTTTTTAGCATGAAAAAGGAGATTATTTTAAAGTAAATAATTCCTTAATATCGATGAAAACGTTGTAGTACCACAGGTATTATTATTTCACTTACAACATAGAAAAAATCTTTTGTTAGAAATAAATCAATTTAAGGAAATATGTACTGAAATCAAGCTCATATATCATGTTAAAAAGTCAGTTGTAAGATATTTGCAATAGAAACTAGACCAGAAACAGTTGGTAGGATCTTGAGTTTTTGCAGTGCGCTCTTTGTGCTCAGTGTAAATTAGCAAACACCCAGATTCTGTCAGCTCCTATTAAACAGAGAGCAGAGCAGGACGCCTGGTAGCATGACTTCATTCTGGTGTCACAGCCGCTGACACAGAACAGCTCCGGCCCGAACATCTGAACCTGCAGCAGCAACGCTTTAAACATGCATGCAAAATTACAAGTTAGGAAAAAAATCTATAAAAAGCCACAATTAGAGATTGGTTGCTACCTCAAAAGGGGGGGAGGAAGAAGCTAATCTAAAGTTTATAAATCTGTTAAAGTAACCATTTCTGGAGGGGAATTAGAAGTGGAAGCTGACAAACCTGGCTGGTGCTGCAGACATCAAGCAGGAAAGTAAAGTAGAGAAGGAAGAAGATGGACAGCAGAGGAGAGGAGAGACTGAAAGTGTCGTTCAGGGAGGAGGAGTGTGGTCCGCAGACAGGACAGGGGCGGAGTTTGGAAACAGGACTACTGCGGTCATTTTTAACTCTGCACAGCCATCATATCTCTAACTTTATCGCACTTCGTCATGTTACGACCAAAGGCTTTAATTTGTTAGGCTAACATAGAGGAGCATGTAATTACCAACTGGAAGGAGAGAGACACAGGAACAGTTTCCAACCTTTACAAATAAAAAGTGTGGTGTTTCTCTTTAGCAACCTAAAATGAAACTACACCATGTGTAATAATGTCATAAAATCTGAAAATCCATTTTGCAATTCTTTATGCTAAAATATGTAATAGCATTATTATATTTTCCACCGATTATTACAAAATGCAGAGGTACACCGCAAAAACATAAAATCTTACAAAGCATTTTTGGTTTAGTTTCCAGTCCAAATATCTTCATAGACTTAAAATAAGAAAAAACTTACGTAGAACTTTCATCAAAATATAGGAGCTTGTTTCAAGTCAATAATTACTGCTTTTTTAAAAATGTAAAATTAACTTTTTTGAGCTTTTTGTTACATTATAATTTTATGTCCTCATCAAAAGCATACCTGGAGTGTTGCCTTGATTCTTTCATGGATGTTAAAGAAATCTTTTAATCTCCATGGCAACCATTCAGATGCGAAAAACGCCTCCCAGTGCGGCCCTCCCTCAGTCAGCTCCTTCAGACTAGCCAGCAGCAATTAGCAAACATCTGGTGGAATTCTGCATTTCATGTTATAAGCTACTTCTCAGTGAAATGCTGGTAAAAATCCTTTGTTAAAGGGTTAATAGAGGGATCATGTTGTGATGACTTCCTGAAGGCGGAGCTACAGAAAGAGAAGGAGCTTCTTAAAGAGACAGATGCATTTTCCAATTTCAAGTTACTAAATTACAAAGTCAAATTTATTTTAAGTCACATTTGATATATAGAGCATTTTTATAACTGAAGTTAAAGTTACTTGATTGTGCTATAAAACGGCACTAATACATAATACTGCCATTTTAATTAAAAATAACTAATTAGGTTTTACAGTGTATGCGCTCCCTTTGAATGGTTATAAAAACTCTTCCTTTATTGGAGTATGTTGGACATTTTTTCATTTATTTCCACTCTGCTCTTCCTGAGAGTCTGAGCAGCAGACAGTTTGCAGGTAATTGAGATCATCTGCTTCATTCATGTTTCGCCCATCAGCTGACTGGAAACATCCCAGTCTGACACCATTTACTGCTGCTTTTATGCACAGAAGCCACCTTTATTCAGCATAATGTGAAACCTTTCAGCAAAACAGCTTCACTTTATTCAATGTGAACGAAGAGACTCTTTATTTCTGGATCTAAACTAAGACAGACTTATTTAAAAGCAAATAAAAAATCAATTAAAGCTGCAGTATGTAATAGATATTTTCTATGTATTTCTTAAAACTGGCACCATGTTGTTACAGTATAGCATGAGGCAGATAATCTGTGAAAAGGTCAATTCCTGAGCTGCTGATGAACTGCAGCGCTCCCGACCAAAAACAACCAATCATAGCCAGGGGGCGGGTCTTAGCGCTGTCAATCAAGCTCAAGGTAATTTTGCTTATGTAGCACATTTTCAGCAGCATGACAGTTCAAAGTGCTTTACTGAATTAGAAGAAGATACAAACGAAACAACAAACCAAAAGAAAGACAAAGTAAAAGTATGAAACTACATATTGGTTCCCCATGTTTAATAAAAATAAAAATACTAAGTCCATAATATAGAAACTAATGGGGGTTTCTTTGGATTCTTGTTGTGATAAAACTACATGTGGGTTGTCCATGCTTGGTAAGATTAGTGAGGTATAAAACTAAATGCAGGTCCCAGTTGTTCTGGGTGGAGTTCCAGATTTGTTCAATATGAAGCTAAATGTTGGTTCTCCATGTTTGATTCTCGTTCAGGGTTGTTAAGTAGACGAGACTTTATCATTTTTCTAGAAACAAGACAAAACCAACTTACAAATTAACTTTTTTGGAAGATATAGGAGCTTGATTTTCATAAATGACTCTTTAATATTAATGGAAAAAGTACTCCATATACAGTCATATTATTTCACTTATAACATGGAAAAACGTCTTGTTAAAGTGAAATAATCTGCCAGTTGAACTATTACTTTTTATCAATATTAACAATTTAGTGACTTAACACAAGCTCCTACATCTTACTGGAAAGTTAGTTTTGTCTTATTTGAAATATATTAATATAAATTGTAAGATTTTGTGTTTTTGCAGTGTTAGCCTGGCACTGTTTAACACAATGACATCTCTCTCTCTCCCATTCTCTCTGGGCGGTCAAAACTCCCTGTTTAATTCTGGGTAATGAGTTTAGACGTCGGACACTAACAAAGTCTATATAAAGGTCGGGTCCACTGAACCGTCGCCTCAAGCACCATTTATGCTAAATCTGCTGCCAAATACCTGAAACAGATTGTAAAAAGATTAAGTCTGCAATGGAAACGCACAGGAGAGAGAAAACTTACGATCTGATATCAAACTTATAGTTTGTTTAAGTCATTGTTTGCTGTGCTGGAAGGATTCAGAGGAACTGCAGGGGTTGCAGAAGAACATTAGTTCCTCTTGCTTTTCTTTCCTGGCTTAACAATTCGACCAAAACTGAGTGCTGCTTCTTGTAAAATAAACACTTCCAGACGGCTGCAGCAGAATGATAAGGGCTGAACCATAAGTATTTTAGGGGAGTCGTTCTTCGTTTCTACTGCATCTCTGAATAAAAACAGCATAAATTTCAATCAGGGTTCAGTAAAAGTCCTCAGCTATTCTCAGAATGATGTGGTGCGAAGCGACACAGAATGTCCTGTCCTTATGGTGGACCGAACCCCAGCCTTTGATACGCTGACCACCACGTCAGGTCGAGGTACTGGGCCGCCGTATCGCGCCCTGCCTCACCGTGGTTTTCCTCATATCGTTCCGATCATTCCTTCTGTGCGGCTGCTTCAAATTATAGGGCTTCCTTAAACCGTTTTCATTTTGGTGTACCTCAGGGTTCTGCATTTGGGGCCCTTGTTATTTCTGGTTTTACATGCCACTTGAGCACATTTTGGACCGTTTTAAAGATGACTCATGTCAATGCTAATCTCTTTTAGGCCTCAAAAGTTATAAAAGAAAAAAAACAAACATATTCTGCATGTTTAAATCTAAATAAAAATATTTGGCATTACTTCTGCCACATAATTTTATTTTTAGAATGCAGTGCATGATAAGAAATTTTTACATACTTATGTGAGTGAGACGTCATACTGGTCTCACTGTTATAAGTTTCACCATGGACATAAGAGTTGTAAATTTAAACTGTTTTCATTTTGGTGTACCTCAGGGTTCTGTATTTGGGGCCCTTGTTATTTCTGGTTTTACCTGCCACTTGAGCACATTTTGGACCGTTGTAAAGATGACTCATGTCAATGCTAATAAAATGGCTAAATAAAAATACTTGGCATTACGTTTGCCACAGGATTTCTTTTTCTTAATTTCTGCATCCACAAAGCATTAGGTGTGCCACTGGTTAAAAATAAGGTTGAAATTTCCTAAACTAGTCACACAGAAAGAGTGATTAACATAATTAAACTGCAAATTGCAAATTCATTTAAGCATATTTTTAAAGTTATTGATGCTTTCATTGAACAGTCGATAAAACAGTAAAACAACAATCCCAACAATACAGGCACGTTTTTTTTTAGCATTACTGGAATTAAGAATAAATAAAAGAAAAATTATGATCACAACAAGTTAACCAATGTTTTTGTTAAAATATAAGATGAAGTTCTAGGAAGATCCATTTATGAAGTTTCTCACCTTTGTTCGGATGTAAACTTGCTTTGGTCTTGTCACTGCAGCCCTGACTGCGCCGGTTCCCAGCAGCGCTGACCGAGCCTCTGGGAGGGACGTCACCGCCAGCAGTGGACACCCTTGTTGTCGGGCCAGGAAGTCTGATGAGCAGATCAGGAAGAAAAACAAAAAAAACAATGGAAGAAGAGAGTAAATAGGCCAGACATCTGAGCTTTCACAAGGGAGGTTTAGACATGTGAACATTTGATTTAACACAAAAAAGGACTTTTTCACAGAACAGGTGAGAACCGGTTTAGGAAGGTCAGCAAGAACTGTTGTACATTTCAAATTCTTACAAAAGTCTCCTATGAGTACATCTGTTATATGTTGTTTGATGCAACAGTCAAACAACAAAGAGAAAATTTATTTCGTTTCCACATACTATTGCAAATATTATATACTTTAAGTAAAAACATCTGGATCTGATCAACAATCAAACAAATTTTAACATATTCAGAATAACTGCTAATAAAAATAATATATTTGAATAGTTTATTACCTTTAACACACCTTTTGAATATTAAAATACACATAAATACATTGTAATAACCAGGTGTTATGAATCTAACAGTAATATCCTCAAGTTGTAGTTACACAAGTTCACCAGAAGATGGAGACATTGAACCACATTTCAGGGTCTGTAGTGTCTACAGGAGGCAGGTGCAGCAAATCACATTTTGGGACGGGCTGCATGCAAAACCAGACCTTACATTCAGTTTCAAAGGGAAAGTTTATTACATTAAAGTAAAATTCATGCTGAGAATCTGACAAAATGTCAACAGAACCAAACAAAACAGAACAAAGGCAAGTTTCTGTCACGCATCACTTCAAACGCACAATCCCTGCTGCAGGTTCTGTGTTAATTATTAATGTCACATTATATAGGGGAGAGGGGGATGTTCTTGTCAAGAAAACCAACCCACACACACTTACTTACTTAAGGGTTATCTAAAGGTCTTTTACAGCCCATTTAGCAGACCGGCCAAATGAGGCGTGATGCCAGAAACAGACAAGAACCCTCTGAAAGTGGAGCCAGGAGCTTTAGTTTCTATCTGTGGAGCACCATCACTCATGCATTATTGATGGTGCTTGTAGTAGAAATTGCCCTTAATCACAGACAAAGAAACAATAGAAACCTCATAATGGTTGAAAAAAATAAGTTATCTCTGATTAGAGGCAATTTCTAGCTTTCTACACTGTAAAAACATTAAATCTTACCAAATATTTTTAGTGCAAACATTGTAGTCGACTTGAAATAAGGCAAAACTAACTTCTAAGTAACTTTTTAGTATGAAATATGAGCTTTTTTAAGCCAATAATTGCTTAATATTGATGAAAATGTAATAAGTGAAATAATCTGCCGATGGAGCCAATACTTTTCCATGCATTTTAAGGAATTACTGACTTAAAACAAGTTAATATATTTTGCTAAAAAGTTACTTTAGTCTTATTTTAAGTGTACTAAGATATTCACACTAACAACTAGACAAAAACTTGGAAAGACTTTGTGTTTTTGCAGTGTAATTCCAGATAAAAGTGTTGGTGAGGTGAAGGAAAGGGCAGGAAATCAGGAGAGCAAGTGAAGCTGACCTAGAGCTCTTTTTTTGACCAATGGAAAACTTGAGAAGTTTACTCTGACAACCATCCTTGGAGGAGGAGAAGAAGAAGAAAAGAGACGGGAGACGTGGAGGAGGACGGGAGAGAAGTCATGTTTAGAAATTTAAATGATATGAAATGTGAGCAAGAAGATAGAAATGTCAAAATGATGGATTGAAGAAAGTGAAGCACAACATTTCATCCACTCATGTCTCCTGGTTAAAGCTGCAGTATGTCATTTTTATAAAAATATATATTTTTTACTTATTTGTTGAAAGTGTCAATTTGTCGTGACAATTTACAGATAATTTGTCTTCTTCCAGTGCTAAATAGAAACAACCAATCAGATGATTGAATCATGAAGCTCAGCATTCCTGACAGGCTATGCTAATGCTAGTTGCAATTAGCAATAAATCAATTAATCACATGATGAATCAAAACTATATCAGTAATTTCCAATTGCATGATTTATTGTTTTTCTCTTTTCTCTCACTGAAAGACAATTTTAGTTTTGAATTGTCCTTTGGAACTAGATCGTTAAAATCTTCAGGCTGATGTTTTGGTCTCAACTAGCTGTTATTTTGAAGGACAATGTTGTTTACAGAGACTTCATAATTTGTTTGTTTTATTGTTTTGTTTATTTGTTTTGGATATTTAAACTGTCTTCTAGTTCCAGTGTTAAATTATGGATTATTGCAATAACTTCTGGGACAATTTATTGTTTAGCAAAATATGTAATCATGACAGACCTAAGCGTAGCCAACAATGGCGGCAGATTTTCTGGAGCCATAAATTGTTGTTCCACCGTTAGCATGTTCATGGGGTTGATTGACAGCATTAAGCCCCGCCTCCTGGCTCTGATTGGTTGTTTTTGGTGCATTTCTTCAGAAGGCAATCGAGATTATATTTTCAGTCACAACAAGGTGACAGTTTTAACAAATATGTAAAAAACGTTTTTTGTTTTTTTTTTTAAGTTACACACTGCAGCTTTAATCTGCACTGATTTGGCGAACCAGCCTCACCTGGACTGCATCTCGGCCTGTGCTGCTTTCTGTGTTGTGAGGGCGGGCGTCCCATGCGGAGAGTGGCTGAGCTGTGCCGGAGCGCTGCTCTGCTGGCTCAGGGGAGGGTGTGTGTTCTGGGTTTGGGCCGCCGGCGGGAGGCTGGGCTGGGAGTTCTGCCGCTGAGCCTGCTGCTGCTGCTGTTTGTAGCGGGACAAGCTGAAGAAGAGGCCGAGGATCGCCTTCAGATTCCCATTACGAATCTCTGAGGGTCACACAGAGAATCCAGCTTATTTATGTAGCACATTTCAGCAGCTTAAACTGCTTTACACTGTGAAAACATTAAAAAACATCAGTCAACAGTTGTGAAAACCAATAACAGACATTACATTTTAACACGTTAAATATATCGATCAGTGTTCCAATGTTTGACTAAAGATCAGCGCATAAATGAGTTTCTATTGACCTTGCTTGGACCTGAACCCCAGAAATGTTCTTCAGGTGACTGAAGGCCGACTTTGTAACTGTCTATATGTATCTCTGAAGGTCCATTTCTGAGTCCATCACTACACCCGGTTTCTGGCTGTAATAACTGACTAAATTGTTCCTCTTTAGGTCCAAAGATAATAACTTCAGTTTTTTTTCTTTTCAGCTGAAAAAAATATTGATAAAATATTGTTCAAAGCATCTTTTCAGCATGATTTCACCTGGTGACATTGTAATGTAGAGTATCATCTGCATAGATTTGATAACTAATCTCACAACCTGAGGTAGTGGGAGCATCTTGAATGAGAGGGATCCCAGGATTGTACCTTGGAGGACCCCAGACTCAATTTTAGAGAAAGTAGAACATGTGAAGTGTTGAATTAGTAAAAAAACAAACCATTGAGGGTCATGCATCAGTCGAGCTCACCTTCTGCAGACAGACCCTGGATGTTGACTCCTTTAGCTGCCAGGAAACTCAAACAAACATCAATGTTCTCAATCTGGAGAGGAAAAGACACAAGAGCAAGTCAACACAGACTCCATATTTACATTCTGATTTACATGTATTAGAGGAATAAGGCTGCTCTGCCCTTTGCATGTTTAGAGTATTAACCAAATTGACATGAAGTCAAGTCAAGATGGCTTATCAGCCAACATTAAGGCAAAGAAGAAAAGCAAAAACATTTCAACGAGTCATACATCAGGTCCGTGAAGTTATTTATGGGAAACCATAAAGAAATATTAAAGCCCAAAGATCTGATCTTAAAGGATTCCATATTTTAGGAGCTCTAAAAATGAATATGTTTCATATGAGCCTGTAAATTTGTGGAACATGTAGAGACATCCAGACAGAAAGGTGTTGGCTGTGTCATAACATTAGTTAGCACGGGAATTATTAGGTTGTCCTGTTGCTCAAAATTAGCATTTCAGGAGGCATTTTGTCATCTATTTATTATTATTATTATTATTATTATTATTATTATTATTATTATTATTATTATTATTATTATTATTATTATTATTATTATTATGTTTCTATGAAATAATGAATGCAACTAAAATACATGAATAAGTTTGTTTACATGAGAAGTCGTTAAAAATTGTGTGACGCCATTATCCTCCAACCACTTCCTGTCGTCTTCTTTGTCGTTTCTGCCAGTAGAAGCTTGTGATCATGCAAAATACACTAATTTCAATACCACCAAAAAGAACCCACCTAATCCTAGCGCTGAAATGTTTGTTTTTTTTTTTTTAATTGGCTTGCTTACAGTCAGAAAAGTTATTTTTATAATTCCAATTTGCACAACAAAATACACTATGTTCTAAAGTACAACACACATGAAATCACCATTGGTCTCAAATCCACGATATAAGATTATTTAAACTAAATTTGTTAAAACGTGTGTTTGGTAATGGAGGTCTTGGTGCAACGACTGTTTAAATTCTGTGTTTTCTTTTGATGACATCGGTGAAACAAAATCAACATACATGTGTCAGCAGTTCTAAACTAAAACAACCCCTCTATTGCAGCTCAGTTGCTATGACGACAGCCCTGGCAACCTGCTGAGCTGCCATTGGACAACAGGAGGATTTGATAGGCAGACTGGCTTTGTTTCGGGATCGTCTGACCCATTATGCCCAGAATCTGATGACCGGGTCACGTGATTATAAAGCAAACCACATAAAACAAGTTATTAAATGGGAATGACCAAAGGTTGTAGGCGATGAGTAAACACAAAGGGTGATGCATGAATGATATCAATACGGCACAAAACACTCCTTCCTCATGTTACATTACACAAGCTGGCCAGACATGAGACTCTCAGATGAGCAGAACTTTACAGAACCGGCTTCACAAATAGACACAAACTAACAGAAACCTTAAAAAAGGTGAAGAATATCTGAGAGTTGGGAAAACCTGGAACACTTAGACATGGAAAAATAAATCCTCAGAGCCATATAAAAAGTAAAACACGTGTAAACTACACATTAACTCCATTGGGTGTGGGCAGAAAGCAGTTGGGTGCCATTCATCCAGCGACTAATGACATGATTACACTTAATATGCAGCAGCTAAATATAGCCTGACCTACAGACTCTCCTGCTTCCGACTTTGAGGTGAGAAGCTGAAACAAAAAGGGAGTTTTACATTTTCTATCATGTGAACTTTTAAATAAATAAATTCAATGATGGTACATGAACCAAAGTGAAGCTTACTTCTATTTTAATGTTGGTCCTTCTTGTCCACTACAATTATGAAGCAAAACATTTGGATGAAAGAAACCATCCAAATGTTGGACGGTCATGTTGGATGTTGGACTCGCTATAAGCAATAAATCAATTAAAACAATTTTTTCAAATTCCAATTAAATGATTTGCAAGTTTTTTTCTCTTTCTACCAAAAACTAGATGACAAAAGTCTTCATTCAGCTGCTGTTGTCTCAACTAGACCATTTTTTAAAAACTATTTTGCTTACAGAGACTCCATAATTTGTTTGATTTATGTTTCTGTTGTTTTGTTTATTTATTTTGGATATTTAAAATGTCTTCCAATTCCAGTGTTTATTAAAATGAAAAAAAAGAAGCTTTGTTGCAATGTTGTTTGTGAAATACTTGACTTTCTGTGAACGTAAGGTTCGACAAAATGTACGGAAAGTGTTTCATATAATTCAATATCAATAATTATTTAAGTTTTTGTTTTGTTTAAATATCTGAAAAACGGCCAAACTGGACTGACATTTCCTGATTTATCCTCAGTTTTCACTTTAAGCAGTTATGAGGCCCTTAACTGTTAAACTGTTACTGAGCAAGTTACTCAAAGGTTGTTGCTAGGTAACCAAAGTTGGGTGGGGGACTTGAAACTGCTTCTTATCCAGAATGTTGTTGCTAGGTAACCAAAGAGTGAGTGAGTTAGTTGATACCGCCAAACTAGCTCAGCTGGCCATGGGAGGTTAATCCTTTCGGTTTATTGATATATATATATAAAAAATTCCCTTCTCACCCACCGCGGGTGGTGATTCTTCTTCCTCTTAGCTCGGGTCCTCTACCAGAGGCCTGGGAGCTTGAGGGTTCTGCGCAGTATCTTGGCTGTGCCTAGGACTGCACATTTCTGGACTGAGATGTCTGATGTTGTTCCTGGGATCTGTTGTAGCCACTGTTCCAGTTTGGGGGTGACTGCCCGAGGTCCCGATGACCACAGGCACCACTGTGGTCTTCACCTTCAGGCCCTCTCCAGTTCCTCCCTTAGGCCCTGGTATTTCTCTAGTTTCTCATGCTCCTTTTTCCTGATGTTGCAGTCACTTGGTATTGCCACATCCACCACACACTTTCCTCTGTTGTTTATCCACCACGACTATGTCTGGTTGGTTCGCCCTCACCATTTTGTCTGTCTGGATCTGGAAGTCCCACAGGATCTTAGCTCGGTCATTCTCCACTACCTTCGGGGGTGTTTCCCACTTTGATCTTGGGGGTTCCAGTCCATATTCTGCACAGATGTTTCTGTACACTATGCCTGCCACTTGGTTGTGTCGTTCCATGTATTCTTTCCCTGCCAGTACCTTGCACCCTGCTGTTATGTGTTGGACTGTCTCAGGGGCCTCCTTGCACAACCTACACCTTGGGTCTTGTCTGGTGCGGTAGATCTGGGCCTCAATTGCTCTGGTGTTTAGGGCCTGTTCCTGGGCTGCCATGATGAGGGCCTCTGTGCTGTCCTTCAGTCCAGCTTTTTCCAGCCACTCATATATATATATATATATATATATATATATATATATATATATATATATATATATATATATATATATACATATATTTATGATTTATTGTCCAGTCCTATGTGAGTGTCATTAAATATCTTTTAATTTAACTCCTCTTAAATTAAGCTTCCAAAGTATTTCTATGCTATTTTGGAGTATGAACAGGTCAAAACTCCCCTGCTAACTCTGATCTGAGAAACAGCTGTCAGTATAGCGGACATATGCTGTCCTTGTAGACGACACGGTACAAGTAGGGCAAGAATGGGGACTATGGCCTTCTTTGAATACCACAACTACCCAAAAATAACCCTCTTTGAAACACCGCTCTAACCAAGTCTTTCTTTAATACCCTGAATCTGAAACCTCACGTTGGTGACTGAACTTCTCTCTCTGCCACTTTCTCTGTCATAGCTGCAGTCTGAGTAGCAGTCACCTTCAGAGAGTCTCGTCATAAATGCCAGGCCTGTCCTGCTGAGATGTACCCAGCCACGCCTCTCTGGGGGGTAAAACACTGAAACCCTGTGCTATTTAAAACCTCCAGGAAGACGGACGCACAGCAAACACAGAAACTTCGTCCAGAGGTCAAAATCTGAAGCAAAAGTTGTATTTAAGTGGCTGAAATTTCAGAGTCCACATCTGAAGATGATAAGAACTAAAGAGGATTGAACTAAAAAAAAACCCAAAAAACTGATTTCTGACTTTAATCCCAGACTTTCGAGGTTTGATCTCAGAAGGTTAAAGTGATAATTCAGAGATTAATGTCAGAATTCTGTGGAAAAAAAGTCCAAATTCTGAGATTAAATCCAACATTCTGAGAAAAACATCAAACTTCTCAGATTAAAGTCAGAATTCAAAGCAAAATAAAAACATCGAAATTCTGATAAAAGAAAACATCACAACCCTGATTTGACAGTCAAATTTCTGAGGAAAATGTCCAAATTCTCAGATTAAATCAAAATTTGGAGAAAAACATAAAATGTCTGAGAAAAATTGTCAAAATTCTGAAATTAATGTTTTTCCACAGCTGTTTGTTTCTGACTTAACAACATGAGAAGTTAAAACCAGCCATGATAAAACCATAATAAAAAGCCAAAGTTTCTCTGAATCATCACTCCTCCTGTCTAAACCACAAGTTAAAGTATCACTAATACTTTTTGAGATTACAAGCTTATGACAAAAACCTTCCCAAAACCACAATAAAAATCCTTAATGAGGATCATGTCATTATTTTATAGAAAAAAATATCTATTAAATATTCTTCAGCCTATGATAAAACATGCTCTGTGCTGAAAATGCTGCAAACTGTGACTGTTAAATCTAGAAAATCCAGAATAAAACCTCCCTATGTGAAAATACCTCTAAACAAATCAGAAGTTTCCAGCGTCAGACGCGTTTCTGAGGCCCGACTTCTCGCCGCGGCTCCGCCGTCGGTCACTGCCTGCTCCGCTTCCTGACAGCCGCACTGGGCCGGCCGGACAACTACTGAACAAACACTTCCAACCATCACAGGGCTGCTATTGTGTGTGTGCATGTGTGTGTTTATGGGTGTGTGTGTGTGAGAGAGAGAGAGAGAGAAAGAGGAAGAGAGGTAGGGAGTACTTTTTTTGCAAGAGCAGAATTTTGATGGCTCACAGTTGTCATTTGTGACTTAAAATATGACAACTTCATTATTTTTAAGCTAAGCTAAAGCTACATAGCTTCCTGTTTCCCCATATGACGTAACAATAAATGTGATTTATCACTGATTTTTGACATTTTAATGGTTGCTTATCATTTTCCCATCTCATTTGTACTAACCTTTGAGACATGAGATCTACACTACAATCTGACAATCACTAATGGAAACAAAAAGGTTTCCAAGAATGTGGAGACATATGCAGCAAAACATTATTGCTAATGCTAAATAATACAGAACTGCACTGAAGCTAGTGCAGAACTGCACACTGTAAAAAATATAAAATCTTACCAAGTTTTGTGGTTTAATTTTTAGCATAAATATATCAGTACTAGTGCAATAAGACAAAAATAACTGAAAATTAACTTTCAGGAAGATTTATGAGCTTGTTTTATGTCAATAGTTAATTAAAATTGCTGAAAAAGTGTCAGTTCTACTGGCAGATCATTTCACTTATAACAAGATATTTTTTCCATATTAAAAGTGAAATAATCTGCCAGTGGACCTGGAACTTTATCATAAATTTTAAACGATTATTAACTAAAATGAGCCTTTATATCTTCCTGAAAAGTTACCAGTAAGTTAGTTTTGTCTTATTTCAAGTAAACTAAGACATTTGCAGCAGAACTAGTTGAACTAGTTGGTCTACACCAACTAGACCAAATGTAACTAGAACAAATATACTGGATAAGATTTTGTGTTTTTAAAATCTTAGTTTGCGAAATGAGACAATACCGGAAGCCACAGACAGATCTGCAACTAACAATTTTTGTTTTATTTATCTTTTTAAGACATAACATTATTTCTCTACCTATTAAAATTTATCATTAACTAATATTCTATTGTTTTATCTTCAATGAACAGTTCCCGTTTAATTTTTAGAACATGGCTGAACTAATGTCTTTATTTTTAAAGGCCACACTTTTCCCAGATTCCTGGAGGGAAACTCTGTCTGTGCTGCTGATCAGCTGCAGATGACTTTCTGCTAAAACAGGGACACTGAGTGCATCTGCAGCCAGTGGCAATGCTCTTCATCACTGCATGGAGAAAACCAAACCCCAGGGTCAAACACGGGAAGTTTTCTCCGTTCAGCCTGTTATTTCACCTTCTGCTGCAGGTGCAAAATTTTTTTCCCAGAGATCAAAAAAACACAGCAAATGATTCACTTTTTCTCCTTTTTCGTTGCTTTGCAACAGAAACTAAAGTTGCTCTTCTCTTATCGGTTCAACATGTGATCCTCCCAGCTCTGGCCCGGTGACTAAACTTGGGATTTTCCCACTGAAACACTCTTTTTTTCTTACATACTCTAAATTGTTAGTTTTCAAACAATCTTTGGCCATTGTTTTTGTTGACACTAACAGTTATGTGAATTTATATTAAATATTTATGTGGCTATATCATTTGCATTCTCCAAATCCAATGAAAACCTCTGACAGCAACAGAAGTAACAAGAAATGCCGAAATAAATCAACTGTTGATTGAAATAAGATTGATTTTTACACTGCAAAAATAAAATCTTACCAAGTATTTTCAAAGTAATTTTAGTGTGAAGGTCTTTGTACATTTGAAATAAGACCAGATAAATTACAACTAACTTTAACTTTTCAGCAAAATACAGAAGCTTGTCAATAATCAATAATTTGTTAATATTGATTATAAAAAGTAGCTACTAGCACGTTGGTCAATAGCGCAGGGCATTCTGGGTAAGTACAGCCAAAACAAACAAGTTAGCATAGCGCTGGCAGGAAAAATGACAAAGGAGAAATTAAATCTGACGCTACTCCAGGTCTGTTTACATTTTGCAAAGAAGCAAGTTGTGTTGTTTCCTTCAGTGGTTCATGCTGCAGCGCCTCCACAGGTGAGGATTGGAACAGGTTTTTCAAAGTGTTTGGATTGTTTTTCGCAGAGCAGCAGCTGAAATTTTTACAAATGCTGCAACTTTGATCTGCAATTGAATCAGGTAATTTTTGGCGGCTCAATCCAGGAAGGCAAAGAAAAATAAAATTAACTTTTTGACACTTATATCTTTCTATTTTATAATTATGAAGGAAAAAATAGAGTCAAAGTGAAAGTTTGAGTAGAAAATTCAGACTGGTATGTATTTAACCCTGGATCATACCCATACTGCAAACGAACAAAAGTTACTATAAGTTAGCTTAAAGTGAAGTGACCCAATTCTGATTTCTTTGACGTAATGCGACCTGTATCCGATCTTTTCATGACAGTCTGAACAGCACAGGTCGGATTCTTTTTGAATGCGACCCAGGCCACTTGGGTATCCGATACGCATCTGATTTAAATACAACCTAACGTCCAGGTCGCATTCATCCGAACTGAACTCGACAAATGTCACTCTTCTGAATCCTGATACGTGCAAGCAGGAAGAATAACAACAACCACAATGGACTATAATGAGGATTAAGTTGTTAAAATGCTGCTCCGGTTGGACAACAACTTCAAATATGTAACCTCCACCGTTAGCCTCCATGTTTACTTCCACAAACACTGAGCACTTCTTCTTTTTATGGCGGTTGGTAGAACACTGAACGCTGGCGCTGTCGCGCCCTCTACTGCGCATGCGGGACACTTTCAGGTCCTTTGCCCGTTCACACTGCAGAACACATACAGGTCGCATACGGTTGGTAATGTGAACGGCCTCGGCAAAAAAATTCGATTTCTCAAAAAATCGGGATTGGGGTCACTTCAGGCTGCAGTGTGAATGCAGCCTTTGTCTTGTTTTAAGTGTAATAAGATATTTGCTGTGGAAACTTTTTCTCCAGCTTTTGCACCTGTAAAACTGTGTGAACATGCAGCAGTTTGTTGATCTACAAAAAAAACAGTTACAAGTTCCTGTGCCTGAAGGTGATTTAAATGCCAACTGTCTCTTTGCAAATCAATACCAAAATGTGGAAACAAATTGTCACAATTTTTTATTTTATTTTTCACTTTTCCAGATAAAACTGCTTATAATTTTCTCACAGACAGAATAAAATATCAAACAACTGTTTCTAAAACACGTGTCAAGCAGCTAAGGTGTTTTAAAGCAAAGCTTAAAAGTCTAGAAAACAACACTCACCGGTCATGAAAAAGGAAAAGCAAATGAAATGTTGCCGAGTGTCGATTTAAACTCAAACTGACTTTCAGAGTGAAACCTGGAGGGATAAATCTCTGTACAGGAAACCTTTAAAGTCAGTTGAGATTTTAAACAAGTACACACAAGCAGGAAAACCCATTAAATACCCGGCCCTGCTGGTTTCCACCCAGGTATAACTGTCAGTCTCCCATTTCAACTCTCACAGTTCTGACAGCAGCAGGAATAAACTACAGGCTAGCAGACATGCTATTAGCAATCAGAAAACAAGCGAAACTCTTTCTGTTTTCATCTGGATCACTTTAAAAACTGGAACAGGTTTTGCTGGCATCCTGTGTGGTTTTCACAGCTTAGTGTGAAATTTAGTCCATTAATCTGGACTGAACCAACAAACGACAAACTAAAACTGGGTGGTTCAGCACTGACCAGGTCACGGGGGTCCGTTTTAGGACGTGACAGCTGAAAAAACTGAAACTCCTTCTGAAAACTGCAAAAACTAAATCTGACCAAGTATTTTAGCTCTATTTTCTAATGCAAATATATTAGTTCACTTGAAATAAGATTATTATTTATTTGTTATTTTTCAGGAAGACACAGGAGCTTGTTTGAGTTAATACTTCCTTAAAATTTACAAAAATGAACAAATAATTTCATTTATAACAAGAAATCTTATAAGTGGAATGGAAAAGGCATATTTTCATTAATATTTACTTAAAAAATCTCTCATATCATTCTGAAAAGTTACTTTGCTTTGTGTTATCTTAAGTGTACTAAGATATTTGCACTAGAAACTAATATACATTGTAAGATTTTGCTACAAAATCTTGCAGTGTGCAGATGCATCAAACACTTTTTTTCAGGAACTGACGAAGAGCCTGCACTGCAAAAACACAAAATCCATCCATCCATCCATCCATCCATTTTCTATACCCCCTTCTTCCCTAATGGGGTCAGGAGGGTTGCTGGTTCCTCTCCAGCTGCGTCCCGGGCGAGAGGCGGGGTTCACCCTGGACAGGTCGCCAGTCTGTCGCAGGGCAACACAGAGACATACAACACAAACAACCATTCACACACACACTCACAGCTAGGGAGAATTTAGAGAAATCAATTAACCTGACAATCATGTTTTTGGACTGTGGGAGGAAGCCGGAGAACCCAGAGAGAACCCACCATGCACAGGGAGAACATGCAAACTCCATGCAGAAAGATCCCCGACCGGGAATCGAACCCGGGACCTTCTTGCTGCAAGGCAACAGCTCTACCAACTGCGCCACTGTGCAGCCAAAAACACAAAATCTTACCATGTAATTCTGGTATATTCTAGTGCAAGTTTCTTAGTACACTTGAAATAAGACAAAACTAATTTACAATTAACTTTTCAGCAAAATACAGGATATTGTTCTGAGTCAAATAATCTTTAACACCGATTAATAAAGTACTAGCTGTACTCCCATATAACATCACATTTTCTGATGTTATGAGTGAAATAATCTGGGAGTAAACTAAATGGTGCTGAAAAGTTATTTATGAGTTACTTTTGTCTTAATTCCTGTGGACTTATATATTTGTAGGCCTGTGCAATAAGCAATAAATCAATTAATAGCATGATGAATAAATTTTCTCTTTTCTCTCTTTCTACCAAAGATGTAAAGACCAAAGTCTTCAGTCAAATAAACAACTAGTTTTGGTCTCAACTAGTTGTTTATTTGAAGGGCAGTTTTATTTACAGACTTCATAATTCATTTTATTTGTTGTTTCTGTTGTTTTATTTTGTTGTTTGTCTTCCAGTTCCAGAGTTAAAAATTTACTAGAATTTAAAGTTTATTGATATATATGGTGTTTTTGCAGTTGATGTTTTTATTTTTTACATCCAGAGGCCTGGGTTCAGCTAAACGTTGGTAATTGGCAGCAGCTCTGGAAGCTTTGGGACTTTAAAGTGGAGTTTCTCCAACCCAGCTGTCAAACAAACTCCACAAACCTGAGTGTGTTTGTTTTGATGGTGCTACAAACACAAAGCCGATATTTGCATAATGACTGCGGTTGCACCTGCCCTTCATGGCGCCGCGTTTCCTTCAAAGCTGACGAAGCTGCTGAGATTAGACCCAGAGATCCAATAATCCCCGCTGGAGCTCAGCACATAAAGGCTCATTCAAACCTAGCCGCCATAAATTTAACAAACCGTCTATGAATATCCAAGATGAAATGTGGTTTTCAAGTCTCTTTTGATGGTCTTCTGTAAAGTGGAGCTATTTTTGTAAAGAGCAAAAGGAACCCAAGAAACAAAGAATAACTTTAATTCAGATTTTAAAAAGCATGTAGCTTATTCTCGTTCAACTTTATGTTTATTTTATTATAACTTTATCTTTGTATTATTTCTACTTCATTCTCATTTGGCTTTATGTCTCTAAATATCATAGCTTTATTCTAACTGTGTTCTCTGAATATTATGATTTTAATCTCTAAATATTATGACTTTATTTTAACTTTATTCTCTAAATGTTATGACTTTAATTTCTACATTGTTTTTACCTTTTTTATATAAACATTATGACTTTATTCCTTAAATATTATAACTTTATTCTCTAAATATGACTTTATTGTCTGAATATTATCACTTTTTCTCTTATTATGATAACTTTATTTTTGTAATATTAATCTCATACAATTTTATTCTCGTAATGTTATCATTTTATTGTGATCTTATTTTGACTGCATTTTCATAAAATTTCATTCTCATACTTTTATTTTATTTATTTATTTACTCTTGTGTAAATATGCAATAAAACATGAGAAAAAAAAAAGATTTGAACACATGAAAACAAACTAAGCTCTGTAAAAGGAGCGCAGTCTGTAATAGACGCCCTCACGTTTCGGGGCCTCCTGTTTGGGATCAGCTGTGGTTCCACCTCTGTCTCAGATGTTAAATTTGGGTGTGCTTGTCTCTCCCTGCGTCTCTCTGGTGCTTAGAAAGGCTTCAATAATCTGGCTGGTGGCCAGAAATATCCCCGCTCAGCTGGCACACCGACCCAATTTACAGCCCATCTCACGCAGCGGAGGGCGGGCCGGCCTGGGGATGCGCCGCCGCCGTTTTCCCAACAACAACAGAAAACAGCGATTAAACGTTGAGAAAATCCGCTGCTCCTCACTGGTGTAACAAGATGAGGCATAAGTGGGTCTGAAACCCAAACCTGCGGTGCTTTTAACTGGGAGCCAACAGCCCGAAGTCTGGGCCAGATGTTTCACAGACGGTAGCCCGCCAGACCATAAAAGTAAATATAAATGGACTTTCGGTTCCCATCTACAATCACTCACAGGGATTTCTGTACCGCAGCTTCCATAGGGGAGAGTTACTACACACAGACGCACTCACACACACTAATACACTGCAAAAAACAAGTTTATCTGGTCTAGTTTTAATTCAAATATCTTGGTCCACTTGAAATTAGACAAAAATTACTTTAAAGTAACTTTTCAGCAAGATATTTGAGTTTAAGTGAAAAATTCCTTAATATTGATGAGAAAATATTAGTCCTACTACTAAAAATTTTTCCATCAATATTAGGAAATTATTTACATTTAAAAAAATCATATGGACCCCCTGCATTTACATCTAGAAATGTACAACGCCTGAGGACAAAAAAAAGCCATCCTGCCGCAGTAGAACAATCCGTTCAACTAAATGAAACCTGGAGATGATTCATTTAGTGCAGTGCGCCACAGCAAAGGGGGAGAATAGCATAGAAAAACCGTCAAAGAACAACTCAAAACTACTGCTTTTCTCGCTGTCTTTGGCGGCTACACTACACGTAGACTCGTTGCCATAGCAACTCACAACAACGGCACCAAATGTATCAGGACTCAACACCAAAAAACAATAAAACATTTCCCAAAAACAGAGCATTCAGTGCGTTACAGTTTCACGTTTTCAGGCTTGATGCTTGTTTTGCAATTATTAATAAGTGATCGCGGTGGTAGATTAGCTACTGCTGCTATTTGCTAATCAACCACAGCGTTGGTAGATTAGCTACTGCTGCTATTTGCTAATCAACCACAGCGTTGGTAGATTAGCTAATTTAAACACCTACTCTTCTGATGACTTGTCAGAGTTGGTGTTCTCGTTGCATTTTTTTATTTTTTAACTGAACCGAAACACACAGAATTCCACATCACATCTACATGTTAAAGTCGTCACAGTCAAGCTAGCATAGCTAGCATATCACCACTACAACTAGTTCCCTCTACTTCACTATTTTCTTTCTTAATTAAAACTTTTTCCTGACCTTGTTATCTAGTTGTAGTCTTGATAATTAGTAGCAAAGCACAGTGTTCTTTGTCCTGTTATATTTCAAGTGTACATTTAGGATTTCGTGTGTTATATTCACAACTAAATAGCTAAAACCAATAATAGTAGTCATAACCGGCAAGCAGGTTTTTACCCTCCAGCATGAAGTTGTGGGCGGGATCTTTTTTCACGCGGCAAAAAAGTCTATATATTCCTGAAAAGTTACTTGTAAGAGTTTTGTCTTCATTCAAGTGCACCGAGATATTTACACTAAAAAGTGGGCCATAAATACTTCATAAGATTTTGTGTTTTTGCAGTGAAAACAAAGTTTGGAGGTCACTTACCATCTGAGAACGGCTTTTGGGACACCCATTGATATCATCAATCTTCTCATTGGCTAAAGAAGAGACGAAAAAAGGAAAAAGAGACAAAATGAGGAGAAATTAGAAACTCTGAGTTTGTTCAGTAAATTAATCCTGTTTTAATCCAAAGGATGGAGACTCCAGTATGTTTGAGAGCTGGATGGTCGACGTCTGAATGAGGCACATGAAACATTATCTGGCCCCAACAAATGGGAGCGATGCCACTGAGGCCCCGACCAGCAGTTTAGTGTTGCTTTTTTTAACGTGTGTGTGTGTGTGTGTGTGTGTGTGTGTGTGTGTGTGTGTGTGTAGGGGGTGTTATGGATCACTCCTGTCCATTAAAGGCCCAGCCCACAGCAGCTGAGACACGGCCGTCAGATCACAGCTGACAACTGTGCCAGCAGGACAGATTTCTGCATCTGAGACACAGCGGGGCCAAAAGAGCCGCTCCATCACAGAACCACCAGACACAACCAACTAACCTTCATCTGTCCTTCTTTGAACGGGTTAGGATCGGACTACGGTCCATAATGTTCATCACACGTTTTTGTACAAAATCATTTTGAGACAATGAGATTTTAGGCTGATTCAGGGCCTCTGTCACTTTAAATCCATTAAACATATTGGTCAGTGTTCTACTGAACAATATATTTAATCAACCAAATGAAACCAAATATCCTGGTTCCCCTGACCAGATATGGTCAATGGGATCAAACAATCCGCCGCCCAACTCAACATTTACACTTGCACATAAAAAATGGCTGCAAACAGATCTGCAATCATACAACTGTTTGTTTGAAAAACAGAGGTGGAGAACACACCAAGCGGTTTCTGGATCGCGAGTCAACAAGACTCTTGTCTTGTCCAGCAGCCATTGTACAGAGCATAAAGAGGTAAAGCCAGTTGACCAAACATTCTGGAACTCTCTTTGGGTTGCTAGGCGATGGCTTTGTTCCGCTGGGGTTGCTAGGTAACGGTTTGTGACTTTCCATTCCAGAGGTTTTTGAAACAGCTCATTTTCCAGACACCAAAAAACATAAACCCATTGACAAAAACTGTCGGGGTATGTTTGCTTTGGTTGATTTTAGAAGCAGTAGGAACCCAAATGTAATGACAAAAATGTGAAATATTAACAAACTAATGATCATCTTCTCTATTTATTTAACAGTTTTGCTGATATACTTTTGTGTTTTTGTCCCTTCACAGCCAAAACACAAAATCTCAGTATTTTTAATCCAGAGTCTTGTGCAAATATTAGTAAGATTTTGTGTTTTGCAGTGTAGAGCTGCACAGCGACAGATTCACCTGAAATAAAAGTGATTCAACAGCTACTGTACATTGTGAGAACAGAGGCCCTCTTCAGATAAAGGGGAAGTTTAAAATCTGGGTCAGAGGTCACGTGGGAAGAGCCGGGAGACGAAACAGTCAGTGACACGCTGAGTCAGTGTTCGGTCAGCTGGTGTCGGCCCGTTTCAGCCTCCAGTCTGCCAGCAGACGCAATGACAGCACAAGAGCGGCCAGACGAAATGACAAGACCGATGATGGTGACGACTCTGACGGGGGCAAAGGTCAAGAAGACACAGAAACAAACGACTTTCACAGCCTACTTCAGGCGGTTACTATGGCAACGTATATGGATTACTAACTTTGGAGACATCCTGCATTACTAGGGGCTGAATTATTAACTTAACTGGGAAACAGTTTATAGACTGAGCACGTCACAGAAAGATCTCTCAGGTTTTAATGTTGACATCTGATAAACACTGCAAAAAACTAAATATTACCAAATTATTTTTGTTTAGTTTCTTAGACCATTAACTTAAAATTAATTTACAGTAATTGTTCAGCAAAATATAGGAGCTTGTTTTAAGTCAATAACACCTTAATATTGATAAAAATGCTAGTGCCACTGGCTCACTTATAACAAGACATTTTCCCTTGCTGTAAGTGAAATAATCTGCCAGTGGAACTAGCACTTTTATCAATATTAGGGAATTAATTTCTAACTAAAAAAGCTTTTATATCTTGGAAATTTCTGAGTTGAGGTTTAGGTTTTTCTTGCAACTTTTAGAGATCAGAAAAGTTTTTTTTTCTTTCAAAGGTAAAAAAAAAATGACTTCAACAATTTGCATTTCCAAGTTTTTTCTTTTTATAAAAAGAAAAAAAATGGATTTTTCTCGCCTATTTTTGAGTTTTTCAGCAGAAATCTACTCCTCTTTTTTTTCTATCCATAATGGCTTTACTAAACCTGTGAAGTGAAACAAAATAAAAGTTACTTTGTTCAAAACCATCCACTTCTTCTAAAACCAGTAACGTTCTCCACATTTTTCTACTGTCGCCATGTGAACAGTGTTGGTTTTAATTAGCCAACTTTGTAATTAAATTAGTCAACTCACCGACGACCTGTATGATCTCGGCCAGCAGCACTCCATCCGTGACGTCCGTCTGCAGATCCTTGATGAGCCGTTTGTGTCCTGACTTGGCAAGGTAGTGGTTGGCCCAGTCCGTGTAGATCTGCATCCAGGAGCACACAAAAACGCCCGTCAGTTTCTAGAGCCACCACAACAAAATCCGGCCCCAAAAATCCAGAGTGTTTCAAAACTCTGCAAAGACACTTGAAAACCAACAAAAGGCATAAACGGTTGTTGCAAATTTACGGCTACAGGAATAACAGGGTGGTTAAACGGGACCGGAGCGGCCCCTGGTTCTTTTGTTGCAGCTCCGATCCGGAGTGTATCCGCGTGGTATTCAAATTGGGGCCATTGTGCTCAGCCGGGGCATTCATCTCTGAGCACACGGCGGCTGTTTTCAATGGGCCGTGCTGACATCACTCTCTGGGGACAGAAAAGACCCTTCACTGCCTGGAGGGGGGAGCAGAGCAAGCATCTGAATAATCTGAATAGCTTCCTTCATAATTAGTGACCAAACTCACGCCTGCCCTCCCTTAAACTCACAACAGGACGATCAAGTTTCTATTTCTGAGTGAATAAAAAGAGGGCAGGAAGGTTGAGAAGTGATCCAAGTCTTCATAAAGGAATTATATTTAAGAAACGGACAATTCGTGGATCTACTCGCTTCAGATCCTCTCAGCAGGGATCCAACATGTGTGGCGGCTCATCTTCCTCTTTTTGACATCTTATTTATATCATTCACCACTTGCTGATATCTGCTGGCAGAAATGTCAGGATTGGGAATAAAAAAGCATGTTTTTTTTACTGGGAAATGTCTTATAAAAGAAACATTTTTACAACAAGTGCAGCAGGGCTTTAATTAAGGCTTAAGTTTGTGAAATTGCCCAGTTTTTAGAGGGAGTATTCAGTGGAGATGCAGCAAATCAGAGAGAAGAGTTGGACAATTTTTACCTATATCACATTTCTGAAAAAAATTATACATATTTATATACATTGATCTTATGCAGGGATCTGATCAGTAAAACACATCAATTAACTTTTAGAGCTTAATACAAATAGAATACAGTTTGGAGACATAATGCTTTAATGCACAAACATAAAATGGCTCTGAAAAACTTGCAGCACATTTTTCCCATATTTCCCAAAGATCAAAATCTGTCAAAAACAGATTGTGTTTTTGACAGCAAGTTGGAAGTGTGATTGGTAAAAGACATGATAAACTTGAATCTCAAGTTTCCACACGAGGAGAAAGTACTTGATAAAGATTTGTTTTTGAAAAATCAAATCCTTAAGCTGCCAAAAAAACAAAGTTATAACGGTTGTAAAGCAACCTAAACATTGACACGTTGTAAACATGGCGGTGATGTTTGGTTACGTTTGAGAGAATCTCAAAGGAGGGAAGTCATGACTGCAAATTACAGGGCAGCAAACCGGCAACATAAAAAACAGAAGCTACTCCACTCAACAAGACAAAATCTTTGTTTTATTTTCTCCTAAAACGTGCAAACTTTCTCCACTCAAAGAAGAAAGAACTGGATTTTTTATTTTTTTTTCAATGGTTGTGAAATTGAAGAACATCTGTTAATCTAGAAGGGACGCCTGGTCTTGATGTAAAAAAAAAAAAACGAAGCAGCATTTAGGGTTTGACATGGCGGTGACCTCTGGTTCTCTGTGTTTGCACTGTAAACACACTCAGGGCTTTTTCTGCTGAAGCACTAAAAAAAAAAGGATGAATCACTGCTCGTCATGTCGGTTTACAGCAGGTGTTCAAACTTCAAAGACTAGCGCTCAAACGCTAACTCATGTTAGCATGCAAGCGGTTTATTAGAGAAGCAACCTCAAATTAAATACGAAAAGCTTCAAAGCAACCTTTAAGTGAGACTGACATTACAAAAACACAAAACAAAAAGTTTTTTTGTCTAGTTTTCCAGCAAATATCTCAGAATACTTTAAGTAAGACAAAACAAACTTACAAGTAACTTTTTAACAAGAAAGAGGAGTTTGTTTTGAGTAAAATTTAGGAAAAAGTTCTAGTTCCACTGAGATTATTTCATTCATAACAAGAAATTTTTCCATTTGAGAAGTGAAATCAAACAGGTACGTTTTTATCAACATTAAGGAATTCTTGACTAAAATATTTGCTCTAGAAACCAGACCAAAAATACCAAAATTTTGTGTTTTTGCAGTGTAGTTTTAAATTAACAACAAGATGTTAACCCAGAGTAAGTATTAGTCTTTACAATGCAAAAAACACAAAATCTTACCAAGTCTTTTGTTTCCAGTTTGTAGTGAAAATGTCTTAGTTTAGTCTAAAACTTAAAAGTTACTCTGGCAAATCTTTAAACTTTGAACATTGGAGTAAAATCTAACAGTCAAACTACGTTTTTATGAATATTAAGGAATTATACATCTTGCTGAAATGTTGCTTCTAAGTTAGTTTTGCCTTATTTTAATTCTACTAAAATATTTGCATTAGAAACTAGACTAAAAGTACTTGTTAAGATTTTGTTTTTGCAGTGTAGATGCTAAGACTGTTACAGATTTAGATAAAATTACATTTAGTTGCTACAGTTGGTACATTTTTTTACTCTATATTGTGTTTTTTACATAAACAGAGAGCTTAGTAGACAGGCTGTTGAATCTTCTAGTTGTTTTTCTCTTTAAGTCTGAATGGATCCGTTTTCGCAGGTTATTTGAGCCACCCTTGTTGGTTTCAGTGCGTTGAATGAGAGCTACCCGTTTCACCTCGGTCTTTCATTGCAGCCCAAACCCTCAATTTGCTTCCCCGAAACTGCTTCAAAGAAAACCTGCATGCTCGCACAAAAGCTTCTGAACATCGCACTTCCTTTATTTTGAGAGAGCAAATTGAAAGGATGAAGTTTAATCTGGGATTTTTTTTTTTTTTTGCTCATTGTTTCACTAGAGACTTTTTTTATTCTCACTGAGAGTTTGCGTCTAGACTGCAAAAACACAAAATCTTACCAAGCATTTTAGTCTAGTTTCTGGTGCAAATATGTCAGTACACTTGAAATATGTTTTATTTAAGTTGTTAATATTGATTTTAAAAAAGGTACTTCACAGATTTTTTCAAGTCTTTCCGGAAAAAAATCGGAATTCTTTTCTCTTTTTTTGGCACTAATCATCTTCCGTAGCCATCTGTAACACTATTCTAATATATTTAAAGACTGGTCAATTATAGAACATTGAAATCTGACTATTTTCTGCTTCTATCTTTCCATTGTCAACCCAGTACAAACATATTTAATCTGGATGAGCAGCTGTCCAGGCATGCTGTTTCTATATGTTTCTATGTTTCTAAAATCCCACCATTCCCAGAGACTCCCAGTAATCCCAAATCTCCCTCTTCAAGGGAACACGGGTCTTTTTTAGGAGCTGATAATTGGTGCAGAGGTCAGGGGTATTCCCGTCATCAGACAGAAGCAATGTGACACCAGATCCTTCATTCATTCAGTATGAAACTCTTCTTTGTGCTGAGTCCAGCCCATCAACATCCTGTTCTGGTGATGATACACCAGCATTATTAACAGCCGTTCAGCCCAGGTTGCAGCCTTTGTCCATAAAATAGAAAGCAAAACATTGTTGACCGTTGGCTTCCTTTACGACAGGAGAGTCCAAAGTGCGGCCCGGGGGCCGTTTGTGGCCCCGGGAATGGCTTTGTGTGGCCCCCTGGACACATTTTAGGAATGCATATAAAAAAAACTACAATTTCACCAGTCCTACCTGCCATGTTTGCCTGTTTTCCCTGTCTGAGCTGAATGATCATTATTTTCTAAAATGCAATTTTGGTTACAGAGACTTTATAACCCACTTTTTTTTGTTTTGGATATTCAAAATGCTTTATGTTCCTTGGAAATTTAAGTTTTTCATCTTTAAGTGGCTATACTTGCATTAATATGTCATAATTGCTGTTATTATTATTATTATTATGTTAGTTGAAAATGGTCTCAAAACGACAATATTATTGTTTATCGCAATAATTTCTGGGCCGGTTTATCATCCAGCAGAATTTGCCATACATATATTTACCTAAAAAAGAAGCAATAAGCAGTTCTTATTTTCACTTTTGTTGTTGCAACAACAGAACCATAAAATATTGTGATAAAACTTAAAGTCCATTTTGCTCACCCCTGTTCAAAACACTTAGCATATTGTTTAGTGTTAGTGTACAACCCTGTTCTACATGACAGCTGTGAGCAGCTTCTCATAATACGCTTTTAAAACCATCAAAGCTGTGATGAGTCACTCTCCCAGACTGCTGCATCGTCTTTTCACACAAACACCACAAAATGTGCCGTAGATCCAACACGCCTGCCGCCTCGCCGAGTCCCCAGCCTGACAACAAAAGGCAGCGATGGACGCATGCCATCCCCGCAGCGCAGACTCTGCGTGGTCAGGCCAGGCTTCACTCCGCCACTCTGCCCTTGAGCTGAAGAAGTCATCGTGGATCAGAGAGCAAAAGTTTTCCAGATGGTCCAAATATATGAATTTAGGGGCTTGAAATTGTTATTGTGATATTTTGTGGTACTATTACAAAAAGAAATGTGAAAATCGCCAGCACTCATCACCATCCAGCGCTCCATCGATTTAAAGACGATTCCTTTACATGCCATCCATTATCGCCACGTTATAACAACTGAATAAATGATGCCTGCACACTTTGGCATTTTTGGAATATTTGTATCAAAGCACTGCTTTTATAAATGTAATATTCAATGTCATTACTTCAGTTATTGTGAAAGTTTTTTTTGGGAAAATGTCTTGTAAAAGATAGGAAAACGGAAATATTTAATTATTTCTTGCGCGGCCCGGTACCAATTGGTCCATGGACCGGGACCGCAGCCGGGGATTGGGGACCACTGATACAGAGCCACTGTGACTGATGATGTCATAGCGGCTGATGACATCATCAGTCAGCCCACTCTTTTGAAAAACGTCTGTTTTTCTGTATCAGATGTTTTATTGACAGCAAGAAGTTTTGATATGAAGCTGAATGTTTGTTTTTACTGAACATCAACACTTTCCTGCTTTATCGGTTTATTAAAAGAAAACCTGAATGTTAAAGACATGGAGGAAGAGATGAAAAATGAAAAAATTTATTTTAAACACAACCAGACTTTACACAGTTATCAGTAAAATAGTTGATCCTCTGCTAACTGTCGTGTGTGAGACAGAGAGGTGGAGAAAGAATTCTATCTTTGTGAGACACCCAGTCAGTTTTTGTGAAAAAAGCAGTCCGAACAACACCTTCCCGTTTGGGAACCGTGATACGTATTCAAAAACCGTTTGAAGCGTACGAGAGGCCAATTTGTCGTCTCTGATAGTACTGCGACCCATATCTCTTCTGCACTCACAGTAATAACAGTGATGGCGTGCGCGGAGGTTTGAAATTTTTCAGAAAAGTATGAAAATGGCTGAGAAGCGTCAGTTACCCTGGTGCATGACTTCGCTTTGAAGCACTTTGACAGAAAACCGTAAGGCCTAGGAAAATTTCAAAAACATTTTACTGGAGCAGGCATGTGTATCAATGTCATGACCAAGTTTGATACAGATAGGGCGATATTTGTGGGCATTACGGCAATTTCAAAATTGTTTTGGGGTCAAAATCCACTTCATTTCTTTTCTCACTAATGGTCTCAGTTACAATCTGCGTTTTGGCAGTTGGAACTTTTTAAAAGCAAAAAACTTATTTCACAAGTCAGTCCCTGCTCTCCCTATTCATAATAATAATAATAATTAATTACAATTTAGTTTAGTTCAGTTCTGATGGAAGAAATAATATAAACTGACTTCTTTGATGCCTTTTGCCAACATTTGTTACCAAGGCAACAAAGCATTAACAAGGTGGCTATTTAGCATGCTACACTCCAAAAACACAAAATCTTACCAAGCATTTTTGTTTCAAGTGCAAAAGACAAAACAAATTTACAAATAACTTTACAGCAAAGATACAGCCCTATCCAAAAAATCCCATGAAAATCACATGGGATTTTCATGGGATTTTTTTGTGGGGGGGACCTTGTTGAAAGTAAATAATTCCTTATTATTGATAAAAATAATCTCATTGGTGGATTATTTCACTCATAACATGGGAGAAGGTCGTGTTATAAGTGAAATAATCTACCTTTTTCAGTTCTTTTTCTTTTATCAATACTAAGGAATTAACTTAGACCAAGCTTCAATACCTTGCGGAAAAGTTTTTTGGTGTTTTACTGAATGTATTGGACCAAAAATACTTGGTAGGATTTTGTGTGTCAGATTTACAAAGTATCTTCTGCAGTGTGAAGCTGCTATAATAAATCCAAACAGCTACTGCAGATCTGATTCTACTCATGACAAGTCTATTTCAAGCTGACCTTTCCTCTTTTATGCGTTGAAGTCTGTTGAAATCATTGCTACCAGCAGTCATTATGATCCTTATTAACACATTTTCCTACAGGCTGTTTGGTTATTCTACAAGCAAATCCGAAATGATTTGACGTTTGTCGTATTTTTCATGCTTCTTTCTCATTTCTTACCACTTTGTAGTTCTCACAGGAGAAGCGGCTGTTGCTCCTGGGCGGCACCTTGAGGCCGCAATAGAGCGCCATGCGAGGTCGTCACCGAGATGAAGATTACCGACAGACCCACACAAACAGCTAGACATTCCTGAGAAGATGAGAGCAGTCTGAGCGAACAGAAGCGGTTTAGTGGCCACTTGCTGTTGACTGTCTTATCTCCGTCGCAGCGTCTTTATGGGCTGCTGCCGGTTGGAACATGACATGATTTACCTCTCTTTACAGGAAGCCTTCTCTATATCTGCCCCCCGCCCCTTTTCAGACAGCTCGGCGAAGCTTCAGACATCCTGACACTGTTACAGCCCCATGCCCACCCGCCGCCGTCTTTCTTGAGTGTCATTCAGTCTGAGTCAAGTAGGCCCAGGCAGACTCGATTCCTCTCGAGGTAGAGACATAAAGCATGCAGAAATTGTGACGTTTATGTTGGGGCAAAAGTGTTTTTTTATGCGGTTTAAATGATGCCATTCTATGGAAGAGGATTAGGGACACTTCAAAAAAGAATATAGTAATTTAACTTAATTAAAAGTCAGAATTGTGGGGTGCTATGGTGGCTCAGGGGCAAAGCACGACCCACGTATTGAGGCCTTAGTCCTCGTGGCAGTGGTCGCAGGTTCGATTCCCAGCCTGGCGACATTTACCACATGTCTTGTTTTAATTTTTGTGTTAGAGTAATAAGGCTTTTATTTTGAAGGTCATGGTAGGTCTGGGACAGGAAGTCAGCCATTTGCTGACTTCCTTACTGCTAAATTGTGTTGGTAAACACACAAGGAGAGCAGAAAACTCGGTAGCTAGTAATTCAGGGAGTTGAAGCTAGCTACCTATATAAAGAAGGATTCAGCAAATTCAAACTACCATGCTAGCTACATAGATTTAGCAAGTGAAAGCTAGGTATCTAGCTAGCTATCTATATGGTGATTCAGTGAGTTGAAGCTAGCTAGAGCGATTAATTTGCTAGCACACAAGAATACAAATTTAAAAAAAATAATAATCATAATTTAGTTGAGTTCAGTTTTGACAGAAGAAACTATATATATATATATATATATATATATATATATATATATATATATATATATATATATATATATATAGTTTTCAACATTTTCCAGACTTCTTTGATGCCTTTTTGCAACAATTGTTTTATTCTTTTGTCTTCAGAAGATGAAGGATGAACATTTCACAACCTGAAGGCTCTTCAGAAATATCACAGAGCATATTTGGTTATTGACCCCCTCCATCTGCTCACTTTCATCAATAAGGAGTCAGCATGTCTCCATGCTGCCGTGAGCTGAGGGTGACATGTGGCGGCACATCCCCTCTGACCCAAGCTGGGCCGTCCAGCAGATGGCTGCTGGGAGAATGATGGATGGACTGATTGAGTCACTAACACAATAATCTAAAAAAGACATACAGTGAGTGGCTGCAGCTCTTCGTAAGCAGAGGTAGATTTGAACAGATGTCTCCTGACGCGCCAGAGAACCACAATCTGCTGCAATTTCATTCATATTTTTGGATTTGAACCGCCAAATTTCCCTCTTTTTCTATGTATATTTACTAAAAATCTGTAATTTTTTTTTTAAATTACAGATTTATAACACTTACAAACGTTTGCATTGACAATGGGTTTGAATAAATGGATCACCATTAGAGTCCTGCAGCATTAAGAAAGAACAAGAAACCAACATAGGAAGGCAGAAAACAAATTCTCCTTTAAAAACCACTTCATGTTAGCCAAGGCCGGCCCAGAGATTTACAGGGCAGAAAGCAGAATTTGATTAGGGGGCACTTTTCCTGTTAAGCTTATCACCACCTCTACCTCGTTTAGGGTACGTTCATGTCAGCAATTGTTCAGTTTGTTTCAATCAAAATTCTGTTTGTCTAGAAAATCCAGTTTGTTTGTGGAGGTGTGAATGAAACTAACTCTGGTCCGCGTAAAAATCTCTGAACTCTGGTGAGGTTGGAAAGCATGTATGAACACAGAGTGGACCGGAGACAGCTCCAAAGGCAGGGAGTGGACGACAACGCAAGGCATTCTGGGTAAATACAACCAAAACAAACATGACGGTCTAGCGCTAACAGGAGAAATGGTTCATGATCTTTTACCAAAGACAAGACAGAAATCCTACAACCGCTAAAGTCATTTTTGTTTACAGTTTGCGAAGAAGGAAGTTGTGTTCAGTGCTTCCTTCAGTGTTTTTTAGTGCAGCGCCCCCACAGGCGAGGAGGGGAACAGATTTTTCAAATGGCTTGGATTCAATGGATTTGTAAAGGACATACGAACGTTTCATATGAATAACAAGATTCTGATGACTGGCAGAGTGAGGAGAAACAAACACGCAGGCTACATGCCTGTCTTAGCTAGCAGATAAAAGCTACATTAGCTAAGCTAACTTTGCTAATTCAACAGTAAGTACTGTTGTAAATATCAGTGATATTTACCCACAGAGATGGGTAGAGTACTCAAGTAGTTGTAATTATATTGTTTATAAATTAGTTAGGAACAAGGAAGCTTGAGGTTTGTTTATTGCTGCCATAGAAACCGCCTCCCAAGATGGCTGTCAGTCACAAAATTCGCAGAAGAGTGACGTCAAATGAGAACTATGTATTTACTCAAAATGTCGCTTCAGTCCCCAGTCGAGGAAGAACTTGAAGATCAGAGGAGGGCACAGTACCAAAAATTGTGCTCAAGTAAGAGTAAAAAAGTATTTGATAAAAAGTCTACACAAGTAACTGATCAAATTATCAATAATTTAATATTTTAATATTAAAATGTAAAGCAGAGTGGAAATTTTAGGCATTTTAAGGACAAAAATGTCAATACTTCATAAAAGTAACAACAAATATCAAAATCAGGCAAAATACATTTTTGCAAATCAGTTGCTTTCAATAAAAAACTTTTAAATCTTTTACAGAAACTGCTGGTTTGTGTCTGGTGAATTTTTGGTTGAAACATGTTTGTTTTTCATTCAGTGGGTAGAAAATCCAGAAATTTTACTCCAGTAAGAGTAGAAATACTTCATAATAAAATTACTAAAGTAAAACTAAAAAGTACAACTTAGTAGAAGTACTCCTAATAAAAGTTCATTCTTTCCATAAATGTAAATAAGTAAACATAACTAGTTACCACCCAACTCTGTTGAAGATCCATCTAGCTAGCAAAGCATAAAAACCGCGAATGAATGGGATTTTAAATAAAGTAGCTGACTAACTACAGGCTCCAAACAATACAGTTTTATCAACAGTTGCAGCATCTAGAGCCGATCAGCCAGCAGCACCAACCGAAGTCGGCTGGTCCGGGTCGGTAACCCTCCCTGCCAACCGGCGCACACAGGCCTGTAAAGTGGCTTCAGCCCGCAGGGAGCTGAAGCAGGCCAGCTTTAAATAAGCCCTCATGTGCTTGTACTTCGTTTGGCGTATAAAACATGTGGTTTAGAGAAGCCTTGCGAGACACAAGGCAGACCAAACAACTTGGGCTTTACCCAGCTGGTGGAGCCTGGGAAACAAAGTCGTATGCTAGTAAGCCAGAGCGATGGGACGGAATAGGACTTCCTGACATCTGATAGGAATATTCATATCCCTGAAACTCTGCAATAATACACAATCTGACCAAAAATTTCTGGTCTAGTTTTTAGTGCAAATGTCTTTGCACTTGAAATAAAACTAAACTAACTCACAAGTAGCTTTTAAGCAAAATACAGGAGTTTTTTAGGTCGATAATTTCTTAATAATGATGAAAAATCTTTAGTTCCACTGGCAGATACATTCACTTATAACAAGACATTTTTCCAAACTTATAAGTGAAATAATCGGCTAGTGAAACTAGAACTTTTTCATCAATATTAAAAATTTATTTACATAAAACAAGCTCCTATATTTTGCTGAAAAGTTACTTGTAAGTTTGTTTTGTTTTATTTTAAGTGTACTAAGATTTTGGTACCAGAAAGTAGAGAAAATTACTTGGTAAGATTTTGTGTTTTTGCAGTGCAATGTTATTTCTAACAATATTTTTAACAATTAGCCAGGATAAACTTCATCTTTTGTTAACTGATTTAGGGACTTTTATAGTTAAATCAGCTCATTGGTATCTAAAATACAAGAAAAACTTGTTTAAAAATTATCTTTCTAATCATTAAGTACTCAAATTTATCATTTGATTAATCTGGACTTTGTTGTTTGTTTATATATAAAATTTGGTTTAAATGTTGAGGATTTATGGCTTAATTCTCTGTCCATTAACATGTAGCAGACATATGAGTATCAGAGCACATGAGAAACATTATTTATCACCAGATGACATAAAATAATATCGTTCAAATAACTGAGTAAAAACTAACGTTTTTTACAACATCACATTTAAATCTCATAATTTATTTCCATAAGAAGTACCAGAAGGAGCTTTTTCAAAGTTCTGAATTAATGTGTAAAAATGTATTTCAGGTTTGGTTAACGGTTTAAGAGTCCATGTTAAAATAAAACCACGTTAGTTGCCATTTTTCCCCGAGGCTAAGGCGTAAGCCAGGCAGGTGAAAACCTAAGATAAGATCAAGGCTTTAGCAACAGCTCAAACAATTACAAAATGCAAAAATGTTTGACACATATTGTTAAAAAATTTAATAAAATAAGCTTTAAAATGGAACAAATGCCTTCCCTATGCAAGTGGCACAATAATTTTGATTTATGGACCCCAGGTCATTTGTTGACATGACAACCATGACGGTCAAATAATCAATCGAATGGAATAGATTACCGACATCGACTGCACTTCATAACACAGACGGCGGGTCGTTTTAATCTTCTAAATGTGCTGATGTTTTCATGCTTATGTTGTCAGTTCCACTTATTTTTTTGTTGCTTACACACACACGCACACACACGCCCACTGACGTAGAGGTGTGTGGGGGTTAGCTGTGTAATTAAGCTAGCTTTCTTATCAACTCATCTAAGAACCTCCACTGCTTTCCCTTCCTCTCTGCCCCAGAAGAGATACAGACAAGAGAAGGAGAAGCAGAAAAAGAGCCTCAACAGGGTGCTTACTGAATAAAATGACTTTTAATAAATCTGCTCCTTTTAATGCTATCGACTCTGAAATCTTTACAAAGGTCTGATTTTCCATTTCTTTGCTCCACATGTCTTTTCTGCAGCTGACCTGCTTTGTATTTTATCTCAGAATCCCAGACTGCTGAATATTTACTACCTCTGCAGCACCATATTGCCCTGAACAGTCAGTTTGTGCAACAATGCACAAAGCAAAGTGAAAGAATGATGTTTTGCTAATGCTTCAAAGGAAAATAGGCTTGTGCACGCATGTGCTGCAGAACTTTAAAGGCATAATTGACCCGATTGTAACTTTTCAAGCAGACATCAAAGTGAAAGATGGAATCAGGTGAGGGGAAACCACAGAGCATTTCCCTTTATATTAAACCCTTTGCTAATCCGCGGCCTTTTAGTAATCCAACACCGAAGCTGCTGCATTGTTACAGCCTGACGAGACAAGCCCTATAAATAATACATCAACATAGAAATATACAGAAAGGAATTAGGGCCACTTAAGGAAGGGAATTTTGACTTAAATCTCAGAAGTTCTGATGAGAATCTCAAATTTCTGACTTTTTTCTCATAATTCTGATTTTAATCTCAGAAAATATAGATGTGAATTCTGCAACAACAACAACAACAAAAAAAAACAGGGAAAAAAAGCCAGAATTCTGATTGAAGTCAGGATTGTGAAAAAAAAAAAATCAGAATTCTGCGAAAAATTTTTTTTGAATTCTGCAGAGAAATAAACAAAATTCTACAGAAAAAAAAGATTTGTGAGCCTTTGTGAGAAAAAAGTTGATTAAGGTGAAGATTCTGTGATTAAAGTCAGGTTTATTAGAAGAAAAGTCAGAATTTCAGAAAAATGCAAAAATGAACTTAGAAGTAAATCAGAAAAATCTGATTTCTTAAATTAAAATCAAATTTTATGAAATAAAAGTCAAAATTCTGTGATTAGAGACAGAATTGTAATAGGAAAAGTCAGAATTTGATTAAGAATATTTCAGAATTCTGAGAAAAGAGTAAACATTTTGAGAAAACACTCAGAATTATGAAAAAAAAGTTAGAAGTCTGAGAAAAAATGTCAAGAATTTGTGAAAAAAAAGTCTGAATTTTCAGAAAAAAGTCAGAATTCTGTGATTAAAGTCAGGATTGTGAGAAGAAAATTCAAAAATCTGCAGGAAGAAAGTCAATAATCTGCAAAAAATGTCAATTAAAGTCGAAATTCTTTTTGAAGTGACTCTAATCAACTTCTGTAGAAATAACCAAACTCAATTCAAGAATGTCTATAGTGACTTTTGGAAAACTGAGAGCTTCCCATTCTGTCACATTTTTACACATTTTGACGACAGAAAAACACGTAAAGCTGATAATTACCCAAATCCCGGCTGGTACTTGACCCTGGAAGTGACCCACCTACCAGTTTCATGGTGAAATTGTTCTGCTCCCAGCGACACAACATCAAACTCATGGTGCTTCATACACCTGCCTCACATGTAGCAGGACGGCTGGCGGACCCGTCGGGTCCTGATGGGTCACATCAGGACCAACTTTAACCCAACAGAAATGGAGAGGGGAAAAAACTCAAAAAATCCAAGCAATCCCAGACGGTTTCTCAGGTTGAAGGGAGAGCTGCTGCTACGCTGGGACCCAGCAGGTCTCTGGTTGCCTGGACCAGAAGAACCGGGTCCCTCCAGCGTCTCCCCACCCACTCTGGACCAGAGAGGAGGTGAAAGGCGAGAGGAGCTCCGCCGCCTCTGCTGCTGCTTTGAGCTGCTGCCAAACCAAATGCAGGATCCCTCTTCCTCCTCCTCCTCCTCCTCCTCCTCCTCCTCCTCCTCCTCCTCCTCCTCCTCCTCCTCCTCCTCCTCCTCCTCCTCCTCCTCCTCCTCGCCCACAGCAACACATTGTGCAATTGCTTTTCAATAGACCTTTGGTCAAACGGGAGGAGGCTGAAAAAGAAAGGGACAGATCTCATACCCCTCCCCCGATAAAGCACACCTCCCCCAATAAAATGGAAGAAAAGCAGCAAAAAGACGACGATGGGGGAACTTTTAATCGCAGTGTATGGAGACCAAATCTTGCCAAGTATTTGTGATCTAGTTTCTAGTGCAAATGTCTTAGTACTTTGAAATGAGACAAAACTAACTTACAGGTAACTTTTCAGGAAAATATATGAGCTTGTTTTAAGTCAATAATCAAATAATATTTCCACTGGCACATTATTTCACTTATGACATGAGATTTTTACCATGTTACAACTGAAATAATCTGCCAGTGAAACTAGAACTTTTTAATCAGTATTAAGGAATTACTGACCTAAAATAAGCTTGTACTGTATGTCTCAATTAAAATGTACTTTTTAATCTCTATTTTAGTCTCTTTTTAAAAAGTACTGATATATTTCTAATTGAAACCATTGTATGTTTTTTGACATTAAATAATTTTTTTTCCAGCCAGAATTGGATTCTAAATTAACTTTAACCAAAAACTTAAAAGCTTTGCTGTTAATTAGTTTGTTTTCTTTATTGACATTATTTATCATTTTTATTTCCTATAACTGAAATAATCTGCCAGTAGAGCCAGTATTATTTATCAATATTAAGGAATTATTTACCTAAAACAAATTCCTATGTCTTGCTGAAAAGTTACTTACAGAAGTAAAACCAGCTGACCAAACGTGCTAGAGCTCCACTTGGGTTGCTAGGTGACAAGGTGGGCTTTACTGAGGTTGCTAGGTAACCGGCTGGGCTTTGCTGGGGTTGCTAGGTAACGGGGCTGCGTCGTATTTGTGACGTTACGTACCACAAGCTTTTGAAATGACTCATTTCCAAACATCTAAAAACATTAATTTGAAGTCAAATAACAGCTGGGTGGTTTTTTAAGCACTTGATCTGTTTTCAGAAGTACAGAACCAAACGGAAGCACAAAAACATGCAAAACGTGAATTTTAAGCTTCTGTATCTTGCTAAAACGTTACTTGTAAGTTTTCGTTTTGTCTCTTTTTGAGTGTACTAAGATATTCGCACTATAAACTAGACTAAAAGTACTTGGTAAGATTTTGTGTTTTTGCAGTGTGAGAAATGAAAGAGCTAAAAGGCCAAACCACTTAAAACTCCAGACTAACAATCTCCTTTCCAGTTATTATTATTTCTTTAAACAGCTTCTTGCTGTGAAGAAAAGCCAAGTTTTATTTTCCACAAACACAGATGGACCAAACCGCTCTCTGATCAGCCGTCACTCACAACTCGCTGCCCGATGCGGACCCTTGTATTTATGTGCATGTGATCCGTGGGTTCATAGCCCAAGTATTTATATATTTGTAAGTGTGGAAGAGAATCCACAGTGCAGGATGCTCTCCGTTCAAGCTTGTTCCAACCCCCTGTGCACACACACACACACACACACACACTCCGTTCCTGACCACAAATTACAAGCTGAATTTGAATTTTGGGAAAGACCCAAGATCTACAAAAAGTTCCCACAGCAGCGGGAGGCCTGATCACTTCCAGCAGGCTGAACAAAATGCTTTCAACTCCTTAAAATAACAATATTTCTGATTTGTGTAAAGTGATATTTCCACCTAATTCTCTGCAGTGCCAAAAGTAATACGCAATTCAATAGCCATGAAATGATTCATATCAGTTTAATAGTAGCAAAATAGTGAAACACGTCAAGACCAAAATGGACTTCCATCTTTTTCATTTGTACCAACCACGTTTTGTTTTGTTTTGTTTTGTTCTTGGTTGTAGTTATTGCTGTTTGCTCACAAACACTTTGTGTAATCAAGTTGATAAATCAGTAGCCATAATCTGATGGTGATTAGTTATGATTTCTTTCCATAAATGAGCGTCCCTACAAACATTTTCATCAGAGTACGAAATAATAAAGAAATATAATAATGGCCACACAAAGAACCCAACAGTGAGTTGATTTTTCCACCAAACTGTTGCAGAACTAAGCGAAGTACCAATTCTTCCTGGTTCTGTTGCCAGTTTTCCCAGTTTTAATTTAATCCATATTTTATAGAAATCCAATAAGAAGGTGGAACAGGATGGTTTTGTGGGGATGATTAAATGTATTATTGCACCTGAATGTGCGGATTACAAGCTAATATGTCGAATCCAGTAATAATATATCGATGACTGTAGACCAGAGTCTGGAAATAGCTAGTTACATTTATTCAATTACATTTACTTGAGTAACTTTATTGAAAAAAATAATACTTTTAGGAGTATTTTTACTATGACGTACTTCTGTTAAAGTTTCATACATTTTATATTGAAAGAAACTGATTTGGAATTATTTTCTTTTGCCTGATTGTTAGTTTTTTGTTACTTATATGAATTATTGTCATCCTTAAAATACAGAAATTTCCACTTAACTTTACATGTTTTTTTAAATATTAAATTTGATCAGTTACTCAGGACTCGAGCAGACTTTTTACAGAATACCTTTTTACTGTTACTTTGAGTAATTTCCTGCTACTTTTTACTTTTACATGAGTAAAAATATTTTTTGAAGTAGTGCTACTCTTACTTGAGAACAAAATTATAGATGTGAAGTTTGTCAAAACTTGTTTATTTATTCTTTGAATTTATTTTGTCTAGTCAAGAAGTTTTTTCTCCAGTCATTTATCGTTGATCTATTAAGTTCAGTTACGTTGCGTTTGGCAGTTGGTGGTTACCATAGCAACCAGTGACTGCCAGCTCCTCCCCCTTTTTCTGTTGCCTTCTGTGACTACGGCATGTAGGCTACTGGTATTAGTTTTGTGTTTTCTTCACAAGTATTGTATTTTAGCATATAAATTAATCATATGTAGTGTTTAATTAGTAACTTTCCTGTTTTGTTTGATACATTTTTAGTTATTATTATTATTAATGTTGCCCATTTTAGCTGTGTTTAATTTTACAACTGTTAGCTGTTGCCAACTGGAAGCATTGTTTTGTAGTTTGTTCCGGGTTATTTATTGTATTTTATTTAATGCACAGGGGCAGAAGCTGCAGGACTGATGTCAACCACTTGATTTCCTCTTTTGTTAGAATCAGTACAGTGAACCTGAGTGTGTCTGACGTAAAGTCAACCAACCGGACCCGAGACGAACATAGGAGGGTTACAGATGTATTATCAGAGCACTGACCTGACCCGTCCACTCAGCCTATTGCTCTGAACAGCATTGCTTCACTGTCCCTGTGGCTCTACACTGGGAAACTGTCAGCATTTAAAGCTTGTGTTTAACAGTTTTAGTGGAAGCCTTCAGCAAGCTCATTAAGTGTAGCCGCAGTGAATGGACAGAGCATTGGTTCCTTTCACAGCTCCAAATAAAACACAGTGTATCAGGGACAATAGTGGGGGTAACCCCACCGAGGAGGGGCTTTTGTTTTGGGGGCACCCTGTCTGTAAGCTCTCATAGTGAAAACTACGCTGATGATGCGGCCAGACAGACCTAATTTGTATAGACTCAGTTTAGGTTCAGAGACTCACTGTAGGTTGAGACACAAACAAAAGCTGTTGAAATTTGAAACTTTGTTATTATTAAAAATTGTAATCTGTCTGAGTTATAATAAAAATGTCATTACTTAGTAGACAACAGCAGAAGACCTCCAGAAACACTTAATATCTTTAAAATGGTAGCAGCACAAACAAAAACATTTTTGCTGTACAAACACAGCTCAACTGTTTCACACCAATTGTGTTGGTTTTGACTCAGGACTTCACTCGGGTAAACCTGGTGTGTGTCTAATGTCAACATCTCTGCTGTCGAAAAGGAAAGGCACTTTAGACACATTTATTGTCCCAAATATTAAACAATAATGAAGGAAAGGTGGCAATAGGAGGTCACTTTCTCATTTATAGAGACCAGAAATAGCACTTGGACTAAATAGACATGTTGCAGCTTCATGTCTGCCTGCTGGAGGGCAAAACGTTGCTGGCTAACAATGACTGGCATTGGTTTTAACTGGCAAGTTGTCGACATAAAGTACTGAATCTTAATATATATATTAAAAGAAACGGACATAGTGGTTTGCTACACTATGATAACCAGATAAAGTCAGAAAAAGTTTTAATTAATTAAAATAGAGAGCGAGATGGTAGTAGTTCAGTTAAGCTAGCTTGACTATGACAACTTTAACATGTAGATGTGGTGTGGAATTCTGTGTGTTTCGGTTCAGTTAAAATAATTTTAAAAAGGGGCAACCAGAACACCAACTCTGAAAGATCATCAGTAGAATAGGTGATTAAGTTAGCTAATCTACAACCTCTGTGTTAGCTTAGCTAATAGCAGTGGTAGCTAATCTACCATAGCGATCACTTAATAATAATGGCAAAATAAACATCAAGTCTAAAAACAAAACAGAGTAGCGGACTGAATATTCAGTTCATTTTGTGGAAAGCGTTTCAGTGTTTTTTTGGTGTTGATTTCTGAAACAAATAGTGGCATTGTTGTCAGTTGCTATGACAACGAGCCTGTGTGTAGCTGAGTCTGTGTGTAGCAAAGTGAAAGAATCATCTTTTTGCCCTCCAGCGATGTGCGTTTGCACAAACTTTACAGGGTGTAAACAATAACATGGAGGACGTGATCAAAAAATAGCCGCTAGCATTAGCGGTTAGCTCAAAACCAGTGAAATAATAAAGAGAAAACTCAGTATAGCAATGATGTAACATACTGGGGAGCATTTTTCAGTGGATGACATTAGCAGAGGGTGTTTGAAAGATCTTCATGAATAAATAAGCAGCATGCACTCCTTCAAATTAGATTAACTCCTAAATTCAGATGTGATTTTTGATTTATTGTCAATAATTATTTGGTGTGGTTTAGCAAGAAGCTTCTTGACTGTCAGATTTACAGCTCTGCTTGGGAATCTAATATTTGCCAGAGCAGCTTTCACACTTATTGCTGTTGCATTCGGGCTGAAATGAGAGGCATAAAACAGTTTGAGAAAGTCCCTAAACCTGCAGGAGAGCAGAGCTGAGACTGGAGAGGTGAAAATCCGCTCAGTCATCCTTTCAAAGGCGAACGGTGCTGACAGAAAGCCGAGTGATATTTCACAGCTGTTGTCACGTCTGTTTAAAACGAACAACCATGTTCAACACCAGCTGAAAGACGAACCTGTCTTCATCATTAAAAATGTAGAGATGATCTGATGGTTTCATACAGCTCGATGCTCTGGGGACGGTGACTTCAGCCCCGTTGACCTTTACCCCCTAACCTCTCCTTCCCATTCAGGCTCCAGCTTCCAGACAGATACGACGCTGATCGTGTTAGTCGAAGCGCTTCGGCAGCGCTGATTCTCCAGGGTACGCCGCTCACAAACCGCCATTTATGCCTCACAACGAGCTCCATGTGACAACTGACACGAGGAAAGCAGAGAAGCCGGAGTGCGGAGGGCACCTTGGCGGGGGATCGATTGGAAGGATGTTGACTCAGGAGAAGCAGATGTAGGCTCTTAATTAATATGGTTATGTCCTCAGCCATGACCTCAGACAGGAAGACAGTGAGGGCGACCGCACAGGAAGTGGAATCTGATCGAGACGCATTAGGAAAAGAGGTGAGGTCATTACTCCTGGAGCCAAACGCTGTATGATCACACACCATACAGGTTTTCTACACAGAGCAAATTTAATACCAAGACTTCCAAAGATGATTTGTTTATCAATGGAAAATCTGTCCAAACCAACATGGTAATTTTTAGTTACTTAAAGAGCCTTTACAGAAGCCGAGAACAAAAGGTTATTTTTCAGATAAACTTTGTACCAATGGTTTTCTTGAGATAACGAGTTAATCTAAAAAAGCAAATGATTGGTGTGAGTGTTAAAACTGATTCCATCCGTCAAATACATCCTGTGGTGGCAGAACTTTGTTTTCCTGATAAAACAGAGATGGTTATCTCCAAAAAAATAACTACATTTGTTTTCCAGAGATTAACTTATCTCTAGAGAAGAATCTGAAAAAAGTAAGTGAGAAAAACGGGGATTTAACTCGTTATCTAGAGAAGAACATCCAGACATAATTTATGTTGAGAGACGAGTCAGGAAAATAATTAGTTATGCTCAAGAAAAAAAAGATTATGCAGAAAAAAGTTCATTCTTTTGCTTGTTAACTAATTTTGGCTAACTGCATTGCATTTACTCAATTTTGTTTTGTCCTCTTAGGTTTGTTTTCTAGGGTTTTACAACCAAAGAACTGATTCTTGGTCATTGAGTTAAGTCCAGATAAAACCATTTCTGAATCAAGCTGCTTTTTAAAATAGGGGAAAAACTGCAATATAAACCCAAAAAGTGGGAACCAATTGATAATAACTTTATAACGACCTCACTTCACACACCCACATTAGAAAAGGTAATATTTTATTTTTTAAACATGCTACCATCAGAATTGGACGTTTATTCTTTAGTAAAACGCTTCGGGACAAACGCCAGCGTCCCGGCTGCCAGGTTTCTGCCGCTCAGTCGGATCAATCTGCAGGACGGTTTTCTTAAAGAGGACACACAGGTGCTGGGGGGAAATCTCTTATCTCTAAAGAGACAGCTGTCAGAAATGAAGGCAAACGCCCTCAATTTGCCCTTGATGACGAATCTACTGAAGCCGATTCCAACAGTGACTCTAAATGAAAAGGTTCAGAGTTTAAATCCATGAGGATAAGAGACGAATCCCAACCAAACATGCTCTTTTTTTCTGTACTTGATCTCTGCAGTCTGTTAAAACCTGGTTATTTCTGTTCAACAATAACATCCTGGACAATAAAACGTCCATTAAATCTGGTTTTAACTAGCAGCGCCTCTTGAAGTGACATATGTCTGTGTGGTCCTTTGTCATGGAAATAAAGAAAGCAATATACCCAGAACCCCCAGCAATCTGTGCAGCTCCGGACCGGCGGCTATTAGCAATGCAATGCTGCTGATTTTTCTTTCTCCCTCACCTGCTCCGGTCTGCAGGAGGCCGGAGCTGGGAACCATAAAAAAGTCATGACTGCATTTCACTGGAAACTGGGAGGAGGGGAGGAACACCAGTAATAAAGAAGAGCCTTTTATTGGGGTCAACAAGGTTGAATCTACATCGGTGTATTAGAGCCATTGGTGGTAGAAAAAAAAGGACATTTCTGCCAAGAAGCAGAAATGAAGAAGAAGAAGTTTAGTCTCTAAAATGTTCTAGAAAAAAAACTTTCTGAGCTCCAAAAGTCAAAAATTTTAAAACAAAATTAATTCAGAAATTTTCAAATTGTCTGAAATTTTCTGAAAAAAAAAAAAAAAAGATTACATTTCCGAGTATCAAAGGTCAAACATTTGAGAGAAAAAAATCCAACATTTTGAGATTAATCAAACAAAATTTATAGAAAACAAAATTTCTGAGATTAGTCTGAAAGTTTCTGAGTTTTTTCTACCACATTTTCAAACTCACTTCTCAAACTCAGAAAGTTTCAAATTTTTTCTATAGAATTTGTGGGATTAAACTCAAAATTTTGTAGTTTTTTTGGAAAAATCCTTTTTTTCTATCAATTTTGGCTCCATTATGTCGTCGAATGAATCAGCTGAAGATACTAAAATGTTATATTTTGAGCTTCTTCTATTGATAAAATAGAAATTAATATTAGTACTTATTGGAATTAAATCCAGCTTTCTTTGAGATTAAATAAAATACAAAGTTTTTACATTAATCTGTATCTTTAGTATCCATGCAATTCCAAATGTACAAACATAAATAACTTAGATTAATATTTCAGAGCTTAGACTTTTTTGCATTTATTTATTTGTCTGCATTTCCCCTGTTATTTGTCTAAAAATGTTTTTAAATGACGTTGCTGCTTTATAGTCATTTAACAGAAGCAACACTGCAAAACATCAAATCTTACAAAGTATTTTTGTCTATAGCAAGTATCTTCGTACATTTAACTGATTAGTCAACATTTCAATATATACTGATATTCTTTAAAACTAATATGAATATTTTTGAATAATATTTTAAACAAATAAAGTTAAATGAAATAAATCTTGTTAAACTGTTTCATGAAGCTGATGAGAACTTATGAATCTAATTTTAACAAAACAAAACAAACTAATCAGTTTGACTTTAAGGGTCATTTAATTAACTTTCCATCCATAATAATCAAAAAAATTCACATATATCTCTGTGTAAGCATGTTCACAGTCAATTCAATACCAGAAATTTTAATTAAATTTATTTAAATTGAGAAATCATAATCTCCAGCAACTGCATCTTCAAAAAGGGATGAATTAATGGAGCTGACTTATCAGACCAAAGCTTTTTATTCATGGATGGGGATTTATTTAGACAGTTCCTGGTTTATTTAACAGACAATCTTGGTAAATATCACCTTCATGATGTCTTTACGTGGTTCAGATTCAGCTCACAAACTAATAAATTCACACAAAGGCAGCAGCAGTTTGCCTTTCGTCTTCAAAGATGTTTATTAAGATAGTAGATCCTAATCACTCAATTATAAAGACAAATATCTGTCTCCCTCAGAACGTTAATCTGAATGTTTCTCAGTTTGCAGTCTGTATTTTACATTAATTATAGAAGGTTATGTAAAAAAAAGAAAAAAGAAAAATCAGAATGAACACTTTTGAAACGTTTCAGAGCTGCAGCAGAAAATGAATGAGCTGACAACAGACTTCAGGATAAAACGTGGAAACAGGAGAGTGGTGTTAAAAACGGAGGCTTTAATAATTAAAGAGGAGGCAAAGATGCTGGCCTTGCACACACATGAACGATACACTTCAAAAACACAACAATTTAGTCTAGATTCCTTATCTTAATACATTAAAATAATCTCTTATTTCTTTCTGAAAAGTTACTTCTAAGTTAGTTTTTCAATTTCCAGTGAATTGGGATGTTGGCACGACAAACTAGACCAATAATAATTGGTAACATTTTGTGGTTTTTGCCGTAAAATGGCACAAAAATGCACAAAATCAAGGCAAAAAATATTACCAAGTATTTTTGGTCTGTTATCTTGAAATAACACAAAATAAAATTAGAAGTAACTTTCAGCAATAATTTCTGAAAACTAATGAACAGTACTAGTAATAGTGTTAACTAATAACAACAGTGCTAGTATTTTTAATATTTCATTATTAAAAATGAAATAAGATGGCAGAGAAACTAGTAATTTTTCTTAAATGTTAAGGAATTATTTAAGCTCCTATAGCTTGATAAAAAGCTACTTTTAAGTTAGTTTTGTTTTATTTCAAGTGTAACAAGATATTTGCAATGAAACTACACTAAAATTACTTGATAAGATCTTGTGTTTATGCAGTGCAAGTTTTGATTTTATGAATGGTTGCAAAAGAGACAACGAACACTAGAGGGCAGCAGTACGTTTGTGCAAAGAGATCCTCTCAGCTATAACAGCATTATAAAAGGTTGAAAGTCAGTAGAGCTTGTCAGGAGATATATATATATATATATATATATATATATATATATATACACACTAGAGGGCAGCAGTACGTTTGTGCAAAGAGATCACAAACGTATCTCTTTTAATATATATTATATAATATATAATATATATATATATATATATATATATATATATATATATAATATATAATATATGTTTATATATATATATATATATATATATATATATATATATATATATATATATATATATATATATATATATATATATATATATATATATATATATATATATATATATATATATATATATATATATATATATGCTCTCACACACAGAGCAGGTGGTTTGACACATTCCCTGACTGTAGTGGCAGATTTCACACTCTGAGCCACAAACACCTGCAGACCTGCTCCATCCCGGCCTGTAAATACTCTCTGGGTGACTCCCTCTCTTTGCTCCTGCTGCATTATGGATTAACTCTTTGTTAAAGTCGCACCAAACGAGTCGGGGCTGCAAGCCAACTGGGCCATCCAGCTGGATGCGTGAGCTGCTGCTTCTCTTCAACCAAGGCTTCACTAATCCCTCAGATAACTACTGACTTACCCTGTCAGCGCTTAAAGGTGTCATGTCCAACTCAGTTTATGTTTGCTGTACGACTTTCCACAAACACATCCAGTCATTCAGCTGCTTAATGCACGCAGGATTTTAAAGGTGACCTATTATGCTTTCTTGAACAGGTGAGGATAGATCTATGGCCTACACAAAACATTTTTTTTTATAAAATCATTCTCAGATAATTAGATCTTAGTCTGTTTTAGGGCGTCTTGTCGCTTTACATCACAATAAGCTGTTGGTGGCTTTTACACTCGCATGTAAAAATGGCTGCAAACAGATTCTTATTTATACAACCATACATATTTGAGAAGCACAAGTGGCACCTCCTGCACACTGCAAAATCTCACCAGCTATTTTTGGTCTAGTTTTTCCTGCAAATGTCTTAGAAAACTTGAAATAAGGCAAAACTAATTCAACGTTTGTTACTGGTATTGTAACTGTCAACTGTATGTTGTTTTTATGAGTTTTTATGTTTGTGATTTCATAATGTAAAGCACTTTGAACTGCCTTGCTGATTGACAAATTTGACTGATTACAATTGACTTTTCTGAATGATATAGGACCTTGATTTAGGTAAAGAATTACTTAGTATTTATTAAAAAGTACTATTTCAACTGGGAATTTATTTCACTTCAGACACGGGAAAGATGTCTTGTTAAAAGTGAAATATTCTGCTAATGGAACCAGTACCTTGTCAAAAATATTAAGGAATTATTGACCTAAAATAAGATCCTACATATGGCTGAAAATTTACTTTTGAGCTTGTTTTGTCTTATTGTAGGTACACTAAGATATTTGCACGAGACCAAAAACATTTTATAGGATTTTGTGTTTTTGCAGTGTACAACCAATCAGAATGCAGCATGTGATTTCTGGATGCTAAGTCAACAACACGACACTTGTCTTTTCCAGCACCCATTATACCGCATACTGCGGTAAAAGTCTCTGACCAAGCATGCTGGAACTCGGCTTGGGTTGCTAGGTAACAGGCGGAACTCGGCTGGGGTTGCTAGGTGACAGCTGTGGTTCGTTGCAGTTACTAGGTGAAAGGTCAGTGCCTGCTGAATTATGACAATACATTCAGAATTTTTTTTTGAAACGGCTCCTTTTCCAGAAATACAAAAAACATTAATTTATTCCCAAAAACTGTCAATTTGTTGTATTTTTAAGAGCTTTGGGTGTTTTTAGAAGCACTTGAAACCCAAATCTTAAGTACAAAAATATGCACAAAATGTCAATTTTGTACAATATGTCCCATTTAAGATTATTTTTGCTCCTTTTCTGCATGCTTTGCTTTGTTAATTTTGTTTCAGATGACACTCTTATAAAACTACTGTTCACCAGATAGAATGCATAAAAAATTGTTCCCCTGGTTAAAATCAGCTCAAACCTCAGCCCACATCTAGTTGTACTGGATCTAATGCTATTTGCGGCTCCCTCTTCAAATCCTCAGCGGTCAAATTTTCAGATTAAACATTGTGAAATATGAAAAGACTCAACAGGAAACCATACAGCAGTGGCTTTTAACCTGGGCCCATTACAATTCTGCTCACTTTTCTCCAAGGAGGCAATCCACAGCTGGAAACACAAAGTAGAGGAAGAAGCAATATGTTCTTGCTCCTGATGTACCAACTTCCAATGTTCCCCATTTCATCGTTGGAAAGGCTGCTCCCGCTGCGGTAAGAACTCGATGCTGAGAGGAAATGACAACGAGAAGGAGGAAAGACACCGCAGGGTGCTGATTTTCACACAAACTGACTTTCTTTGTTTGAACGGCTGAATAAATTTGACAATTTAAAATCATTCTTACAATTACAGCAGCGTACTGACATTTGACTAAAACTGCTTCTTGTGTTGTTCTATTTTAGCAGGTGATTTATAAACAGTTTTAGGATTTACTTGATATTTGACCTTCATTTTTAAGAAATGCAATATCCAACTGTTTCACCTCTGCTCTATTTCAGTACAAAGAACTTTAACACTTAACAGAACATTAGAGTTTCACTGGAAAACAAAATCTTACCAAGTAATTTTGGTCTAGTTTCTTGTGCAAACATCTTAATGCTCTAGAAATAAGAGACAACTAACTTGAAAGTAACTTCTCAACAAGGTATGGTGTCTTAAGTAAATATTTCTTTAATATAGATGAAAAAGTACTAGTTCCATTAACTTATAACATTGTTCTTATGTTACAAGTGAAATAATGTGCTAGTGAAGCAGCTGTTAAACTCTAGAACCATAACAAATGCAACAAATGTTCACACACATGCTGGTGTTAACAGTTTCTACTAACGTTTAGATAGTACTTCTGCTGTTGCACAGTTTTTGTAAACAGCCTGTTAAGTTTTAGTTCTCAAATGCACTTTTGCATTTTGTAATTTTTTTTTATTAACCTGCCTAGTTTCACATTCCTTTAGACAAAAGTATTCAGTTCTTAACTGCAGCAGCGTATTTATGTTGAAATTTTGCCCTTCCAGTTACTGGAATGTAATGTCACAAAACAGCTCACCTAGCAACTCCAGCGAAGCCCAAGCTGTTGCCTAGCAACCCCAGCTGAGTTCTGCCCATCACCTAGCAACTCAAGCGGAACTCCAGCACATTGGGTCAGCTGGTTTTACTGCTGTATGTGCTGTACAAAGGCTGCTGGGAAAGGCAAATGTTTTGTTGTCAACTTAGCAACCAGAAACCACTTGCTCCATTCTTGTTGGTTGTGCAGGAGGTTCCACTTCTGCTTATCAAAGACGTACAGTTGTATAATTGTGCATCTATTTGCAGTCATTTTCACTTGTGAAGCTGCTACCCCCGCGACTCGACCCCGGATAAGCGGAAGAAGATGGATGGATGGATGGATGGATGGAGTGTAAATATTAAGTTGGGGGACATGGCCATTTAAAGAGACAAGACGCAAAAAAGCATCTCAAAATAGGCAGAACTGAGAAGACTTAAACCTCACTATCTAAGAATGATTTTATGAATAAAATGTAATGAACGTGTTTCATGTCACCCACAGACCTATCCTCACCTGTTCAAGGAAGCACAACAGATCACTTTTAAAGAGTATTTTGGGGTTTCATTTTTATACTACTGGTTTTCAAGGTTAATGAATCCCAAATATAACAAAAAAACAAAAAACAAAACTAAAATAACAATGCAGGACTGTAAAACAGCAAGACTGGATAGAGTCCAGCATATGACTGCAACATTCAGGTCGCTGCCTCTGTTCAGAAAGGTCGAGGGTTAACATAGCCGAGGGTGACGAGGGCTGCTTCATCAGCACCACAGGGATGAGGAAGAGGAGGAGGAGAGACAGAGGACAGAGGGGAGAAAGTCATGTAAAGTAGGTCAGCGAGAAAATGTGATTATCCAGAAAAACAAACAGCAGCCTCATCCCATGTCCAGAAACACTGGCCTCCTGTATCTTCTCCTCTAATGTCGTCCAGATTCGTCTCCCAGCGACGGTCAGAGTCACACTTACTGGACAGGTTGGCACAAACACAGACGGGGAGACAGCTCCTTCTCCCCGCTGCCTTACATGGTGCTGGAGCGACTGCTCTGGCCACTGCAGCCCTGCTACACACAGCCAATATATCAGAAACGCAGCAGAACAGCCACCCTGGCGTCCCGCTGTGGCTCCATTCTGGACAGCAGCGTCTCAGAACGACCGGCTTCCTGTCAGGAAATCAACTGAATTCAAGCAGAATTCAACAAGGCCGCAGTTTTCTGGGATCATTTAGAGAAATCAGTGAACTGCTTATATACTGAAACAACTGTTACTGACTGCTTTAAAAGGGGACTGGTCATTAAAAGTCAGATTTTGCACATTTTTATGTTTCTATTTGAGTTCCTACTCCTTTTAAAAAGAGCACAAGCACTTAAAAAAAACACTCAGACATTTTTTGGTAATAAGTTAATGTTTTTTGGTGTATGAAAAATGAGTCATTTCAAAAAACTACTGATTGTTGAGTCCTACAGCATCATTTCCTAGCAAGCCAACCAGCATTTCTGGTAATCTGGTTTTACTGCTGTACGAGTTGTGCAATGGAAAACATAAGCTTTTTGTTGTTGTCTTCATTCAAAAACCACTTGCTGCATACTTACTGATTGTGCAAGAGGCTCCACTTCTGCCTTTGACATTTGTTCAGCTGTATAATTGTTGTATAATGTGTTTGCAGGCATTTTCACAAGCGATTGGAAGAGTTGAGTTGGGGACAAACGTCCTAACTGGTAGTTTTGCATGTTTTTCCTATCTGAGCCTAATGATTAATATGGCTGATAAGACTTCAGTAACCATTTTATATAATGTGCTAGTGAAGCAGCTGTTAAACTCTGTTTATTTATTTTTGAATATTTCAATTATCTTCCAGTTTCAGAGCGTAAAATGTTCTTTGGAAATTGAATTTTACTGATCTTTGAGACGTTGTACTTGCATTAACAGGCCTTTATCAAAGGGCTGAACAATAAATCAATAACAGTATATATCGTTATAACCACGTTATCAATATCAGTATCAATTGGTAACGGGCCTGATACAGTTTCCAATAATTTCACTGAACTACGATCCAGAACCGCACAGCCTTCTGGGAGATGTAGGCAGAGGAAAAACATTAACCGCTCATTAGCCTAGCTAAGCAAGGCTGATGAACAAACTCACACACTCTCTGGTCACCTAGCAACTCACACACTCTCTGGTTACCTAGCAACTCACACACTGTCTGGTTACCTAGCAACTCACACACTCTCTGGTCACCTAGCAACTCACACACTCTCTGGTTACCTAGCAACAACCTCTTGAGTAACTTGCACAGCTGCAGTTCAAGGTTTCGCCACCAGGCCTCAAAAGTGATTAAAAATAAACACTGTGGAGTGAAAATTGTGGATAAAACAAGACATTTAAAACAAAAAACTAATCAGTAATTATCAATATTGACTGATATGTAACACTTATATTGTGAGAGGTTTATTAGTCATATTAGTTCTACTTTACCATTATATTAGCTGAAATGGGTCTCAAAACAGCAATTTTATTGTTTATACCAATAACTTCTGAAATAATTTATCGTCCAGTAAAATCTGTTATTGCTTAGGCCTGTTGCAATAAGCAGTAAATCAATTAATCACATGATAAATTAAAACAAATTCATTAATTTCCATTTGATTTATTGTTTTTCTCTTCTGGTGCTTTGTTTTTTTTTTAAGTATAATTTTGTTTAGAAAGACTTCATAATTAGTTTTATTTGCCGTTTATGTTGTTTTGTTTATTTATTTTGGATTTCAGATGTCTTCCAGTTCCAGTGTTAGAAGTTAAAGTTCACTGATCTTTGAGAATGTGTTCTTGCATCGTTGCCAAAACAATGTTAGCATTCATCCAATAACATCTGGGACAATTTATTGTCCAGCAAACTTTGTCATTGCTTTTTATTTGCATTTCTTATTTTGGTGAAATTAGACATCACAAACCAAGACCAAACAAAATGTGACAGAAATGAGAGTTGAGTGAGTAATGCGAAGCAGGTGTGGATGATGTTGACACACCTGAGGGTTTCCAGCTGCCTCCGACTCCGGAGAACTCCTTGGCGGTCTGGCGGACACCTGCCGGCTCTTGAGTGGCGCCGAAGGCAGCGCTAAGGCCGACGGTCTGCTGGGGGCCTGGGGGATGGGGAGGGCACTGTGAACCGGTTTGGGTTTCGGGAGTCCTGACTTCATGGCTGAGGCCACCAGGATGGCTGGCATCTTCTTCCCCGAGTCCACAAAACGACCGAACCGCCCTCCACTTCCACTTTCACCGATTTCTGCTCACTCACTTCAGATCCCAGTGTTCCCAGAACAGAGCAGCACACACCAAGGTTGCACCTGATTGAGGTGCAATTTGTCAGCGTCTGGATCTTTGGCTGCAGAGAAGTAGGGAAGCCTTGCCAACATGCAGCGCAGTGGTGGGGTTAACCCTCACATTTCCACCTGTTCCCCATTACAGGCAGCTTCAGCTCACAAAACGCAACAAAATGTCCAAAGATCTCTGCAGAAAACCAGCAAATAAATCCCAGGGAGGAATCCCCAGTTGCCTTGCGGCGTTGCAAGAAATCCCTTCCACTCACCTCCAGTTCAGAGTGAGTCGGCAATTATCCAAAAGAACCCTTCATCAGCTCCTCTTCCTCCTCTTGAATGAAATAATTGCCTGAAGTCGCAGATTTGTGAAGAAGAACAGAGCGGAAACAGATGGAGAGAGGCGGCAGCGATGCAGCAACTGTTCGCTTCAGCGACTGCTCCGCTTGTGACAGCACAGCCTGAAAACACACTCCACACACACTCTCTCTCTCTCTCTCTGCGCTCAGCAGCAGGTGTGGCTTAGATCAGGCTGACATATGTGGAGACCGGCTCAACACACACTGGTGGCGTCTTCATCCAGCCTGTCGCTCTCTGATCCCGTTTGGCTTAACTCCTCACTGAAACGCCACATTTATGAAGCCGTTTGCTCTCAACTCGAGTTTGAAAACAATGTCACAACGTAGCAAGTTTCATCTGGGAATTTCTTTATGAAAAGCATCAAAATGAGGTAAATCAGTTGCTCAATATCCAATTCTGAGAAAAAAAAAAGTCATAATTCTGAGATTAAAGTTATAATTCTGAGAAAAAAGTAAAACTATTTAAACTAGTTTACTTTTAATAGCGCGTCTAAAGACACCATGTTCAGTTTTTGGATATTTTAATGTGATGCATCATTATTATTCTGCAAACAGGTTAGGATATATTTACAGATGATATAAAACATGTTCGTTACATTTTTTTGCACAAAATCATTCATAAGAAAATTATTTTGTAAATATATAAAAAGATTTCAGTCTGATCAGTTCTGCCTATTTTGAGCTGTTTTAGGGCCTTTAATAGTAATTGTACTAATAATAGTACTATTACTTCCATAATAGTACTTTAAAGGGGCAGTATTTTGTATTTTCCCGGAGCAATATCATTTCATAGCGTAATCAAGTAACTACATTACCATCAGTGGTTATAAAAATACTGTATATATCGAATATACCTTAAATGAAATTTTACTTTGTAATTTATGAAATTGAGGCTCTGTCTCTTTCTGAAGCTCCGCCTTCAGGAAGTCATCACAACATTTTTACCAGCATTTCACTGAGAAGTAGCTCCTTTAATGAGCTCAGCAGATGTGCAGTTTCGCCAGGTATGAAACTGCTAATTGCTGCTGGCTAGTCTGAAGGAGCTGAATGGAGGCTGCTCTGCGAGGCGGAAGCTCTTAACATTGGAAACTGCAGCTCTGGGGAGGAGCTTCATCCTTGGAAGCAGAGCTAGGTTCAACCAGGTGTTTCGCGCAGCTGGATGGTTGCCATGGAGACTAAACGATTTCTCAAACATGAATGAAAGAGTCAAAACAACACTTCAGATATGGTTTTGATGAGGGAATAACATTATAACATGATGTAAAAAAAAAAAAATAAACTTTACATGACAGTGCCCTTTTCAAACTAAATAAGCTGCTGCTGGCCATGTCCCCCAATTCAACATTTTCAGATTTATGTGAAAATGGCTGCAGACAGATGCTCAACTATACAATTGTTGTTGTTTTATTTAAAGCAGAAGTAGAGCCTCCTACACAACTAACAAGAGTACATCAAGTGGTCTGTGGATGCTAAGTAGCCATTGTACAATGCATGCAGTAGTAATACCAGCTGACCAAATCTGCTGGAACTCAGCTTGGGTTCCTAGGTTAAGGTCAGAATTCTGCTGGGGTTGCTAGGTTACGGTCAGAATTCTGCTGGGGTTGCTAGGTTACGGTCAGAATTCTGCTGGTGTTGCTAGGTAACGAGCAGAGTTACTTTCTGGAGGTTTTGAAACTGCTCATTTTCCAGACACTAAAAAAACATTAACTTATTCCCAAAAACCAGCCTGGTGGTTTTTTAAAGTTTTGGGCTGACAAAACTCTAAAAAACCGATTACTGAATCAATTCAGTAATCGGTTACTGAATTGACTGAAGATTGATCACCTGTAATTCTGCATTGGTAAAACAGAGGGAAAAGACATGCTACCTTTTTCCTCTGTTTATAAATTTTTTAAAACTAAAATGTTAATATTTGTTTTGCTTCAGCATCAAAAAATCTATAATTATTTGCATTTTTATCAGACTCCTCGCACACACCAGGACAGATTTGTTTTTTGCTCAACCCCATCCTACTGGTGCAGCTAAAGACCCGTCCAGTAATTTACTCTAGAATCACTGTTTACGTATAATAACAGGGAAACCATGTTAAACTCTGCAGCTGCCTACAAGAAACAAACCAAACAAATTAGGAGAAATTACCAGCATCAGAGACATCAGAGACACAAGAAAGTTCAACTCTTGTGTTTATACATCTCATAATGAAGAAATCATTTTGCTTCATTTTTTGAATGTAACATTTAAAAGCCGACTCTCATGGAAGCAGGGTGAATATGGTAATCCTAATCCTGTTATATTAATCTCAAATTATGCTAATGCTGATATCTGATTATGTCTAAGTGCAATGTTTTGCATCTGTGTGGTTTTAGTTTGTGTTTATAGCAATATAAAGGCTTAAGAATCCAAATAAATCAAACTATTCATCCAGGTTTTTCCAAACCAGTAGCTTAAAAAAACCAGACAGAAACGGTACTTTTAACGGTCCTGTTCAAAATGAATCTGTCTCAGCGTAACACTACAAGCCTTTCTTTTAACAGTGAAACATATAGGAAAATACATTAACTCCACCCTGGCTGCCTCAAATGTCATTCTCTCATTTGGAAAATGGAAAAAAGGAGAAATCATGCGAAGCATAACAAGGGAAATTTCCATTATTTTCCTTCCCCTGTGATGATAAACATATGTCAGACCCACGTGGATCACAGAGCTGCACTTCACAGAGTCACAAGAAGAAAAAGAAAAGCAGTGAAATGTGATTTATGCTGCAACCTTTGAAGATACCTGATGAGAGTCCAGTGGAGTCTAATAATAGAGGCTGTTTGGCAGTAAATGGGCGGTATTGACAGTAATAAGTAGGACACCCACCGCTGTGCTCTGCTGTATGTTTACACTGTATTTCTCCCAGAATAATAAACATTCATGTGGGGTAGGTGGTGGGAGTTTTCAGTGAGCTGCAGTCAGATTCATGTCAACAGAGATTATATAGGAACTCTATAGTAGGCTTGCTTAAATATGTATATCTGGGTGCAGCTCTGCAGAGTTCTGACATCTGTGTTCAAAAAATACCAGTCTATGCACCGCTTAAAAAACACTGAGGTGCTAAAGAATGTGACGTATGGAAACACAAAGTGCAACTACAAAATGTAGTCATCAGTTTTCAGTGAAAATCAGCACAATCTGTTAGAGCAAAAGTTGAATTTTGCTTAAATTGCAAGATTATCAAGAATAGTCCACATTAACAAATTGCAAAAACACAAAACTTCACCAAATGTTTTTTGTAAGAATGTATTAAACATCTTAGTACATTTGAAATAGAAAAAAAAAACTCATAAGTAATTTTTCAGCTTGTTTCAAGTCAATAATTCCTTAAAAAATGTCATGTTATAAGTGAAATAATCTGCCAGTGGAACTTATACTTTTTCTTCTATATTAAGGATCTCAAAAGCAAAATTCAGCTGCTTCTGAAAAAAATGCCCCCAAAAACACCCAGGTGTTTTTCTAGCAACAAGTTAAAGTTTTTTGGTATTTAGAAAACCCCTTTCAAAAACCTTCGGAATGTAACTTCACAAATTAGCAGCACTTCACCCGTTACTAAAGACAATATTATTTATATAGCACATTTTCAGCAACAAGGCAATACTTTACAGGAATTAAAAGGAAATTCATGCACCAAGCAACCAAAGTCGATCTCCAGCCCATTTGGTACAATGGCTGCTGGAAAAGACCATTGTTTTGCTGTAGAGTTACAATCAAGAACCCATTGCTGCATTTTTGTTGGTTGTGCAGGAGGCTCCACTTCTGCTTTTCAAAGATGTATAGTTGTATAAATGCGCATCTGTTGGCAGCCATTTTCACTTGTGAGAGTTAACATTGAGTTCAGCGGCATAAAATTTTATTAAGAATAATTTTGTGCAAAAAATGTACTGAACATCTTTTGCCCTATCTATTTTTTAATCATATTTTATTTTTTGTGATTTATATTTGAGAAAGGTGCTCTATAAATAAAACTCACTTTATGGAAACTGCACAAGCAGCTTGTACAGCGTGTAACGTATTCGGGTCCTTTACGTATCAAAATGCTTCAAGATCAAATTCAAACTACTTGTTAAATATCTTTCATTCCCAAGCCACGATTCATATTCAGCCTATTCAAGATGCAGCAATATTTATGCATCATAAATTAAATTAACTTGTGGACACACGCGCACATTTACTGCTGATAGTTTTCATCAGCAGAGTCAGCAGACCGGAACAACTGGGCCGTCTGCGCCAACATGAGCAGCGCTAACTGGAGCAAACACCTGACATTTCCAGCGTGCCGCCACAGGATCTTTGACTTGACCTACACACCGTTTCCGTCATCGTTTTGCCCCCGCCCCGCGCAAAACCTCTCATGGTAATGAAGGGTGGCAGCCAGCAGGGTCCTGGCACGGCTGCAACACAGCAGGCAGTCAAAGGACAAACACACAGATGACAAAGACTCTACGCACACATTCAACACAAATTCATCTCAAAGGAATCTGCTGAGTCAGCTAAAGTAAGGACAAAGTCATTTTTGCTTGTGTAACACAAAATCAAATTGAGATTAAAGCAAAAAACAATAAGGAGAGTCAGAAAAGAAGTGGGAGTAGGCATCAGTTAGAGTAGATTTTTGCAATAGTGTCAGTCCAGCTGCAGCACATGTGTGTGTGTGTGTGCATGTGTGTGTGTGAGACCTAACTAGGTCTTTAGGCCAGTATGTGGGAACCAAGGTATCCTGTCATCATCCTGTCAAATGTCACCAACAAAGAGAGCTGGGCTCATGCTCATATGGAGCATCAAACATGCAAACAAACAGCAAAAACATGGACACATATCCCTAAAGCGCCACTTTCATTCTAAACTGTTTGGATTTATTCAAACTCTTTTGGCATTTAATTTAAAATGATCTATGATTACCGGTAGTTGTAACCATGCTTTATTTAAGAAACGTTTACAGAGCGAATGTGTTTCATTACAGAACATTTTTAACTTTCCACAGAAACAGATATTAGAAAATCAATAGTGTTCACACTGAAAAATAACTGTAATCTTGTTATTAGTGATTACAGAGCAGAAGTTTGGCATTTAGTACTACACTGCAAAAACACAAAATCCTACCAAGTATTTTTATAGTAATTTTTCAGTAAGACAACAGCTTGTTTTCAGTCAATAATCCTTTAACATTGATTCAAAAGCACCAGCTCCTTTGGCAGATCATTCTACTTCTAACAAGACATTTTTCCCCGCCTGCAAAGCCACCATAGGAAAAAAGTATAATAGATATACAATTTTTGAATTTTTTAGGTTAATAAGAAAATCACAACATGTTTAGACCAAAATGTAAGTATGATGATGTAGTATTCATATTGTAGATTAAAAAAAAATTACATTACCCTCAAAAAAGTGAGAGAAATTCATAGAAATAAAAAAAAACAAAAAACAAAGACCTTTCTGAGCCTCCAAAGGTCAAAAATATTTACTTTTGGTAATTTTCTGGGTTTCTAAGTGAATATTACACTAATATTTCCACTACTGTTTCCATTAAATACATGTCATTAAAAAACATGCCACACCATCATTCTCCGCTCGTCTTCTTCCTGGTTTGAGCCAGTAGCAACATCTGGTTGTTGATCATGTGACTTGTGTGATGCAAAACAAAAAGTGTTTCAATTGCAGTTTTGCAACATAAACCAAGGTTTTATCAAAATTGGTGTGTTTCCTTTGAGTACATTTATTTTCACATTTCCAGATTGTGCAATTTTATGGTCAATAGAAAGGCAGCAAATATTCTGATAACAAAAAAAAACAATTTTGCAGTTGCGGTGTTCCCATTAAATAAGAAACACAATTAAAATCACAGATAAATAAGTCTGTTCAAGCACCATCATGCTCCTACCACTTCCTGTCGTCTTCTTTGTCATTTCTGCCAGTAGTAAAATTTGGTCGTTCATCATATGACTCGTGTGATGCATTTCCATTGCAGTTTTGTGAAATAATCCCATTCAACAAGGCCAAAAAAACACCCTTTTGTAAAAAAAAAACCTATTTTTTAAATTGGCATATTTCCATCAAGTAAATTTATTTTCAAAATGTCAAATTGTGCACTTATATATTCAATAAAGCAGCTACTAAACTGTTAAAAAAAAAAAAATTATTATTCACACCATAGTTATGCACTTTTTGGTCAGTAAATCTGATTAAAATGGAAAAATGGAATTTGGGAAAATTAAAACATAATTTTGTAAAAAGCTACTGAGTAGATCAAATGCTGTAGTAGTTTTGCTTTATCATCTGTGCATAACCATAACATGTGAAAGTCCCAGTTCAGGCATGGTGACCTGGTTTGAGATAAAACACAAAGAGTTAAAGAGAGACAGAGGAGACAGCAGCACCCAAACAATAGTCTCACTCCAGAAACTGGGCTGACAAACAAGGAGACCAAGGAGATGTCACTGCGGCCACAGCTCGGAGGTGTGTGTGTGTGCGGATGCGCGTGGGGTGTGCGTGTGTGTGTCTTGAAGACCTACTTTACTTTCCGCCAATGGTAGAACACGTTGGATCTGAGGAAATTCACAGAGAGGAGATATAATAAACCATGTCATTATGTAATTTCTAATGCCGTCTGTAAAATTAGCCAGCGCTAACTGAGCTTTTCCAGCTCGTTTAGGGCCCATTAACAGAAAGGCGGAGTTGCATGTGAGCACATTATGTTCGACACGTTTTAATGTTCCCCAGAAATTAATTACGCAGCAGCCAGCACTTCCAGCAAGCCTGGGTTCGAAGTTATCCGTCATGTTTTAACCTCTACTTTACTCAACAGAGGAGACGCCGGTAAATATTTTATGAATGGGGACGAGGGTGAAAGAAAGGACAACAAATGTCTGCGAGCAAAAACTACAGCCTGAAACCTTTCTGATGGTACAAAATCCAACGATCATCCCTCTGATGTTGGTGAATGTTAGCAGATCTGTCCTCCTTTCTGCCTCTCTGTGCTCAGACGACCCGGCTTGGCCTGAATATTTTAGATTTCATGCACTACCTGAGAGAAAGTGACATTCAGCTGCAGCAGCCGTTGCTCCATTGTGGGACAGTCAGTAAAGGTTGTAACACTGCCGCAATAAAATGTAACGTCAGCCCCAGGCTTTAATGGCAATTACCCCCAACTGTGGCAACAATAAGCCATTTATGCCTTTTTTCCCCCTTCAGTGACAAAATATGACACAGTGGAGAAAGAGAGCCGAGCAAAATGAAACGGATAATGTACAGCAGATTGAACCTGCAGAGGTTGATTAGGGGCGCTGGGGGAAAAGACAAAAAGAATTGTGCCTTTAATCTTTTAGCATCAAAAGTCAAAATTCTGAGAAAATGTGAAAATTCTGAGAAAAATCTAAAAATTCTGAGAAAAATGTTTGAATTTTGAGAAAATCTCAGAAGTCTGAGGCAAAAGAGTCAGGATTTTGAGAATAAATTTCAGAATTCCAAAAAAGTCAGAATAAAAAAAAAACTAAAAAAAACCTGAACTTTATTTTCTCATGAATAACAACTAATCTCTAAAGCAGTTAGAATCTGACCTGCACAATTATTGTGGCTCCAAAATATGGAGCAAGTTAAACTTCAGTTTTATAAGTTAGTATCTTTTTTGTCCTAATTAAAGCCCTTCCAGAACTCAAATAACTAATCACATAATATGACTTGGTAATCCCTTCAAGCAAGCTAAAGAAACATAACATCTGTAGCCTCGTATTCAGACCGGGGAGCTATGGTAAACGAAAATCAGAACATGACTCTACATGCTGTGACTCTATGCTCCAGGCAAACGTTCCATCCAGAGCTGTAAAACTAAACAAGAACACACAAGTTACATCTAAGATGTCAAATTCTATCAAGACAGCATCTTTTGCAACCCATTAATTAATTGACTGACCCAAAAAATAAACAGATTAGCTGAAAAAATTTGCAGAAAGTGTCAATTTTTGTATCCAATTAATCATGAGAATAGTCGATAGAATAACCAATAACTAAAATGTTTCTGTCCAACTTCTTTACAGGCTGACAGGGTTTCATCTGAACAACATTACACATGTAAAGTTAGTCAAAAGTCTGTTTATCTATTCTCCGCCTTCTCCTGACATTTATTGATTCAAAAGTTTTGTCACGCTGCTCTTGGCAGTTGGCGGTTACCGTAGCAACCGTTGACTGACAGCTCCGCCCCCTTTTTCTGTTCCGTCTCTAATCGTGTGGGATCAGCGCTGTGCGTTTTCTTTGCGACTGTTCTATTTTAGACAAACCTGATTCTAGACAAATGTCCTTATGTTTACTCAGTGTGAAAATTAGTTTTTATCCACAACAAATCCTCTTTTCAGAGAAGTTGGAAGCTGATATTGTAGATCGATCAGTAATGGGTAACAGAGAAACTAACTGAAAATGCAAACTGAACAAATCGCTGGTTTATTTAAAGTAATTGTTTATACTGATCCATTATTTATGTATCAGAGTGCAGGAATGCTACACAGCTCGGTTATAATCTATTTACATACACCCACTTAAGTTTTCTATTAACATCTTTAACTGCATAATTCATCCTCCCACCGCATTTAGTCTAAACACTTGCATGCATTTGTTCAACTTTCTATGTTTTAAAAAATGATCCTCTCAATATTTCCATTCAGAAGTTCCAGATGTAAACTGTTAAATATTCAGCGGCTCCAACACGCGATGCGAGCGTTCTGCTAAGCAGCAATAAAACCTGAGGAGATCCCACACCCAAAATCTGCCTAATATTAAACACTTGCCTGCCCACAGGCATGAAATGGACCTTAAAAACATAAACAGCAGCTTTCACTTTTCAGTTCAGTTGCATTTATTTTACAATTAAAAAAAAAAAACATTCAATATGAGGCTAAAGTTGCTGTTATTCTTTATGATGCAGATGTCATAAAACCAACACTTTCTTCTTCGGTGATTGCACTTTGGATCAGCCTGAATACATCAAAACACACAGAGAGGTAATGCTGCCTTATGGTGAAGAGAAAATTCTCTTCAAATTTGTTTCTTAGGGTGTTTGATATGTTAACAAAATTGCAACATCGGTTACTTTTTCCAGCTACTGCGGGTCACTTTCACACTGCGCTGAGTCAAAAGTACCAAACCATTTGAAAAGCATGTTCCCCTCGTCGCCTGTGGGGCTCTGCAGCAACAAACCAGCTGCAGCTAATCCTGAATGCTGCTGCTGGCGTTCTGACTAAAACCAGGGAGATGAAGCTCATCAGCCAGATCTAAAGTCCTTCCACCGGCTCCCTGAAGCTCATCCTGGTCTGCTCTGCGTTCCCAGAACCAGAACCAAACATGGAGAAGTAGCATTCAACTTCTATGCACCACAAATCTGAACTGCTTTGTTGCTGAAATTTTCTACACAAAGAATTGAATAAATTGGTTTGAAATAAAGATGTGATGATATTTCAGCACTAAAGTGTTCACAATAAACGATGTAGATTTCCTTTCATTAAAAACAGATTCTCTTTCTCACACACACAAACACACACACACACACGCACACCCACACAAACACACACACACACATATATATAAGTGCATATATAAATGCACTTTATAGTGTTGAAAGCTTTATGTAAGAGCAGCCGTGGGAGGGAAAGATTTAACTTAACCTTCTGTGTGGTTGGCTCAGGAACAAGCAGCACTGCAGAGAGCAAAGGGTCAGAGCAGTCATGAAGTGAGAAAAGATGCTGCGGCATTGAATGTATTTTTCACTTTGACCAAACCATGAGAGTTCTCCACTACCTGGCTCTGTTTTCCTCCCAACTCCAAACCCAGCGGCTAACGGCTCCACTGCTGCACAGAGGTGTGTGTCGGTGTTTAACCACACAACGCACGCAGAAATTTTAAGATTCACCCCACGGCGCCCACACTTGCTCTGCTTAACTCTCCCATCTGGCATACATATGCAAGCTTCTGTTGAGACGCACTGCTTCTGTCAGAAAGCCACACTCAGCTGAATCTAAAAGCAGCGTGCTGCACAGGAATCGACGAGGAAACGAGCATGAAAGACAACGTAAACATCTCTTACCTGAAACAAGAAGGTTGGAGCGTCACACAGGAAGGTTGAGCATAAAAAGAAAAAAGAAAATTGCACGTTAGTGGCTGGAGAATTAAAAAAACAGCATTTTTAATTTGCCTCAACATGCTGCGGTCAGATGAGGCTAAAGTAGAACTTTTTAGCTGAAGCAGAAGACCAAAACTGAACATGCATAAACTATTCCAAATATCTAATAGCAGCATCATGCTGAGTCGTTGCTGTTCTTCAGAGTCAGAAAATCTAATCAGAGTTGACTGGAACATGGATTGGCATAAATACAGATCAATACTTCAAAAAAACATGTTTTAAAACTCTGACATTCATGTTTTTTCAGAGACATCAGAAATTTAATCTGATGTCAATCTCTAAATGTTTGTTTTTACTAGCAATTTTTGACGTTTCAAACTATGAAAATAAATAAATTTTTCTTAAAAAAAACTTCCTAAATTGCTCTTAAAATTAGTTTTTTCTAGCTAATTCTTAACCTTTCAAACTCAGATATTTCCTTGAATTTTACTAGATTCTAGATATTAAGATAAAAGATTCTGATTTAATCGGAGTTTTTTGTTGCAAATTTTTTACTTTAAAACTTTGAAATTTTCTTACTTTTTCTAAAATTTTTCTGATTTTTCTCAAAATTCCAGAGTTTTTTTCTACTAAATTTTCATCTTCTGAAAAAAGTTGAACATTTCTTAATTTTCTGATAAACTTCTTAAATCAATTTCAAAATGTTTGCGTTTTCCCAGCAAATTTCTGACTTCTTAAATTCAGAATTGTTCCAGATTTTTCTACAAAAGACTGAGCTCAAAATTTCGAAGTTTTTCTCTAGAAATGTTCAACATTTTTAACCCTGAAAATTCTTTTGTTTTTCTAGAAAATTTCTGAGACTAATATCAAAATTTCAGATATTTTTCTAGCAAATTTTGGACTCTTCAATCTAAAATTTTCTTGTTTTTCTAGAACATTTGTGTCTATATACAACGGCCTTAATACACTGTTGATATTAATACTGAATCGGTGCATCACTACCAGCTCGGCAAGACTGAATATAAAGCATGCAATATAAAATAAAGAAGGTAATTTTCCTCTTATTTCATTATTATGACGCTACTTTGTGTTGTTTTATGGCAAAATCACAATAAAATACGTTGGAGTTTGTGGCTGTAATGTGGCAAAATGTGCAGGACACTTTGTACCCGCTTCAAAACATCTAATTAACTAGAAATCCATTACATCAATCCATTTTACTTCTGTGTCATTGAAGGCTTCCATTCAAAGAGAAATTATACTGCATATTATTACACATATAAGGGTACTTAGGACTGTAATGACGTGGGAACAAGCATATTATAAAAAACAACATAAAATGAACAGCATCAGCCTTGAGGATTTCCTAATGTTTGCACAATAACGCCCTGAACATATGCAAGAAGAAAGCGTGAGAAACCGTGCTCATAAATAAGGTGTCTTTTGGCTCGTAACCAGCTAAAATCTGCAGAGGAACCACCCATTATGTTTATAGTGCATTTCTGCCTGCAGGGAGTCTGAGCTGAAATATCCTGCCAACTGCTGCCCACCCACTTCAGCTCCCTCCATTCAATCTGCAGCGCTGCTTACACGGTGACATAAAACCAATAAAAGGCCTTTTTCACAGCATGCAAATTCAAAATATAATGAAGAAGTCACATCGATTTCAGCTGAGATGCATGTGGGTCTTTCAGGCTTAGAGGAAGACGTGATTATTTGTTGAATTGCATAGTTCCTAGAAGATAAAAAGTAACTGAACATCACCACAAGCCATAAATAACAAGAAGATGACCCAATATAAGCAAACGGGTTATGAAGAGAGGAAATCGGGCTTAAGGCCTCATTTCCTGCCTCGGGGCTTTGATGGAACCTAAAGGGTTACAAACTGAAGTTTATGAAAAGTTGTAAAAGCCCTAAAACTTTGAAAGCCAAACCGTTAGATGTTCAAAGCCGAACAGCTTGGGAAGCGGAAACGCGCCAACTCCAAAAACCGCAAAAGAACACCAGTTAAAGGCTCTAATTTGGCAGAGGTTGGCAGCAATGTTTCTAATAGGCGAGCAGCAGCACCAGAACAGCAGCTGGCGTGACACGAAAATTAATGCAAAAAAACAAAATGTTCTGCAAACAATGTGTAAAAACACAGGGGCCAAGTGCAGATTTGGTTTTTCTTCTGTTAAGAGTGCAAAATGTGTGCTGACTGAAACTGATCAGATCGCATTTCAGCATCGATTTCATCAGTTAGAAGATAACAATTATATCACAATATTTTTTTTGCCGTTTTAATCGGTCACACATTCAGCGTTCATAATCCATGTCTGGATTAAGTTAAGTGTTTAACTTAAATGAAAATTATTTTGTATTTTTGTGTAGTTTCTAGTGCAGATATCTTAGTACACATGAAAAAATACTAAAATAACTTGCAAGTAACCTTTGATCAAGTTATAAAAGTTTGTTTTAAGCAAATAATTTCTTAATGGGAAAGATGTCATGTTATAAGTTAAATAATCTGCCAGAGGAGCTAGTACTTTTTCATCAATATTTAGGAATTATTTATTCAAAACAAGCTATCAATCTTGACAGTCAGGTTAATTTTGGAGAGTTTTAAACATCATTAACTGGAATTAATTGTGACAAAGATACATCAACGTTCTTGTCATTATAAGAAATTTATCACGATAAATGGTAAACTGTACAATAAATGCTGTTTCTCAATTTGATTTACTCATATTTTAATATAGCTGTGGAAAATCATAATTGCCAAAAATAAAAGCTTAAAAATATCAAATCAATTTGCAGATGACGTAAACAAGATTATGAATATTAAATTATCGTCTTGCATCATCCAGACCTAATAACATCGTCCTTGACTGTTTATTTGGCCCAAAGTCTTTCTGACCAACAGGGGTGTTTTCCTTTCAGCAGCTGCTGCTTTCTGTGCAGCTCTATTGTTTCTGACAGCAGCAATCTGGAGATCAGATTAGCAGACGTGCTGCGTATCAGCCAGCAATCCTTTAAAGAGCTTAGGAGAGGGTCCGGCCCGTCTCCAGCAGCGAGCCGGGTCAGGGAAGAACCCGCTTCACGTCTCCCACTATCTGCTGAGAGGTAATCCTGTTGTCTGCAGAGAATTACGGTCGAACCGAAGCCAAACATCCAGATACGAGAGAGGAAAACACAAAGTCATTCACTGGATTTGATTGGCTGATTCTTTCTGTCCATTTTTACAGAAATGACAAAAGTATTCACATTGTATACTTAAGTAGAAGTAGAAATAATATTCAAAATAATATTCAAGTAAAAGCAAAACGTACAAGTTCAACTGTTTTACTCAGGTAACAGTAAAAGAGTACAAGTTTTGAAATGTACTCAAGTACAAAGAGTAAAAAGTAATTTTCACCTTCAGGAATCAAGTCAATAATACTAAAGACGTCCTAGTCACAAGAAAATACGTTGTTTTCTTTTGCTGACAACATAAATAAATAAACATAAATAAATAAATAAACTCTGATGGTAAAGAAAAGTTTTTTAAAATACTGATACAGTCTTGTTTTCAAACTAATTCTCCTTCAGGATAATTTAATAAAGCACTTTTGTTAAGAGTGGTGGAATTTTTCCATCATTAATTTTTCATCATGGAAGGCAAATGTGAAAATATGAGAAGTAGAAAGTCCAGATATTTCTCTTAAAATGTAGGAAGTAAAAGTAAAATGTCCTCCAAAAGACAAATACTAACGTAAAATACAAATACCTGAAAAATCTACTTAAGTACAGCAACAAAGTATTTTTACTTTTTTACTTTGCAACTCTGCATTTCAGTAATATTTTAAATAGGGATGCTAACTAATTAGCTACACAATTAAGCATAGCAGTAAGAACTGAAAGTTAATTCAAATTAAATTAGAGTCAAAATGATTAACTGGATTAATCACAATGACTTGAAATAATCGCTAACTCCTTTAGTAATTGATAAATCCTTAACCGGAGTATACAGATTCTAAAAAAAGGTTATTTGTTTAAAGAACAATGTAATCAGAGTTATCCCAGCTCTGTGAGGCTGAAACTCTAAAGCCTGGAAACTGCAGTTCTGAGGAGGAGCTGCGCCTTGAAGGCGGGGCTTGGTCCAGCCAGACGTTTTGAAGCTGAATGGTTGCCATGGAGATTAAAGAATGTCACAAACATGCATGAACAAATCAAGGAAACCCTTCAGGTATGGTTTTGATTAGGGGACAACATGATGTAAAGCTCAAAATAGTAAATTCTACACAATACTGCCTCTTTAAGAGAAGCCATAATGTAAAAGGAAACATTAAAGTTGAGCTAATTTAGCTGTCTGATGCTAGGGCTCCTTGGTTTGACTTTGACCTTGGCAGGGTTACTCAACCATGACGTGACTGTGACAAACAAAGAGGACAGGAATGCATCTCATCACTACAGACCAAACCAGAACACATCATCACTGTGACAGCGAGAAAAAAATCACCAAATTAATGTTTAATTAATTAAAACAAAACAAAGCCGTAAAACATTCCTGCAAGATGACTGAACATCAACTTTCCTCCAGTAAACAGAAAGGGAATGGTTAGACACAACGATGCTGTAAGACAGAGAGGTGGGTTAAAAAGGAAAGAGGAAGAGGAGGGTGGGCCATACACTGCAAAAAAGTAAGTAAAGAAAATCTTACCAAGTATTTTTGTTCTAGTTTCTAGTGCAAATATATAAAATTATAAAAATCTTCTGTATGTAACATCGCAAATCAGCAGGCACTGACCTTTCACCTAGAAGTCCAAAAGAAGCCCAGCCGTTACCTAGCAACCCCAGCCGAGTTCCAGCCGTCACCTAGCAACCCCAGCCAAGTTCCAGCACATTTAGTCAGCTAGTTTTACCACTTTATGTGCTGCTGAAAAAGTGTTTGTTTGTAGATCACTTGAAATAAGATTAAACTAACGTAAAAGGTGCTTTCAGGAAGATACAGGAGTTTGGTCAATAATTCCCAAATATTGATGGAAAAAGTTCTAGTTCCTCTGGTGGATTATTTCACTTAAAACAAGGCATTTTTTTCTACGTTATGAGTGAATAATACTTGCTTAGTTTTAGTTTCTTCTTATAACAAGACAAAACTAAATCTCCAACTTTTCAAACGCAGAAGTTTTTTTGAATTTTCAAGAAAATTTCTCAGATTAATCTCAAAATTCTTCTTCAACAACCTCTCAGCTTTTCAAACTCAGAATTTTTCTCTCTTTTTTGGCAGAAATTTACTTCTTTTCTTCTATTTAACACACAACAAAAAACCTTCAATTCCAAGTAGATATTCTACATATAATGAAAAATAAATAATATAGAAGTAGACTGAATAGATCTGCCCTGATTGATCGGTCACATTATCACTGATACCAGACTTTGAATTTTTTCCATTATTGGGACCGATACAGATATTAATATCCGATTAGAGCATCTCCAATGTGATAAGATTTTTTCAACAAAAACCACTTGGTAAAATGTTGTGTTTTTGCAGTGTACTGGTCTGTGCCTGAAGTCTCGGAGGCCCAAAGCATCCTTTACAAGCTGAAACCATGTCAGATCACATCATAGTTGCTGCCAGCTGCTTCTCCAGCCTCCACACTTCTGGATCAGCAAACAGACAAAAAAAAAAAGCCTGCACAGACCCGTGAACAAACGCACAGAAACCTTGAGAAATGCCTTCATGGGATGATTTCTTAACCCTTAGCTCATCTTTTCCTTTATTCTGCAGCCCCTGTGGGTCCAATTTCAAGGCAGCAGCTTACAAAGGCCACATAGGGACACACACAGCGCTAAACATCGGTGGATACGAGGACATTCAGTGGCCGCCTGAACCGTTTGTGTGATGCTGAGAGTGACAGACAAGCCCCACCCCGGAGGATTTTTCTCCCCGGTTCTTCCTTCCTCCCAACAAGATCCAACTCCTCTTTTTCTCTCTCCCTCCATCAGTCCGTCTGACCCATTTCAGCTTGAGCGGTTCAGCATCTTCCCTCCATTAACAAGCACAAAACTTTCCTGAGGATGAGCGCATTAGAAGAGCTGCATCCTTGGATGACTGTCTGGGGACGGCTACAACCACAGCAGCAGCATGCATGAGAGATGCTGACCCAAACACAAAGACGTGACGTTCTGGAATCAAACCAGGATGTTTTGGAGCTTTAAAAAAACTGGGATAGGAAATATAGTGATATTATACCAAAAAGGATGACTGGTTTTAAAATTAAAAATCAGAAAATATGAAAACAAAGTGAATGTTTACATGTTGGAACAGTTTTTAAAAGGATTTTGGATGCAGGCGGAAGCAACATCTGATTTTAAAGGTGACTTATTATGCTTCCCTGAACAGGTTAGAATAGGCCTGGAGTCTAAACAAAACATTTTCATAACACTTTTGTACAAAATCATTTTTAAATAATGAAATTTCAGTCTCTTCAGTTCTGCCTATTTTGAGTTACAAGGTGCCCTATAAGGTGAAAGGCAGTGCCTGCTGATTTGGGTACTTTGCATTCTGGAGGTTTTTGAAACGGTTCATTTTCTAGACAATTTTAAATTATTGGCAAAACCCATCGGTGTGGGTTTTCTGAAGTGATTTGGCTGTTTTTAGAAACACCAGAGGTGCAAGAAAAAGCACAAAAATGTGTAAAAAGGGGAATTTTGTATCTCGACTTTCCGACATTTCTAGGTTTGCTATAGAAAATTTTTTACTTCAATCTCAAAAGTCTTTTCTTGCATATTTTAGACATTTTATACTCAGAATATCCAAAGTGTTTTATAGAAAACTTCTGAGATTAATCTGAACATTCCTGAGTTTTTTTTTTCTCGACCTTTTAAACTCAGAAATTTCCATGTTCATTCAACAAAATTTCTCAAATTACTCTAAAAATTTCTGAGCCTTTTCTCGCAAAATTTTCAACTTTTTGAATTTAGAAATTTCCCAGTTTGTTCTAGAACATTTCTGAGATCAAACTCAAAGTTTCTGAGTTTTCTGATGAAAATGTACTCCTTTCTTTTCTATCTACAATGTCTCTAACTACGCCGGAGAAACTTTCAGATTAAAATTCATGGTGGATCCTGCACTGAATTCCCTCACGTTGTTACGTAACCACTAAACACAAACTCCAAGTCGATATCACCACAAAGGAAAACTACATTTCCTTCTAGGATGCGAAGCATAAACACAATTTAATTTGTTATCTCCGACCCGCCACAGCGAGGCAAAACGTCTGATAAGCTCTCCGGTTTAAAGGAAATGCTGCTCCGCGTTAAACGCTCCTCTGCGGTTGGGGACCATCCGCCCGGCGCTGGTAGTCGCCCCAAGGCGGCTCCTCAGAAACCATTCAGCTGGCAGCGGTTGGCAGATGCGTGCCAGGATTTTAAATAAGAGCAGCGCCTCACTTCTTTGCAGGCTGCATGAATTTATTTGGACAAAAATAATAGAGTGATAGATTGCTTAGTACACCAAGGAGGCAGCTGAGGATGCACTTTCTCCTCTTCCTCACTCATTCATTCATTCTCTTTGCACTGACTGGGATAATTGGCTTTACTGGAAAAGAGCAAATCATTTCTTCAGGGCTTCAGAGGAGACAGACCAACTTTCCCTCATAGATAGATGACCAACTAACTGTCTCTACTAGATGTCAAAATGAAGGGCACTAATCTACGACAATGTATTCAAATCAACTGTAGAAACAAACAAAACTATTTCAGCCAAAAATTTTAATATTTCAAGATTAATCTCAGAGATTTCCTGGAAAAACATGGAAATTTTTGAGTTTGAAAAGTTGAACATTTGTTTTGAGATTAATCTCAGAATTTTGTTTAAGAAAAAAATAACTTTGAGTTTGAAATGTCAAAGAATTGCTAATATATATATACACATATATATATATATATACACATATATATATATATATACATATATATATATATATATACATATATATATATATATATATATATATATATATATATACATACATATATATATATATATATACATATATATATATAGTTTTGAGAATAATTTCTGAAATTTTCTAGAAAAAACATGAAAATTTCTGATTTTGAAAATTTTCCACTTTTCAACTTTTCAAACTTAGAAATTACCATAATATTTTCATAAGAATTTCCAAGATTGATTTAAGACTTTTTGACTTTCGGAGCTCGGGGAATTCCCTTGTTTTTCTCAAAACTGAGATTTTTGGCAGAAATTTACAAATTTACTCCTTTTTCTTTTAGCTACAATGACCCTAAGATACGTCATTGTAATGCAATAGAAGTACTGGATTATTGTAATCTGATTACTGTTTTCAAGAGTAAAGTAAGGGATTACAAATCACAGTTTATGCTTTATGAAACCGAGATTTTGTTTGTGAGAGTTTCAAAACAATCACGTAAGAGGGTGCGTCGTCATGGTAACAGGGAAGCGCGGAGATTACCAGACAACACAGAGTGTTTAATGCTTGGAAGCACAGAGATTAATTTGACTTGGTGACAAAAACATTATTGGTGTCCGTTCTGCATTTGAAGAAAACTTACCTACACCTAGCAAACCGCAGGAACGCCCGGATCCCATCAAAAATTATTTTATTTTATATGGTGAAATAGTGAGAAATTCAGTTTATTTACATTTTCTAAGAGGAATATGCCAAAAATTCTTCAAAACTGCTTCCCATTCTGCTTTTGGAGATGAAACGTGCATGAAATTAAGAGTGAAACAAACCAAGTATTAAAAGGAGACGATTTGATTGAATTTTGATTTATGCATTTGTATTGTGCATCAGTCTTCTAATTAAGTAACTAATTACTTTAGAAAATAATTGGATTTATTTATAATCAGTACTTAATTACTACTTCTAGGTAACTTGACCAGAAGGTTCCAAGACTTGGAGCTGAATCCGTCAACCGAATCATAAAATCAGGTTTCTGAATTAAACATGTGGGATCCTCTGGTCAGCTGTTCAGTGCCACCCGACTGAAAAACCGTCACGTTTTGTGTAAATGATGTGAAGAAGCCACATCACCTATAAACTGACCTTTCACCCACTGGACACCTTGACATGAACTAGAAACACATCCAGATGTTTTTCAGCCTTCTGCCAATGAAGACACCACCCAGATTGGGATTAAAAATTGGAACAGTTTCAAATTGTTAATCTGCTGCTGAGCAGTTTGTAATCTGGGTGACTGGTTGACCAACTGGATCCAGAGTCAGCCACTGGTTGTGTTCATGGCAGCTCCCACTGGGAGAGCGCCGTTATGAGTATCATCATTTACACGAGCCCTGGGGCAGCACAGATCCAATAAGAGGAAATAAAAAGCGACAGAAGCTAATCTCCAGTTACCCAACCCTATGAGAAAACTAATAACAGGTGTATATTGTCTGATCAAATATGTATGATCTCACTGAAACCCAGATTTATCATTGTTCACCTCAGGTGACCTCAGGATATTAATGCCACTGTGGAGGAACGTTGTCTCTTTGCTTCTAACCAAATAAGTGAAACATTTATGACCTCAGTTCCTGGTGACGTCTGATATTTATGAAAATACTTCTAACACAGATTTGTTTTAATCTACTGTGTGGTTTAGTTTTCAGAAAACACCAGAATACACTTTAAAAAATGGCTGATACTGAGCTAAATTGGTTTAGTTGGGACAATTGAACAAGTAAAAATTTAAATGTTAAGAGCAGAGCTGAGCACTAGTAACTACATTTACTCGAGTAACTTTTAAAATTAGTATTTTTACTTTTACTTGAGTAATTTTATTATGAAGCATCTACAGGGCAACGTTACTGCCATAATTCGAGAGCACCCATTTTCAGTTTGATGTCTTTATGTCTTTCTTCTCCAAACTTCTGCTCTCTTTCAAATATTCTCTGTGCTCTCAAAACCTCAAAACTTCTCTCTGCTCAAATCAAATCAAATCTCCGCTCGCAAATCTCTCTGTTTGCTTGCAAATTCTTTTCTGCTCTCTCAAAAATTAAAACGTTCTGTCGCCTGGCAACCGCTCAGCCAATAGAATGAAACTGCTATGCTGAGTGCGTTTGTTTCCTGTGTAGATACTATCAATAGTAGCAACCTGCGCCCCCTACTGGATGTAAGGAGAAACAACAATCTCAACTTTCTGCTCCGTGTTACAAATTAGAGAGAAGCATTTTACCAATACAGTCTGCGATCAATCACTTTGTTCTCAAAAAATGATGACTACTCTCATATTTCCAATTTATTCTCGTAATATTCCGAGATTTTATTCTCATATGACCTAATTCTGAAACAACCTTATTTTCATAACATTTTATTTGCATAATTTCCTGACTTTATTCTCGTTTTATTTTGGCTTTATTCTCGTATGGCTGTTCTTCCAATATTAGAATATTTTTCTTGTTTTGTCTTGTTTTCAAGATTTAACATTAAATTACAAAGCATTCCTCTACGCTTCATTAATCCAATATCTACAAACTCCATTTTCCTCCGATTAAAGGTTACTAAAAGAATGTCACAGATTATGTAAAGACACAAAACTTTATACTGTCAACAAACCATCATTTTAAGCTCCAAGTGTTTTCAATCAGGTCTCAACTCGACTCCGCTTAAAAACAATATTTAGCACATTTTGGTTTCACACCTAAAACTGAAGATTCAGATCAATGTCTTTTCCTTAATTACCCTACTATTATCTGAATTAAAAGGTTTTTGTTAAACCAGGACACACAAATAAAACTGTGTCATGGTTTAAACTCCCTGAAAACCTGAGTTGTTGAGAAACAATCAGGAATGGAAACATTTACAGTAGAAAAGTCACTAAGGGGGCAGAGACCAAAACAGGTAGTCGGATCATCTGAACAATCCACTTGGGTTGGTAATTTGTGCTCAACAGGAGGTTCCTGGATAGATCTGAACTCGATGGCCCAATCTGGAACTGGTCCAGGTTGTTACTGGCTTTTTCCCAGCACTGCGCCTGCTTAACTGGCTCAGATCCAGTGGACTCTAGAGGCGCATGACCTGAGCAGTGGAGGGTTTAGGTTTGGAGCCAAAACACCGATGGGAGCCACTAGAGGCTCGCTAAAAGCTCTGCTCACTACTTTTAATCCGTTGGAAACCTGAGCCAGGAAAGGTGTATTGGAAAACAAGCCAACTTGGCACCAATGGTAGACCTTAAATGCTCGAAGTTAACAGAAATGTATTCAGTAATTTCTTATCTTCACCTGCAGAGTTTGAAACTCTTTAGTTCATGAGATTGTAGGTCCGTCCAGTTAATATTTGGCTAACTGATGCATAAGAAAACAACTTTACTCCAGAAGACAGAGCGTTTGGCCGAAGCTGAGAAAATAGAAACAACATTTTGTGAAAGTAAAGTCACAGTATTACGACAAGTCACTTATATAAGAATAACTTTATCATTCTCATGATTCATAAACCATAAGAATAAATTATGATTTATGACAATAAAGCATGACTTTATTCTGATTTATGACCTTTTTCTCGTACAACTGTTCTCATGATTATGACTTAAATCTTATTTTGACTTTATTCTCATAATGTCTTGTAATAATATTTTATTTTCCTAAAATTATCACTGTAATACCATATTATCGACTTTATTCTCATATAAATATTTTCTGAATATTTTATCTTCATTCACAAAATGACTCTCTCATAACATTCTCATAACATTATGACGACATTTTCATTTTATGACTTTATTCTTGTACGACCTTATTCTACTAATGCTACAACTTCTAGCAATTTTATTTTTACTAAGTATTATTTAATGCTCCACCTCCCTAAAATAGTGACCTGAATCATCTTTTGTCAAAAAATGGAGACTTTTGCCATTATTTTAGGTAACTGACGTTGTTAAACGTAGCTATTGAAAAGTCCTCGCTTTGTTTCGTCCAAACCTGATATTACATTTTTCAGAGTTAGATATAAAAATTGACTGATAAGTTGAATTTCCACCTTGTAGACCTTCTTTGAATGGAGTCAATCGAAGCAAAGCAGCTTCTTGATAAAAAAGTCACGAAGCGCGTCGTGAACAGCTGAGGGGCGCGACTCCAATCAAATCTAATCAGCATCGTTTTCTTTTCCTCCTCCTTCTGAGAGCTTCATGCCCTGCAGGTTCACACAGAGTAATTGTGTGATCAACACCAGGATTGATTGAGATGAAGAAGTTGATGCGTTTCTCTGTCATGTTGAGACTCAGTTTTGCTTCTCTTTTGTGATTTTAAATAATATTCCTACACTTGTTTTTGGTCAAAATTCAAGACTTTAGTTACGTTCAAGCCTCAATGTTGAGGTTTCTAATTCATTGGATAAGAAATGTTTCTACAGTGTTTCGTCTTTAAGGATAGAAACACAAAAATAAAGGAAATTCAGAGGCTGCTCGGCAAAAACTAGTAAACTAAACGATAACAAATAAAGTCAAGAAATACATATATTTATTTTCTTTTATTTGACTCAATCAGACCTGAAAAAAAAAGAGAAACTGGAATTAAGTTTTTCTTGGTATTTTTCTGTCAACTTTTATCAAACTTATTTTATAATACCAATGATGTAATTATACATTAGTCAGCTGAAATGTGTATTTAAATAAACTTTGACACTTTTGTCAATAACCAGAACTCTAAAGTTTTTCTCTGTTGCTGAATTAAAACAAACAAAACAAAATCTAAATTTTGTTTTTCACAAAAGTAGCAAAATTTTCCAAGAAAGGGACATAAATTACAACCACAATTCAAGAACTCAAACTACAATCGAGATTTTAAAAATTATAAAAAAAATTCAGACATTTGCATTCAGAGTAGGTCACATAAAGGGATTTATAAATAAAAAAACCAAAATTTTTTACATTTGTGTTTATAAAATGGAAACTTTAAATAAAAATAAACATTTACCAACTAAAAAGTCAGGAACATATTAGTGACAAGATGCTTTATTGTGTGTTTTTTACACTCTAGAAGCAGCAGCGTAGCCTACAAACTAGAAATCATTTTGGATTACAAAAACAAGCTCATTACAGTCTTACTAATTAGAAAAACTTTGTAGAGAAAACGCAGAGAGAATGTTTGAAAACCAGGAATCTTTGCCAGTAGTTTCACTAATCACGAGTCGTTTAGGATTATTCCAGTTTGAAGTCTAACGACCAGCCAACAACTGCTTGTAAAAACCCGAGAGCAAAGCAGATGTTTTCACCAAAATGTGTGTTTTATTCCTAATGTGGTGCAGCTCAAGATTCATAATGCAAACACACACCAACACACACCAACACACACACACACAAACTCGAGTCAGGCCTCTACTTCCCCCCATACATCCCTGGTCATGGTCTTTGTCTGCTGTTTCCATGACAACATCCCACCTCACTCCGCAGTATATCGATGAAACGAGCTGAAAAGCATAGAAAACAGCAGAGAGAGCTATTTCTGCTCATTAGGCACTCGGTGTGCGTGGCGGCGGCGGCAGACAGAAGCCGTTCGGAGGCATAATGTCGCTTTCCGCACCGCCTGGTCGCTCTCACAACGAGATGAATCCAAACACGGGGACAGAAAACATGCAAGGCAGATGGAAAAGGAGAGGCAGAAATGTTTTTACTGGTGCCCAAGTGACGCACATGCTGGTCATGTTGTGGTTGGAGGTGCTGCTGCTGCAGGTGGCGAGTTGAGGCGCCATGGACCACCAACAATCCCTGAGCAAGGTTTAGAGTTAAGTTACACAATATTTAAATTCATCATGATGTTACATAAAAGTTTCAATGAAGTTCATCCTCAGATACTTTAGCAGTTGTCTAAGTAAAGTAATTGTTAGGAAAACTACCTCTATAAACGCATCATTACATTATGGGTCGTTGTAGATGGAAATAAAAAATGGAGTGAATTTTCACCAAAAAATATCAGGAATTTTTCAGGAAAAAAAAAAACAAGGAAATTTCTGAGTTCGAAATTTTTTAAATTTGCTAGAAGAAACTCAGAAACTTTTTTATTATTCTCGGAAATTGAAATTGTGAGTGTAATCTCTGAAAATTCCTATAAAAAAATTGAAATTATCCAGGTTTGAAAAGTTTTACATTTTCAGCTTTTGTAGAAAATGTAATTTATCTCAAAATTACTGAGACTGTTTTGGCAAAATTTGAGTTTTGAAAGTCAAAAACTTTCAATCTTCAAAAATCAGACTTTTCTCAAACATTTCTGAAGTCGTTTTATAAAATTTTAGTTGCTTTTGTAGCAAATCTTCAACTTTTCAAAAACAGAATTTCCATGTTTTTTTCTGAGGGAATTACCGTATTTTCCGCACTAAAGGCGCACTTAAAAACCTTCAATTTTCTCAAAAGCCGACAGTGAGCCTTATAATCCACATGGTCCTCATATATGGACCAATATTGAGCCACAACTGGTCTCGCAACTACAGTAAGCAGCCGCCGACTTCATTTTCCCCCGTAGAAGAAGAAGCGCGCGGTGCATGCTGGGATATATGACTGCGCGAAGCGTGCTGTTTCATATCCCTTTGTGTGTTTGTGTAAAGACCCCAAAATGGCTGCTATTAAGAGACACGCTTACAACGCAGAGTTTAAACTCAAGGCGATCAGTAACGCAGCAGAACACAGGAATAAAGCAGCAGCAAGTTGTGATAACGCTGGTTTGTAATCTATTACGGTAATAAAGTTTGACTGACCGATCTGACTGTTTTGTTGACATTCACTTTAGCGCAGCTCCATCTAATGGCTGCATAACGTAACCCCAGCCTCTACTCTTCTACGCGCCTTATAATGCAGAAAATACGGTATGTATTTTTTGAGGTAACTCTGCCCTTGACAGTAATTATAGTCCAAAAACCCAAATGCTCCTGTTGGAAAACATTCCCATTTGTAAAACGCTTCATTAGGACACCTTATATCACTAACCCACACGTTGTATTTTCAAAGTTATCTGCACTTATGGATGTTTTCATTGAACAAACAGTGGGGAAAATAATAACGACAATAGGGATGGTTTTAACCATCAATAATTGGAATTTATTTTGAAACCGATTAATTAAAATTCTTAAGATATTTATCGCGATAAGCGATACGATACCTGACCAAACCTTTTTATAAGTGTCCAAATTTCTGGGTTTTGTTTGTTTAAAACCAAAATATAAACAAAGTGTGCAGGGTGAGGAGGTGAAAGCACAGAGGAAACTAAAATCCTCTTGTTCAGTGTTGGTGTCTTAATTGACCTCCAGTAATAATACAACAAAGCTTGAAGCGCCACATGGGATCCTCCATGATGGTCATCATTCTGAGCCATTAGTCAGAGTCCATATATCTTTATTAGGAGTAAATTGCTACTTTATTCAGGTTTTCTTCAATTCATTACGCAGCAGGGAGCCATTTTCCTTAAACAGCTGGCACTGCGCATGTGACACAGTTCAAACATGAACACAAGGTTGGCATGGTGCCACCAGAGACACACACACACAAACTAAACATAAAGACACGCTCCACATGAGCCAAACAGTGATGCATTTATATTAAACCCATGACGTAAAATAAGAGTCTTTATTTCCATGAAAAATGTCCCTAAAACCTCTAATGGAGGGCTGCGGGTGACGTGGAGAGGAGGGAGCCACATGAAGGGAATCAAACAGCTTTGGTTCCACATGGGCTATTTTCCATTTCCAGCCATGTAGCCAAACATCTGGCGTCCAACACCCTCATCCTGTACCAACACCTCCTCCTCGCCGGCGCTCCGCTCACGGACAGCGCTGCTGTGAAGGACATCGTTATTCACCATTCGCTGAATTTCAGCGCTTAACGAGGAAAGTTTGGTCTCAAAGGTTCGATCCATGGGTTCTTTGGAAACTGTTTTTACAGGAAAACGTTTCAAGGCTGCTGAGATTCACCACATCTAGAGCTTTAAAAGGGACGACGGAAAATTAGTGCCGCGCTAGGGAAATGAAAAATATTAAATTAAGAGAATAAAGTCATAATATTACAAGAATAAAGTCGAAATGATACAAGAAGTTGTGGTATTCGAGTCATATGGATTTATTGTCACAAGACTTTACGCTCATGTTATTTCAGATTTTTGTCTCGTAATATGACCAATTCTTGTTTATATTATGGATTTTGTCTCATATTATTTTAATTTCTTCTCACACATCTCTTTATTCTCATTATTTCTACTTTATTCTCGCAATATTATGACTTCTTTACTCCATCATAGTTCGCCATAACAGTGATTTCAGCAAAAAGTTATTCAAGACGACTGGATTTGAAAACAATTAACAAATATTGGATCATTTTCTTCTTTTTGAATGTTTTCGCTTTAGCCTTTATCGATGTGTCTGTTTGAGTAATCCTATATTTCCCGTAATATTATGACTTTATTCTTGTAATTTTATTTATTTATATTTTAGGTTTTTTTTCCCTAACACTGCGTCGTAGTTCAACATGACTGTGATTACAACAAAAAGTAATTCAAGCTGACTGGATTTCAAAAGCTTCATCTTCCATTTTCATAAGGGATCATTTTCATCTTTTTGACTTTTTTTTTTTTAGTTTTCTGCAAAGCCTTCATCCCTGCGTCAGTTTGAGAAGGTCACACGCTTACATAACCGGCTTCAGAAAACACAAAGGAAGTGGGCGACTCTTCCAGGGCCATGCCTTGCACGGAGGCCTGGGGCGGCCGTGGCCCGGCTCAGCGACTCCTGCCAGGAAAGCTTCACTCCAGGATAACAAGTTGTATAAATAGACGTGCTGGCGGCGAAGCATCGGAGGGAGAGGAAGAGACGAGAGAGCATCAGGTGTTCGGCCCACAGAATAAACACAGCCACGTGTCTCTGTCCCAAAGGAGCTGAGAGTCAAATAAAGGACAAAGAAAACTTCGCTTATGTCCAAACACAAGCCATAAAACCCAAGGCAGTGCTTTGCTTGGCAGCCGCCGCAGTGCAGCGGGCCCTGAAGCAAACAGCAGACTTATTTGGTAGCTCTGGTACCAGCATGATGGCCAACACAAGCAATAACACAACACAAGTTAAGAGTTTAGAAACACGCTTGATTATGTAGATCATGAAAAAATGTGCAAAAAAATAGATTTTTCCCTAAAGACTTCAAAACAATTCAGCTGAACCAATTTTCTTTCTTTTCCAGCTCAATCTGTGACATGTTTTTGCTCTCAGAACATCTGTGGGAACCGTTTCCTTCTATGGTGAGGTAAAGAAAACTTATCAGTTTTACAAGAAATGGCAGAGTGCACCGTTATCAGCAGGAACAGAGCAGAGATACCGCTAAGCCACTTACCGGCAACTACAGGGACGGTTACACTCTCTCACACACACTTGAATGGCTTTGCACAGTCTATCATCCTCTGTCTCAACTTTAAAATCTGTTTGAACCCAAACAGACGTCAGCCAGTCTTTGAGCAGCAGTCACTGATAAAAAAAAACCAAAGAAACTTATTTCTGTCTTAAATGTGTATTTTTTTGTCTTTTTAAAGCTTTTCTTACAACCTAATTCTTATTATTTCCTTCTGTGCAGCTTCATTTGATCAACTATCAGGGACGCATTTGATCTTTTCTAACATTATCAAGAAAGAGTTTATAAGTAATTATTTAGCAGCAGGACAAAGTTAAGATTGAGGTTATATTTCTTTACAAAATGTGTAAGCACATGTTTTATTTTTAAAACCTAGGAAAAATTAGTTTTTACTTTTACAAAGATATCAGATTTCACCTGCTATTGAGGATGAAATTCCTTTTCAATTTAACATCTCAAAATTCAGGGCAAGCAACAGCGCCCCCAAATGGTCAATTTAAACAATGCAGAAGCTGCACTGAATTACAAACAGCACTGTACCAACATTACATTTATTTATAGGCACCTTTAAGATGTCATTTAAAAAAATCATTGTAACAAAAATAAAGTCATCTGCCATTTTATGATGTATGTAAGTCAGTATGTTTTATTTCAGGATTTGAAAATCTCAGTTTGCTCCACACCACAAAAATATAAAATCTTTCCAAGTATTTCTGTGCAAATACCTTAGTACACGTGAAATAAGACAAGTCTAACTAACAAACAACTTTTCAGCAGAAAATAGGAGCTTGTCTAAGTCAGTAATTACTTAATATTGTTGAATTTTTTTTTTTTACAAAGACAGGTTATGTTTTTGGGAGAAATCATCAAAGTAAATGTATGGAAAACTATTAGGGGCACTGAAAGAAAAGAATGACCATTTTCCTCAGAAATCTGACATTGTTCTCAAAATTTTAATTTTTTTAAATTTTATAGACACATGTGTATATATTATTTTAGTTTTCTCAGGATTTTTCCTCTCCATTTCTAATCCTTTATCCAACTTGAAATAAGGAGAACTCCTGCGTTTCTCCTGAAGTGTGTTACCACTAGTATCAACTCCACAGCGGCTGAAAGCGCTGAAATATTCACTCGTGTCTTTCCTCTCTGACGCCAGTCGTTCAAACAACCAGCAGCTCCTAAAACAACACGACCAGCCGATTCAGTCGCAGATTCCTGGGCTCGGTTTCATCTCAAACAAACTTCGATCACTGCATGCTGTCAGCGTTACGGACAAAAATAAAAAATATTTTCGCTCACATCGTAAACTTTAAGTCATTCTGAAAAGTTTACGATGTGAACAAAAATCCATAAATATTAACAAACAAAACATGAAATCAACATGAAAGGAGAAATTATTTAATGCAAGCTGCCATACACTCCAAAAACACAAAATCTTACCAAGTTTGTTTAGCTTCTAGTGCAAATATTTTAGTAAATTAGACATTAGTCTAAATTAATTTGACAGCTACTTTTTTTGCAGAAAATAGGAGCTTTTTTTAAGTCAGTAATTTATTGATATTGATTTTAAAAAATTACTAGTTATAATGGAAGATAATTACACTACTAACATCAAAATAATGTGCGAGTGTAGCTAGACTTTTTTCATTAAAATTAAGGAATTATTGACTTAAAACCAACTCCTGTATCTTGCTGATAAGTTACCTATAAGTTATTTTTTATTTCAACAGAGCTACAATAGTTGTTCTAGAAACTGGACCAAAATTACTTGGTAAGATTTTGTTTTTGCAGCATTGTTCCATTGGCAGATAATCTACATTTGTCAGTAAATTTTCACCAACATTAAAGAATTATTTACTAAAATCAAGCTCCTATGTCTTGCTGAAAAGTTACTTGTAAGTTAGTTTTATCTAATTTCAAGTGTGCTAATATATTTAGACTAAAAACAGTTGGAAAGTTTTTGCAGTGAAACTCAGGGAGCCTCTTTAATTAAATTACTTTCAATAATTGAGTTTTTCTTTCTCCCTAGATTACGCCCCAAAATCTCTTTACATTCCCTAGAAATTAGAAAACGTCTTCCAGGGATATAGGATTTGCTAATTTGCATAAATCTCTTGCTAAATACAACATTAAATATTGTTTTTGTGTATGAACACGCTTACACGTAGAAGCAGACTTGCATCCAGCCTTGAGCAGTGTGGGAATATAACATGATTAAAGGCTGCCTGAAGACATCCGTGCAGGGTGCGATTTCACACTCATTGTTTCTGCGGACAAAAAGGATTAAGCCCTGCAGAGTGAGACGCGTCGCAGCAAGATTCCCAGCAGAAAAATACATTTTTCAGCTCAGAGCACCGAGGGGAGTCTGACAGGGGGAACCCTGGTGTCAGGGATGATCACACAAGTAAAACAGCATGTTTAATATCGGGATTCATTTCACTTTTTAAGACCAGATAAAACATTAGCAAGCACCGAATCCTGGCAAAAATTCTGTCAACCTCAAGGCCTTTTCCACATCTAATGATACAGCCACAAATTTTTATACATTTTTAAACAAAGGAAGATGTTTACACTGCAAAAACACAAAATCTTACCATGTATTTTTAGCCTAATGTCTAATGTAAATATCTTAGTGCGCTTGAAAGAAGAAAAAAACCAACTTACAAGTTATGTTTCAGTAAGATACTGAATCACGGGGGTTTTTTATTTTATTTTTTCTCCCCTCCAGGGGACCCCACAAAAGACCTTTTGTGGGCTCTAGTGTCCCTTATATGACAGTAGGCTGACAGGAAAGGGGGAAGGAGGGGGGAAGACATGCAGCAAATGTCGGTCGAGTCTGGGAATCGAACCCACGACGGCCGCATTGAGGACTTAAGGCCTCCAAATGTGGGTTGTGCTATCCCCTACGCCACCACAGCACGCCCCTGAATCTTGTTTTTAAGTGAATAATTCATTCATGTTGACAATAAGTTTGTATTTTTTAGTGTCTGGAAAATAAGCCGTTCCAAAAATCTCCCAGCAGTTGAGTTACGTTCCACTAGCACTTCCCTGTCACCCAGCAACCACAGAATCCAGCCCCGTTACCTAGCAACCCAACCTGAGCTCCACTACATTTGGTTAGCTGGTTTTACGTCTGTGTGTGCTGTACAACGCTGGAAAAGACGAATGTTTTCTTGCTGACTTACCATCCAGAAAACACTTGTTGCATTGTTGTTGGTTGTGCAGGAGGCTCCACTTGTGCTTTTCAAACTTGTACAGCCGATTTAAGCCGACTTAAAACCATTTCTTAATATTGATTAAAGAAAGCACTAATTCTACTGGTAGATTATTGTACTTCTCACATTTTTTCCATCTTACAAGTGAAAACAATCTACCCGTGGAACAATTTTTTTTTTTTTAGCAAAATTCAGGAAATATTGATGTAAAACAAACTCCTATATCCTAATGAAAATCTACTTGTAAGTTGGTTTTCTCTTATTTCAAGCGTACTAAGAAACTTGGAGTAGAAACTAGACCAAAAATACTTGCATCCAGAAACAATTTGCTGCAATCTTTTTGATTGTGCAGGAGGCTCTTCTTTTGCTTTTCAAAGATGTACAGTTGTATAATTGCGCATCTGTTTGCAGCCATTTTCATATGCGAGTGTAAACATTGAGTTGGGGTTCGTGGCCAGCAGCAGCTTATTTGGATTTAAAGTGACAAGGCGCCCTAAAACAGTTAAAATCTAATTATCAAACAATGATTCTGTGCAAAGGAAATATATATATATACATATCTATATATACATATAGATATATATATATATATATATATATATATATATATATACATATCTATATATACATATAGATATATATATTAAGCATATTTTATTGCCCATAGATCTATCTTAACCTGTTCATAAAAGGAAAATTTCCTCCCAAACTGTCTTCATGACAGTTTGTGCCTACCATGACTCTCCACTAGGTGGGAGCAAATAAACTTAAAATAAACCAGCTGTCAGGCAGACCTCTACATGGGTTGAAATTTAAAATAAATTAAATGTCTGCTTTTGCAAACTTGAACACACAGAGAGGAATATCAAACGTAGAAAAACCTGATATGCTTCTTGTTGTAAGATAAGAGACAAGGTTTCAGCATCACGAGACAGAGAAGCCTCACGTGGGAATAAACGCTCGTAGTAACAGAGATAAATAATGTAGAAAGTAGAGAAGAGCGTCTCTAAAACCACACCTACTCCCAAGATATCTCTGCCTGAAAACATCCAACAGACACAGGAGCAAAACATCCAAGCAAACCCCTCAGCGCAGTGTGAAGTGTGGACCAGTAACAGTGGCAAAGGAGGCAGGTCAGTCTGCATAAAGGAAGGTAGCAGCCGGGTCCATTAGAGGGTGTGTGGGAAACACAACAGCTGAAAAGGGCTTCCAGCGGAGAGCTGCTCAGGCAGCCCGTTACCTCATTCTAGCACACAAACACATCCACAACAAGCCTGCCAACGCCGCCCCACCCCTCTGACAGGGTCTCTGCTGCGGGACAGAACCAATTAAACAATAAAACCAGGTCCCTGCTCATGTTTTGGTGCCAGCACGCTCAGATGGGCTAGACAGAGAGAGAGAGAGAGAGAGAGAGATGGAGAGAGATGGATGAGAGGCAAGAAGGGAGTCGGAGGGAAAATCTAGGTAGTCGTGGAAACCAGGAAGCAATGCAGAGAACCAAAAACCTCAAATGACATGAAGCACTGCTTTGTGTTTTTAGGTGCTTTTACAATCTGTACACTAAAAACAAACAAAAATGGTCTGCTTTCAAGTGCAAATGTCTAAAAAAAAAACCCTCAGAGAAGTGCAAAGGATCACTAATCCAGTTGAGGCTCCACAAAGCAAAAACTGTGAAGTTTCTAGAGCAAATATCACAGAACATTTTAAATTAGACAAAACAAACTTACAAGAAACTTTTCATCAAGAGGTAGGAGTTTGTTTTAGCTCAATAATTCCTTCTAGTTCCATTGGTAGATTATTTCACAAAAGGTCTTGTTATAAGTGAAATAATCTGTCAGAGGAACTAACAATTTTTCATCAATATTGAGTAATTATTGACGTAAAACAAGGTAAGGTAATTTTATTTATTTAGTTCATTTTCAGTAACAAGGCAATTCAAAGTGCTTCACATGAATTAACAGGAAATACAAACAAAATAACAAACCAAAGGAAAGAGCAAAAGAAGAAAAAACATTTAATCTAATAATGTTGATCCAAAGTAAATAAATCTACATAATATATATATAAACTAGATACTATTATTCAGCTTTTCTAGATTTAGACCTACAAAAGGTCTAAATCCTTTTCTAGGTTGGAAGAATAAGAATCTAAAGCGTAGTTGCTAATGCAGTTTTTCTGGATTATAAATTTGTTCTAATCCCTGATCTGGGTTGTTAGATAAGTAAAAATAAAAATAAAAGCTAAAACGAGTCCCCACATGTTAGATAGTTACAAAAGTCTTTTACTTTCGTCTCATTTCAAGTGTACTAAGATATTTGCACTAGGGTTGTTGGAAACAAATATTTTAGTAATCAAGTAATCTATCGATTATTCTTACGATTAATCGAGAAACCAGATTTAAAAAATTGCTAAAATAAAATATTGGTAAATCTGGCATAACACCAGTGTTACTATTGGATATCAATATCAGTCCAATTTTTTATTTTTGAACATCTCTAACGGTTACTCTAACTCTAAGTCATCTACCAGCCATGTACAGCCAATATGAGTTCCGCCACCCGTTTGTTGAGATGATATAAAATTTATTGTGCGGTTCGTCCATAAAGCCACATTTACACTGTAAGCATCAACTACTCAGCCCACCGTGTTCAGTCTATCTGCTCACCTGTTGATCCGCTGACCTGTTTGAACACTCCCGCAGCGCTCTTCCCGCCATTCGCTTTCAACCAGCAGCTCCCGGAGCAGAAAGGCTGCCGTACTCCAGGCATCGCGCCAGTCACTTTAAGGATGTCTATTGTCCCCCGAAAACGATGAAAACCCGGGCATTATCATCAATCAATAAAATCCACAAGGCCGAACTTGAAAATTGGACGTTATGCTGCTAACACTTAGCTTTCGTCAACAACTCAGAGGCGGAAGTCAGAGCTCCGCGCAACAAAAATAATGTTCCGGCCGGAATAATTTAGATTTTTGTATTGTCTTAGCGTAGCCGAAATGCTCTCTTGTACCTTAAAGACTTGGACTGTAAGACGATGCTATTTTGTTTAATTTCACAATAAAAAAAAATTAAAATAGAAATGTTGCATTAACTTCTGTTTAGGTTGTGAGAAAATCTTTATGGTAATGGTAATAAGTTATGTTACTGAATTTACTGTGCATGAAAGGCTTTGGGTCAATGCTGAGACTGTTGGCGCTGCAGCTCAGCAGGTTAACCCGACTGCTGCTTTCCCCCTGGGAAAAAGAAAGACACACGAGTTTCAGTTTAATGAAACCATTACTGCTCTGCCTCTGGGAGCAGCAGAAACACAAACACACACATAACTCAGCCTTAGCACTTCTTAGAAACTACGGCCAAACTGGAGGGTAATTGCTAACAATTTTAGATTTTATCGCTTTATTTCTGTTCAACACATTAAACTTCCCATTTTCTCTTGCAGTCAATTATATTTTTAATCAGCATCATCGACTCTAATAGGTTTTCCTTTGATTTCTCCTGGTATTTATCTGCTTCTCTTTACCATCACATTTTTCAAATCCTCACTTTTGTATTTTGTGGTACAGTTTAATATTTTGCCCTCTTTTTAAGCTTTATTCAAAATGTAAACAAATCTACACATCACATACCTTTAAATATTTAATCTTTTGTGTAAGAAATTCAGCCCATTAATCAAAAATTAAAAGTAAAAAATTTGTTACATGAGAACAGTCACAACGTAAGAATAAATGGATAGGGTTACAAAAATAAAATTTGAATATTACAAGAATAATTATGAAAAAAAAATAAAAAAATGTTCTCAAGAATGAATTTACTCTTGAAATACGAGTCTCATCCTTGACTTTATTCTTGTATGACTTTATTTGCATAATATTATGACTTTATTCTCAAATTAATTTATTCTTGAAATATTGTGACTTTATTCTCATTATTAAAACTTTATTCTTGTATTATCTCTCCTTTATTCCAGTAACGCCATGACTTTATCTTTGCGGTGTTGTTACTTTATTCTGGTAATGATGACTTTATTCTCGCATTATGAGTTTATTCCCGTAATATTATGACACTATTCTTGTATTTCTAATTTTTTTCCAGGTATGATCCTTTGTGTGGATGAGAATGAGCTGATTTATACATTTACCGTAAATTAGTTTTGCAAATTTGGCATAAACTTGTACAATTTGTAAAGTGTGAGAAAATAAACTGAAAAAAAAACCCAACTTATTTCTGTGTGCTGAAAGCCGACTCATTTGAAAACAGACAGCGTGTTTCTGACTGTAGTTTGGCTTTTTCCTTTCCCGCTGTGTCGGTTGCTAGGATTAGTTTCTCCCTCTGCTGTGACATCACTTCCTCCCTCCCACTGAAGCACCTGAGCATCTAATGGGGATCTGCTGGCTGCTGCCGCCGACATGTTTTCTGCAGACGTCTCCCTCCCTTCCATCTGTCTGCTGTCTCCGACTGCTCAGTGACGGCTCCATACGAGGTGAACACACACACACACACACACACATCAGTAATACATGAATTCAAATCCAAAGCAGGGCAGAACGCCAGAGCTTTCCCTCCAACTCCAGAGAAACACAGAAATATACACATAAATTACAGCTTATTTACTCATATTAACCTAAAAATGTGTGCCATGTAATGACTGCATGATCTAAACATCTTGACTTAGCCAAACAGTCAACATTTTGCTGCTGTTTTTGTTTTAAATACTGACAAGAATCATAGGATTTTCACCAATTTGTAGAAAAGGTGCCACAAATTTCAGCAAAACATAAAAGAAAATCCATTTCTGGGGATTTTTGAAAGTGGCCACCACCAATAAAACACAAATTAAAGACACAACAACATGCGGTTTCCCTCAGTGGTTGCTAACCCCGATGTTTCATATTAGAAATCTGCTGCAGTCATGAGAACTTTAACAGTAAATAACCAGATTGAATCCAGACAAACTGATTCTCTGGAGTCTCTATATTCATAAAATATTTAATCGTGTCATTTACTATGTCCACTTACAAATTCCTCCTCCAGGTCTCATTTTTTGCTCCGTAAAGGGAACCCGTGATGTGAAATTTACATCTTGTAAGTATTTTTGTACTTCCATTTGGGTTTCTACTGCTGTAATTCGTCTTTGCAGTAATTCCTTAATATTGATGAGAAAGTATAAGTTACACAGGCAGATTATTTCACTTATAACATGGGAAAAATTTGCCAGTGGAAATAGCTTTTTGTTTTCATTAATTTTAAGGAATTATTTATTAAAACAAGCTAGTATAACTTTCTGAAAAGTAACTTATAACTTAGTTTTGCCTTATTTCAAGTGTAATATGACATTTGCACCTGAAACTGGCCCTAAAATACTTGGTAATATCTTTTGTTTTTGCCATTTCATGGCTTAAACTAAAACAAAAGCTTTTTTTTTTTTTACGTCGTACCAAAGTGACGCCTCTTCTGCTTTTCCTACTCAATGCTTTTCATCATTAAATTCACAAGAACCGACACCCTGCGCTGCACATTCCCATTGTCCCTAAACAGGCCGAGGATTCATCCAGATGAAATCCAATTTCTCCGGCTGACAGGTCGACTTTTAATGCCCAATTGATTCTGGGCCTTTTTGTTCCACAACAACACAGCCAGCTAATGAATGAGCTGGCCTTCAAACTGCGAGCCCGTGACCCCAGATGGATGACCCCGACCGGGACGGATAACAGGCAGCAGAGGGAGAGGCGGTCGGAAAAACCAGGGCAGGAAAACAAACTGAAGGAGCCCCAAAGTTTTCTTTTTCCTCAAAGCCCAAACCTCAGAGATGCTCTGGCCTAGTTTACTATTTATACAAGTGTGGAGTCCGCGGATGTGCTGGAACGTGTGTGTAATGATGTGGACATAATGAGGACAAGATAAGGTCACTCTGGCAGAGGTGGCGGCGCACCTGTAGGATAAATAAGAGCCGTGATGTATCAGAGCGCAGACAGCATTCAGATTCTCAGCACCAGGCAACTCTGTCAGCCAAAACTTAAAACAAAAAACAAAAACAAGTCGCCGTTCGCCAATATCACAGCCATCTTCATCCCCCATCCATCATCACCTACACAGCCTTCGCCATCATCATCATCCATCATCCGGTGGAAAGGGGGAGTGTTTCTCGCTGGACAAATACAGGCAGGGTGAAAGGAATGGGTAATGTGGCTCCGCTCTGCTTGGAAACGGATGATAACTATCATCATCCCAAAGAGATCATTTCAGTCTGCACCGCTTCGAGCTTATTGTCCTGTTTTCTCCTGAGATCATTGATTACGTTGACAACAAAACAACTATTTTTACTCCTTGTGGGAAAACATAAACATGAGATTCAAGGAAATGGCAAGATTTTCCCCTATGGTAAAAAGACAACATAAAATAATAAGAAAGTATTTCACCAAAATTGAGACAGGGGGAATTGATTTTGGAAAATTAGATATTAATTACTTGCTTTGCAAGTCCTTAGTTAACGCTGCAAGGAAAAATGTGCATAACTTTGCATATATTAGCATAGAAAGGCCCCAAATAGAGTGAATCCAGTTCGCACTGCAAAAACACAAAATCTTACCAAGTATTAGTACATTTGGAATAAGACAAAGCTAACTAATGAATAACTTTTCAGCAAAATGCAGGAGCTTGTTTTAAGCCAACAACACCTTAATACTGATTTTAAAAAAGTACTTGTTCAATTTCACTTAACATCGGGAAAATATCTTCTTATAAGTGAAACAATCTGCGAGTGAACTGGTGCTTTTTCATAAATATTAAGAAATTATTGACTTAAAACAAGTTTTTATTTTATGATAAATGCTGCTTCTAAGAAAAGTAGTTAATGACGATTAATTATCACGATTCATTGTGCATTGTGATAAATAATTAATCATGATTAATCGCTAACTGAATTAATCGTCAACTTGTTTAGTAACTGATTAATCATGAACTGCAGTATGCAAACTAAAAAAGTCCATTTGTGGAAAAGAACAACATAATTAAGCAAAAACTAATAGACTTACTTTACATGTAAGATGTAAAAAATACTTTGTAAATATGTTCTATCCAGAATTAAAATAATACTTTTTCACTTTATTTGAAAAAGGAATTATGTCTTTTAATACATTTCTACCATTTAAAAAAAAAAACTGCTTAAGTGGTTAAATGAAAAATCTGCAGAATGTTATTTTTTTTATCAGATTAATCGCCACAATAATCAGCAGAATTATTACACTAATCACCCGTTAAAACAGCCCAGCATTATCTGTTGCATCATTCTTGAAGGCTGTGACGTCTATAGAGTGAAGAGGGTTCCTGGGTCATCGAGTTCACATCAGTGCGGCTCTGCGGCCCTCGGACCCAAGGCGACGTTAATGTCAGAGTGGCATTCTGAGCGCAGCTGCCGCCCCGGGGTCCAAACCAATCACGAAAGACAAGTCCAGCTATGTGTCAGCTTGGAAACCAGCCAAAGGAGAGAGCAAGAGGAGGTCAAACCCACTGGTACCACAATAAGTCAAATACTTCAGCAACAAGGTCAAGCAGCGTTACAGAAGGCCAAAAAATGTGCTTCATCATCTTTAGGAGGATTTCTGCAATCCAAGCAGTTCCGTGAGGAGGAAGTAGAGGCGAAATACGGCTTCACTGACGTCCAACACTTTCATTTGGGCTTCTAAGAAAAACAGTCCAAGGTTTAAAAAAAACACAAAGTCGATCTTTTGGCAATAAGTCAATGTTTGTTAATGACTATCAAAAACCTACAGATTACTGAGTCACGTTCCACAGTCATTGTGCCGTTACCTAGTAACCCCAGCCCCGTTACCTAGCAACCCCAGCAGAGCCCATCCCCGTTATCTAGCAACCCCAGCAGAGCCCAGCCCTGTTACCTAGCAACCCCAGCAGAGCCCAGCCCTGTTACCTAGCAACCCCAGCAGAGCTCAGCCCTGTTACCTAGCAACCCCAGCGGAACTCCAGCATTTTTGGTCAACTGGTTTTATACACTGCACTAGAAACTAGACTAAAAATACTTGGCAAGATTTTGAGTTATTGCAGATATCTTAGCACACTTAAAATTAAACTTACAAGTAACTAGAAATAGGAGCTTGTTTAAGTCAGTAATTCCTTAGTATTGGTGAAAAAGTACTAGTTCAACTGGCAGATTTTTCCTGTTAAATGAAAAAATGTGCCAACTGAACTAGAACTTTTTTAAAAAAAAAAAAGCAGTATCAAGGAATTATTGTCTTAAAACAATAGTTTGTTTATAGAAGTCTAAAACAAACTCCTGCATTTTTCTGAAAAGCTACTTGTAACTTTATTTTCTTTTAGCTAAAATATTTGTACAAAAATACTTGGTAAGATTTTCTGTTTTTGCAGTGAAGTCATAGTATTAAGAAAATAAAGTCATAAGGTTACTAGTTTATTCTAAGTTTATTGACTTTCTCCTAATAATATGTCTTTATTTTTGTATTATTATGACTCCTCATTATTTTACCATCCAGAAACCACTTGTTGCGTTCTTAATGGTTGTGCAGGAGGCTCCGCTTGTGCTTTTCAAAGTTGTACGGTTGTATAACTGTGCTTCTGTTTGCAGCCATTTTTATGCGAGAGTGTAAATGTTGAATTGGGGGTTGTGGTCAGCAGCAGGTTGTTTGGATTTAAAGTAGCAAGATGGCATAAAACAGCTCAAAATAGGCAGAACTGATCAGACTGAAATCTCATTATCTAAGAATGATTTTGTGCCAAAAGGAAGGAAGAATAATCGGTCACCTTTAAAGTACCTCTGGAGAGAATAAATGATGATGTAACCTGTCTGTACGAATCCCCCCCCCCGTAACGTCAGATCCTTTTTCAGAACAATCGCTCCCCGGACGTCGTTTTTTGTTTCGTGTTTCCGAATCTCTGCGAACGGAAAATCTCCAGAGACAGGAGGTGAGAAATGAACAAATGAGCAGGCGAGTGGGAAGGCAGCAACTGAGGCAGGTGTGGGATCCTCCACAGTGACGTTTGGAGCTGAAATGTTTATCGAAACAGACACGCTGGAGCACCATGTTCAGAGATCACACTGAATGGACAGTGACAGTAAATTTAGCTTGATATTTCTCCTGATTCCCCTTAAGCCTCCCATGAACCCGCTCTATAAAGTTCACTTTCCAGATTTCATGCACACTAATGCCTATTTGACATATAGTGGGTGGAAATAAGTAAATAACTTGTGTCACAAAGATTTACGCCAAGATTCTCAGAGCTTTCATTAGCATAATACTGGTGATTTATTTCAGCTAATGACGGCCTAGGAAAATGTTGAGTACCTTATTAATTGCAAAGCAGAGGATTTTGCTGATTGGATTTCTCCTCAGTACACTATAAAAACTAAATTTTGTCATGTACTTTTGTCTAGTTTCTAGTGAAAATTATTAGTACACTGGAAATAAGACAAAACTCGTTTACAAAAAACTTTTTGGCAACGTGTAAGAGCTTGTATTATATAAATAATTCCTTAGTATTGATGAAAAAGTGCTGGTTCCATTGGTAGATTATTTCCCCGTTAGCAGTAAATTTTTCCCATGTTATAAGTGAAATAATCTCCCAGTGAAAAAAGAAGGTTTTCATCAATATTAAGGAATTACTTACTTTACAAAAATGATAAATATCTTTGTATACTAGATATAAGAGAAAACTAACTTAGGAGTTGCTTTTCAGCAAGATTCTAGAGTTTGTTTTTAGTCAATACTTAATGTACTTGATGAAAAAGTACTAATTCCACTGGAAGATTATTTTATTAATAACGTGGAAATAATTTCTTGTTATAATGTCACTGGTATAATGTAAGCTAATTACAAATGAAGCTAATGAAAGCAGGTATATTTCTCACAGATTAACGTAGGAATGATAAAGCGTCTGGTTTTAGCATCTTGCCAAGTCAGTAAAACTGTTGGTTTGTACAGTTTGGTGTTAAATCCCTAAATAATAAACCAACTTTATCCTGTTTTTTGAGCAGTATCTTTGCATCTCAAAGCACCAGAATGCACCTTAACAGATCATGAATTGGCGTTTAAGTGAAATAAAAGTGGCAGTGGGTGGAGTGCGGAGAGGCGGGCGGCTCTAAGAGGGAACAGCACATCTGCAGTGATGGAGCTTTTATGGAGCAGGGGCACGGTGACGACAGCACTTACAGCCTCATAACGCAGCGATTAGACTCCGATAGCATGAGGTCTGGTGACAGCACGGCTCTCTGGGGAGCAAAGACGTTGTCAGAGGAGCCTCTGTAACTGCAGCCTGCAGCCAGCGGCTCGAGCTGGCAGGGCCCCAAACTCTTTTCCATGAAGAAGTTATAAATCAGCCGGGTCCTGACAGCAGCAGCGCCGAGACGAGTCACCTTGGGCGGAGCCGCTGGCTTCTGCACAGGAAGACGTTCGTTTGCTAATGATTCCTTCTCCTCCTCGTATCGCCATTTATCCTCACATATTCACACACAGAGGAGAGCTCCGAGCTCACTGCTGAGCTATATATATATATATATATATATATATATATATATATATATATATATATATATATATATATATATATATATATATATATATATATATATATATATATATATATATATATATATATATATATATATATATATTTATATATATATATATATATATATATATATATATATATATATATATATATATATATATATATATATATTATATATATATATATATATATATATATATATATATATAGTGCAGAGTCCTTTTTGTTTGATGTCGAAAAACTATTTTGGAATTGCTGTGTTTCCAATTAAATAAGAATTTAAGTCAAAGTGGATAACTTTGGTCATTAAAAACATGCCGCTCCAACAACTACTTCCTGTTATTGTCGTCTTCGTTGTTTCTGCCAGTGGTAACTTCCAGGTGTTGAATGAAAAAGTGTTTCCACTGCAGTACTGCAAAATACTGCTACAGCTCTTTAGGACCACTACAAAAAAGATGAGTAAAATTGGTTCTGTGGCCTTTTTGTTCCACAACAACACTAATAAATGAGCTGGACGTCAAACTGTGAGCCCGTAACCCCAAATTTAGAAATTAATCTCGGATATTTTATAGAAAAAACTTGGAAATTCCCTGAGCTCCAAAAGCTGAAAAATATTTGCCTTTTTAAGGTAAGAAATTTCCAAGATCTATCTAGATATTTTCTGAGAATAATATCAAAATTTGAGTTAAATTTTTGGAGCCCAGAATTGTCCATATTTGTTTTAAAAAATAAGTTTTTTGGTGGAAATGTGCTCTTGTCTTATGTAATAAACCATCAAAGAAAATATTTTTGATACAGTTGAAAAACTACCTGATCTTATCACATAAAATTTTCAAAAATGACTTTCTTCAAAATTGTCGTGTTTCCATTAAGCAAATTTATTTTTGTAACTCAAGTTTGCGCCATAATATAGCCAATAAAACTGCAGATAATGTTGGTGAGAAGGTCAGAAGACGTGTGCATTAATGGATTGAAGCAAAAACATCCATCTGTATTCCCTCATCCTTGTCTGACAGGTTGATGCCCCCATCTGTCAACCACCTCCATTCAGGACCCAGAGAGAAAATAATAGTTTTTAAACATCTACATCTGCCTGCCCCCACCACTGTGACACAAATTATTGTTTACAGGGTTGAACCTCAGCATGTCATTTGATCGGTTTGTCTTTTCAAAGTCAAACAAAGCTGCATATCAAAGCAAAGTTAGTCAATTTTCTGCAATATTTGGCTGTTGGTGAAGGGCTGGTTGGGTTTGCTGCCTGTTTGGAAAATATAGATTCATATTTTAATGTTGTATCATTCTTGTTTCATCTGGATTGTATAAATTAATCACTTAGGATTTTATCTTTAAGGTGAAGAATTTATGGATCAAAACAGAGTATTGTTAGATAAAAGCACTTCAAGGTTTTGTTTAAAACAACATTCCTTATATGAATCTGTGACTTTGACAAATCTATTTCATATATTCAATTGGGCAATCATACAACTGAACATTTTTGAAAAGCAGAAGTGGCGCCTCCTGCACAACCAACAAGAATGCAGTAACTGGTTTTGGATGTTAAGTCAACAAAAAAAACTCTTGTCTTTTCCAGCAGCCATTGTACAGTGCATACAGGGGTTAAAACCAGCTGACCAAACGTGCTGGAGCTCAGGTTGGGTTGCTAGATAACGAGGCGGGATGGAGGAGTTGCCCCTGGAATGTGACTTTATCGGGAGGCTTTCGAAACGGCTCATTTTCCAGACACCAAAAAACATTAATTCAGTTCCAAAAACCCGCTGGGTGGCTTTAAGTGCTTGGGTTCTTTTAAGAAGCAGTTGAAACCCAAATGGAAGCATAAAAACGTTCCAAAAGTGAATTTGGCACAATTGGTCCCCTTTAATAAAGACTACCAGACCACTAAGTACTGACTGAATTCAAAAACCCAAACAACTTCCAAATAATGAACCCAATCATCTGCACAAAGAAATGATTAAATATAAACATATCAATTCCAAATGTTCATGTCATGTAAATGCTGGAGATGCTAATTGAAATATTTGTTCTGTATCCCATAAAAACAAGATGTCAAAACAAAACACAACTTACTGTTGGTCTAAAACTCGTGTGTATTTTTTGGTAGTCCAGCTTCTACAAACTTTTTGGCACAGCCCTTACTCTTTGGACTTCTTAAAATCATCAGAAACCACAAATTATGCAAATATTTCCCATAAATGTCTCTGAATTAAGAGCATGTAGAAAAATCAAACCTCAGCTTGACATGCAGCTCTGCACATCAAACAGGCTGAATGTTTGATCTTGTTTTTACTTATGCTAGAAACAAAAATCAAAAGGCATGTTCAATTCAATGCTGCTCAATTAAGGAGAAATCACTGCGCAACATCTCCAAACAACCAGCAGAGGCTGCGTTTCGATTACAAATGTGCACAAAACTTTGTCACCACTCCACTAACGTCACAACTGCAATGTTTTCATTGAATAAAAACGCAATCAATGTTTGTATGTTTGTTGACGTAAAGTCAGTAAAGAACATGCTGCACCATCATCCTCCTCCAGCCACTTCCTGATGTCTTTTTTGTCATTTCCTACAGTAGTAACACCCTTTTGATCACACGACTCGTGTTCCAAAAAAAGTGTTGCCATTGTAGAAGAAAAGGAGTTAATTTCCACGCAGAATGTAAAAGTTTTCTAGGAAAAACAATGAAATTCAGAGTTCAAAAAGTAAATTAAGTTTTTGACTTTTGAAAATATGTGAATGTATTCTCAAAATTTCAAAGGATGATGTGATATTTCGGCCGTATCAAATAGATGTACTATGCAAAAGTACAATATAGACACATTTCGCATCACACAAGTCACATGATCAACAACCAGATGTTACTACTAGCAGAAATGACAAAGAAGACAAGGCATCATTTTTAATGACTTATTGTGTTAACAAACTTATTCACATGTGACTTTAACAGCATTTCTTATTTAATTGAAATGCCACAATTACAAAATCTACATATGCAGAATATCAAAAAAAGATTTACGCACATTTGTAATGGAAGCACAGATAATAAATATATCAACTCTGTAACCCACCGCTTAAAGGCTCCATCAAACATAAATGAACAATTGTGGTTATAAATAACATCAACATGTTTCCAAAAATAAAATGCAGGTGAGAGAAGCTGGAAACCGTGAAAACATGGATGATGGGGAGAAAATAAAGCGTTAATTTATTAAATTATTCCACAAAAGTGATGCTTTGCAGCTTCAGGCCTTTCAGTGCAACATCTCCAGGGTCTTCTTTCAGTTTTCTCACATAATCAGCGAGAGTGTGTCGCTCATTTTAATTAAAATCTCTTCATCCAGAAACGTGTGAGTGGAGAAGAAAATGCTGGCAGAAAATGAAGAAAAAAGCTACAGCAGAAGAAGATAGTAGATTGCGTTTGGGTTTTTTGTGTGTATTTTCAATGAAAAACAGTTAGGAATCTAAATTTATTTGATCTTACTTTGATATTTTGTGAGTATAAACATCAAAACGATCTGCTGGGAAATGATCTCAGCTTTTAGGGGATTTTATTTTTGTTCTTTGCTTTGAGATCACATTGAGATATTTATAGAAAGTTTTCATCTGAAGTCTTTCAGATCTCTAGTCGTGAAGGAAAGCCATTTCTGAAGCTTCTCTACGATAAGCAAAGGTTTTCTTTAACAAAAACACAGTTACAGTTATTGCAACCCAATATAGCTCTTTATTCGAGTTCCCTTTTAATTATTTCTGAAACAAAATAAAATATTATTACACCTCAGACTGTTTTCTTTATCTCTGCTCCAAATTAAAAATGAGACTTTATTACTGTTGGCATTAAATAAGCCTACAGACAAATACAATACAAATTAATTATTGATAATTTAAGAAACGATTTTTATTTTTACTTCTTAAACTTGATTTACATCAAGCACTTGCATTAAAATAAAATTATAAAAATAATGACTTTACTATCTTAAAATGTTCTTTTTTACTTCCTGATCTAATTGTTGTAATGAATTGAAACAGCTGAGATTTTTTTTCCCAGAAATTTAACTTTAATGACTTGAGCAATTGATAATTTTATAAAATACAGTTATATCTCCAAATTTCCCTGTAAATTGTGATCATGATGATGAAAATCCAAAGCCTGAAATAGAAAATTACACAAAACCAGTAAATATATATATAAATATATTTTAATACAAAAATGTAAGATCACGATCGTAAAACAGTTATCCCTCCTAAAGGTTATTCCTAAAGATGCTACAGCTGCTGCCAAGAGTTTTGTTTTGAAACATATTAATGAAAAATTGAGTGGAAGAAAAAAGTGCAACAGAAAAATATCATTTCACTTATAACATGAAAAAATGTCTTGTTACAAGTTAAAATAATCTGCCAGTGGAACTAACAATTTTTCATCAGTATTGATGAATTATTAACTTAAAACAAGCTACTATATCTCGCTGAAAAGCTACTTTATGTTATTTTAGTCTATTTCCAAGTGAACTAAGATATTTGCACCAGAAATTAACTGGTAAAATTTTTAGATTTTGTAGTTTGGCATCAGTCCTTTAAGAGTCATTTAAAAAAAATCTAAATATTTTTCCAGGTAATTAAATGCGTCAAAGTAGAAAATTATAATTTTCCATTTCTAAACACATCAAAGATGTTTTTCTTATACATTTTTTAGCTTTGTTAGAATCAGATACATGACAAACATTATGATCACATCCTTAGAAGAGAACGTTTATCATAATTGCTTAATTTGATTTAAAAGTGGAAATTTGTCTTTACAGTTTGTATTTTTCCTGTTCAGGTCTGACTTTAAATCAAACCAAACATCGCCTCTAGTTTTGTTGTTTATTTGGCTTTTTTATGTGAAATGTTGTCTTTTTTGCAACAAAAACATGAAGAAAAAAAAATCAGCATAAACAACAAATCTTGCAGCACAGTTTTTAAAGAGTGCAACCAAATATTTTACGAATGCCAACTGCATTTATTTTTAATCTGGATCATGTTTTTCACATGATAAACAGATAATCAGCAGCGGTCGGTGATCCGTTTCTGTTGGTTTTAAATAATTTATCTGATTAATTTTAGGTGAATTTCCCTCTAAGAATTAAAAACATGTTTGTCTTTTTCAACAGTTCTCCTTCACTGGGACTTTAGGACATTGATGTACGTCTGATAATTGACTTTTGTTTCCCCCATACGAACATCATAAATAAGTAATTTGACACGATTTAAATCAAAACAAATGAATTGGAAAATTAGTGTTTCTTCCAAGCCATGCCGAACAGAAAACCCACCTCACACACGGGCCAATTAAGAAAACACACACAAGACAAAGCACCACACACAAACAAGCGCACAATGCAAGCCTGAGTTACCATGGCGACAGGGCTGTGGACATACAGAGGATTTATTAAAAAAGCCTCTCTAGCAGCGTTATTCCCTCTGCAGAGACGCTCCGTGGCCCGACTGTTTGGAGAAACAATATTCAGCATCATGCTTGTCATGAGGATAATAAACATCTTTAAGCATCCGCATCTATGGCGGCGAAATGATCACAGCTGCTGCTAGTGAAGCTGTAGGGAACCAAAACATCTTCGAAACAAAAATACAGAAATCTGGGTCTCATACGACAACAATAAACACTGCGACGTGAAAAACAACAAGAAAGGGAAAAAAAACAAGAAAATTCCTGTTTCAAAGGCTGGAAATGTTCAACGTTTGAAACTCAGAAACTTCCATGTTTTTTCTAGATTAATTTCTGAGATTAATGTCAAAATTTCTTAATTTTTCCAGCGTTCTTTTGACTTTCGAACCACAGAAATGTCAAAGTTTTTTTCTTGAAAATTTCTGAGATTAATCGAAAAATTTCTTAGTTTTTAATCAACTAAATGTTGACTTTCAAAACTCAAACCTATGCAATTTATTTCTAGAACATTTCTGAATTAATCTAAATAATTTCAGGATTTCTTCATAAATTTCTAGATTTTTTTTTTTTTCTCTAAAATTTCTAAGACTATTCAGTTTTTTCCAGCAAATTTTCTACTTCTGAAACTCAGAAATTTTACTGTTTTTCTACAACATTTCTGAGATTAATCTAAAAATTTCAGACTTTCGTTCGGCCAATTTTCAACTTTTGGTACTGAGAAATTTCCAAACTCAAATTTCCATGTTGTTCTTCTAGAAAATTTCAGACATTTTTTACCGGAAACTTACTTTTTATATATATATTAACAATGGCCTTAACACACCGTAGTTACACACCAAAATCCAAACAATTAAAAATCTTAACTGTCAATTAATGCTTTTCTAAATTCAAATTGGAGTTTGAGGAAGCATGAAAGGTCATATTTAAAAAATATATTAACTTTCTTTAAGTAAAATCTAAAGTAATAAAGATTTAATAGTTTTGAGCAGTACTGTAAACCAAACTCTTCCTCCTGCTGTGTTCAGAGATCAAGAGGAAAGGAGTTTAAGCCCAAGAGACGGAAAGAGGAAGAAGATAAAAGAGATGATGGATGATGGGTGGATGTTGGGTCCAGCACAGTCAAGACTCCTCTTTCCATGAAGGAAAATCAGTTTCCCTCATTTCCCCTCAGGCCGTTCTTCCACGAAGCAGTGCAACGCCGGGCCAGCAAGTCTGTGACATTTAGCAACCAGGATGTAAAAGGAACGGCAAACCCAAGACGAAGAGCCTGTCTGTGATTTGATGAACATTTCCCTTGCAGCAACAACATAAAGTCGGGTTTTACGCCGTGAAGTGCCAGAATGGGCTGAATGCAGGACTGACGCGATAAAAAACCGTCACCGAAGGCATTGCAATAAACAACAATGTTGCTGTTTGGAGACCATGTTCAAGAAATTTAATGTTAAAAACGGCATAAAAATGCAAGAACACGTTCTCAAGTATCAATAAACTTTAAATTCTAATTAACTGGAACTGGAAAACATTTTAAATATCCAAAATAATAATAAAGATAATAAAAAACCGTAAACAAAATGAATTATAAAGTCTCTGTAAATAAAATTGCCCTTCAAAAAGAGACCAAAGCACCAAACTGAAGACTTTTATCATCCAGTTTTTGGAAAAAAATATATAACGAAAAAAGAAAAACAATAAATCCTGAGAATGGAAATTAGTTTATTATATGATTAACTGATTTATTGATTAACTGATTTATTGATTATTGCGACAGGCCTGTAGCTGAATGTGGGGAAATACAAACACGTCGCCAGCAGCAATGCTACATATTAAAACAAAGATTTAAAAGAGAGAATCTTTTTTCTTTGCAATTTTCAGGTTTGTAAAAGTGTTTGAATACTTTTGAAAGGTTTTATATTTCATTGGAAATCTAAATTCAGAAATATTTTATGTAAATATTGCCAAAACACAAAACAAAACCATTTCTCTCCATAAACTGCTGGTATAACAACAGAGACGGTGTAACCAACGGCAACACATTCCACAGATGAAATAAAACTCTGTGATGTCACACCTAGAGTCATGCTTGTGATGTCATCAGCCCTCTATCTGTGTAACAAACTTCTACCTTCTTGTCATTGCTTGCTGTACTACGGACGAGTTCAGACGTACGTAAAGCGCTTTTAGAGTGAGATTGTTTGCAGATAAAGACGGATTTGAACAAGCATTGTTTTGTGAAAACATGTCACATCAAAGCCAACGTTCCTCCAACGGTGGGACAGCTGAACAACATCAGCAAGGCTGGGTAGAAAACAGATCTCCTCCCATTGATTTCCAAAGAGAGATACAAAGACTTGGCTCTCTTTTGGAAATGGAGAGAGCGAGACGGTTGGACGAGAACCAAAAGCTGGCCGACACCCAAAGAGAACTGGAGGACGCAAAAGCTGAGGTAGAGAGGCAGAAAACTGTTAAGAAGATTTTCATCAACAGGAGCAGAGAGTTGAAGAGAGAATTACAGGCAGTGAAAGAGTTTAACAAACCAGAGACTCTCAGCCCTGCTGTTATCCCTTCAACGGTGTGCAGCCAAAATAGAGACGTGACGAAAAAGCAGCTGCAAGAAGATTTAGAGCAAATGAAGGTAGCTCAGATCGTCAATGAGGAAGCATTCATGTCACAGATTAAGGCAGAAAAAGAAAAAACTAACGCCCTCCAACAAGAGCTGGACCACATCAAGGCTTGCTACGAGGAGCTTCGATCCAAATCCGAAGCAAACATTGGTGAAGAGAAACTGCAGGTTGACATGCAGCTGGTCTACGAAGACAAAATCAGGCAGGACCAAAATCTGCTAGAGAAAATGTTCCAGCAGATCAGCAGCATCAAGGAAACCAATAAACATCTGCAGAGAGAGCTGGAGCAAATGAAGGGTTCATACCAAGAACTAAAGCAGCGGTATGAAGCAGATGTTTCTGCCCTCATTCAGCAAAACGAAGGTTACCAGCATGAAATGACTCGGGTGAAAGAAGCTCATTTGGAGAAAACCAAGAACGACCTTATTGAGCTCATCAAAGCACTGAGAGCAGAAAAGGACGATCTGAATCACAGAAAGGCAGAAGACTTCTCTTTCCTGCAACGGCAATCAAATAAGACAACAAAACATCTTCGACATGTTCTGCAGTTCTCAACAGTTATTTACCAGGAACTTAAAGCCAAATACGAAGGAAATGTTTCTGCGCTAATACAGCAAGAAGAAATATTTAGGCAGAGCGTAGAGAAAGAGATGAAGGCTTATTCAAAGAAAATCATGAGTGACATGAAGATTATCAACAAGCTCAAAGCTGAGAAGGACAGTCTCCTAAAACAACTGACTGCCTACCAACAACTGCACTCCGGCTGTGAGCTTAAATACAAAACAGAGCAGGACAACAGGAAAACCGAGCTGCAACACAGAGACAAATTACGACCGCCAAGACAAAATGTGGACCGTCTGTCAGAGGAAACTGATGTTCCTGATGCATCTCCCGAGGAGGTAAAGGATTTTGTGGAAGCCATGGAAGTGACAGACCGCTGTGTGGAAAATCTGTCAGAGGAACCAGTGGAGACAGTGGCCAAAAAGAAATCAATGTGGAAAAAGATACGACACAGTTTGAGGCTCTCCCACAAAAATGAAAGAAAAACAAGAAAACTTCTGAATAGGAAAAAGAGTTGAGTTAATTTCTGAACCGTTTGCAAAACCCCAAAATACATTTCTTATTTTAGACCTCAAAAAAATGGTCGTGGGTTTTCTCCGGGTGCTCCGGTTTCCCCCAGATTTCTAAAAATATATAAATTACAGTTACTGACCAATGTACACTGTCCTCAAGGAAGCCAGTATTAATTTCTAGAAAATTTAACTTGCAAACGGTTGAGATTGGAGAAACATTTGTGGTGAGAAAAGCAAGAAAACCTCTAAAACAAGAAACTAGCAAAAGAGTCCAGGTGAGTCCTGAACCATTTTTAAAACCCTAAATTACATCTCATACTTTAGACTAAAAAACAAAAAAGGTCAGCACGGTGAGGCAGGGGTTAAAACGGCATCATCACAGAAAAGAGGTCTCCGTTCTCAACCGGGTGCCTCTTTCTGTGGGAGTTTGTCTGTTCTGCCCGTGTTAGTGGGGGGTTTTCTCCGGGCGCTCCGGTTCCCCCCACAATTTCAAAAATGATGTAAATTGGGGTGATTGACTAATGTACATTGTCCTCAAGAAAGGTAGTATTAATTTCTAGAAAATTGAATTTGTAAATGGTTCAGATTGGAGAAACATAATGTCAGGTGAGAGTTGCTCTCCACAGGTTGCCCTTTGCTTGATAGTTAGTTGTTGCCAGGAACAAACCCAGTCCTATTTTTTTTTTTTCTTAGCAAAAGTTGTTCTCACTGTTGCTTTTGATATATTTCTTACAATAGAAGGAGAAAATGATGAGGCCTACATCATTGTCCTGCTGCTGGCCTTCTCTTACCTGAGAATAATTTGCTTAAGACCAGCAAATTATTACAGACACACAATTACTTATCTTAGAGATAAGTAATAATTTGCTTATTATCTTGGAGATAATTTACTTATCTCTAAGATAAGCAAATTATAACTTATCTTAAAAATCAGTGATAATTTGCTTATGCCCTAATTTCCACATGACTCACACAAACACAACTTTAATGCGCTTCATGTAAGTGGCTCACAAAATCAACTCAATGTTTATGACCCACACAAATACAGGCCACAAGCACACAAATGTCGACACGTTGTGTGTCTGACCCACAGAAACACGCACAATGGCACACAGGCACACACACAAACATATTCCTGCAAAGCTTATTTCTTACAAATTGCACTAAATCATAAAAATAGTCAAATAAACTCTAGCTAGTTGATATGAACCCTCCTCTTGCCGGTTCTCAGGCTCAGATTCTGTCTGTGACACCCAGAGGAGGTTAGATGATCCCAAATGCTCCGTTTATTTTCCATTTGTAAATATTTCTGACAAAATGTGTTTAAATGTCTGTCACACTAAATTTTTTGTTTAATCTTCAGCTTCACCGCACAGTCACATTTAGATATAGAAAAAGTGTGAGTCACGGAAAAAAAAAACCCAAGCGGTTCTGGATCTGAACTCAAATCCAGAACCGCACAGCATTCTGGGAGATGAAGGCAGAAGAGAAGCTGTGGGAGCTCTACGTTACACTCTCTTTGGTTACCTAGCAACTTAGTCATTCATTGGTTACCTAGCAACGACCTGTTGAGTAACTTGTGCAGCAGCAGTTTCAGGTTTGGCCACTTTGCCTCGTAACTAGTTAAAAATAATAATAATAATAATAAAAACAGGTTGAGTGAAAGCTGGATAAAATAGGACATTTCATGCCACCAGTTTGTTAGTATTTTGGATTGTTAAAACAAAAGACTAATCAATAATTACCAATAGATACAATTATAATTGTAAGAAGAAGAAGAATTGTATTGATCCCCTAAAGGGGGGACATTTAGTTCATCCCAGCTTTGCACTGGAAACTGGAAGTGGAGACAGGATAGAGATAAAAGCCTGCCGTTCCCTTTCACTGAAAAGATCAAATCTGACTTCTCTGGGACATGAAAAGCTGATGAAACAGGGCAGCGGAGACTAAAGCGAAGCCAGGCAGGATTAATGTGACTGCTGGTACCCATTTGTAACATCTTCAGCTCACCTGAGAGTTTCCTGCCGACCCCCACTTTCACTTTATCAGCGCTCCCCGCTGCCCCGACTCCCCACCTTTGAAGTCGCCTCGCCTGCTGAATCTTTTTATGAGAGAACAGGACGGCGAAGAGGGGACTGATTTATATTCTGGATCACACAGACACAGATGCTGCACCTCCAGCAAAGCTAAAATTAAAAAAAAACTATCAAGAGGACCAGCAGATGAGGGGGGAAAAATGGCCCAGATCTGCTGATTTAAGCCGACCGGGGATTCTGCCTACGCATCCACACTTGTTTCAACGTACGCAAAAACTGCAAAAACTGAAACACAAACACACACGGTGCAGCCTGTGTGTGGGCGGATGTGAAGGTAATGGGCGCTGGGGAACAGGAACAGGTAACTCTAATAAAATTACTGCTGGCGTTTAATCAGCTTGGTCTGCAGAACTAGATCGCAGAGAGATAACATCCACCCTCTCAGCTGAGAATTAAAACATGCTTTTAATGCGCTTTTACACCACAGACACATGAAGAAATATTCTTTCTATATCAGGTGTATTCAGCTGCTAACTTTCTGCTAATGTCGAAAAAATTGCAGTTTTCCTTAAAGAGGCAGTATTACGTGTTTTCCAGGTACATATAAACATTTTATAGCACAAATAACTATGTTATCTTTAGTTGTTATAAAAATTCTCTATATATCAAATATAAATTTAAAAAAACTTCCTAATTTAACGCCTGTCTCTTTAAGAAGCTCTTGCTCTTTCTGAAGCACCACCTTCAGGAAGTCAAAACAACATGGCTCCTCTATTAACACTTTAAAACATTTTTACCAGTTTAACTGAGAAGTATTTCCTAAAATGAGCTCAGCAGATGAGCAGTTACACCAGGTGTTTGCTATTTGCTGCTGGCTAGTCTGAAGGAGCTGAGTGGGGGAGGAGCTTTGTCTTCGAAGGCGGGGCTAAGTCCAACAAAGCATTTTGCACAGGTTGCCATGGAGATTCAAAGCTCAAAGAAGTTGATTTTACATAACATTTCCACTTTATTTAATAAACTGAATTAAAATTCACAAGATTAGTTATTAATAAACGTGTCGCGTCGTCTTCTTCATGGTTTGCGCCAGTAGCAACATCCAGTTTTGATACAAACAAAAAACAAACTTAACATCAAAACATTCTATCAAAAAACTATTTTTTTCCTAAATTGGAATATTTCCAGTAAGCAAATTTATTTTCAGTGTCCAATTGCATATGTACTGTGCATTTATATATATATTATATATATATATTATATATATATATATATATATATATATATATATATATATATATATATATATATATATATATATATATATATATATATATATGTTGCATGTATATATGTATACTTTATATATGTAAAATATTAAAACATTTTCCAATATGTCATATTGGAAAAACCCTTACACATAATGGCCAGTGCTGGTAGAAGAATAGACAATAAAGCTGTCAATAATTCTTAAAAATAATTCAAGAAGAATAGACAATAAGGCTGTCAATAATTCTTAAAAATAATTCAGAATTGATCAAAACTGATGTTGGCAGGTTAAAGCTTCACAAAAATTTAGAAAAATTAGTCATAAATCTCTGATTAGTGCATCACAAAATTATTATTATCTACATTCAAATATCAACAGGTTTGTTTCTATTAAGTTTTTGTAATTTTTCTAAACTCCAAAGTTGTGTCAACTACATCCAAAGAGAAAAAAATGGTCACATCCTAGAAAATATGAAAACCCATTTAAAATTAATAATGAGATGCAAGGCTTTAAGCAGAATATCCAGAAATTTATCAGTTTCTTCCATTTTGCATTCATGTGTGATTTAATTCAAAGACGTTATACGAAATAAAACGCTTCCTCACTTTTTATTGGTTGTGACAGGCGACGAGGTGCGGAGATCAAGGTGATCTCTCTGCCTCACTTTCCTCGTCTTCCTCTCTGAATTATGCATTTATTCATTTCACATTTCCCCAGACTTTTATATCTGATCTGCCCCTGCATTACGTCTCATCTCTGATCTACAGAAATCGGTCCGTCTGGAAAAAACCCACATGCAGACTACAAAACGGATATGAAAATCAAACAGAGGACAAAAGTTTCACTTTCTCTTCCTCTCCACCAAAAATACATAAAAATGTTCAATATATACAAGTACAAAAAGACAACTTTTATGCAACTTTCGCAGGAGGGCTGACACGATTAATCGGATTAATCATCGACTAATTTAGTCAATTAATCTATACAGACTCAAAAAACAGCTATTTGCTGAAAGAATGGCATATTCAGAGCAGTAATCAAGCCAAAATTGTAAAATATATGAGAGTGTGTGTGAGTACAGAGAGACAGAGAGTTTGTGTTTAAAATTAAAGCACGTTTCCTGCAATAAAATATTAATTTTTTGGGTGGGAGCCAAAAAACCACAGTAGAGAGCTGTTTTAAGATGTTTGTTTTACATCTTAAAATTATAAATATATAGAAACACTAATTTTTCATAAACCCAAAGTATTCCACAATTTAACAGTTTTTATTTTTTAATCCTCTGAATGTGGCCAGTTTTCCTAAATCCCTTAAATCCACATAGGCTGTCAGTTACATATCCGTAAAGTGAAACAAATCCCTTTTCCCTCAAATTACGGCTTCAGAAACAGCAGCAAAGTCATTAATTTGACAAAAAAAAGAAAAAGAAAACCAGATTAGACTGGCAGAAAAAAAGAAAAAACTTCTGCTTACCAAACTTCTTCACTCCCATTGAAGGAAAAGTTAGAAATCGAGTCCCGAGGCGCGTTTCTGGACTAGTCAGACCTCAGTGTTTATATTCGAAACTCAGTTGACCAATTACCAGCCGCCACTGCTGCTGTGAACTTTGACCCTTCAACCTATATTGTTTCCTGTTGGATTTCATGTGAAAAAGGTTGATTATTAACAATCACATTATCAGAGATAGGAACCTGGAGCATAAAAAGTAATAAAGTAAAAAAAAACTACCAGACAAGTTTAAAAAATTACCATTTTACAAGGAACTTTTCAGCAAGACATAGGAGCTTGTTCAAAGTCAATAACTGATTAAATGTGTTGAAAAAGTACTACCTCCACTGACTGTTTTAACCAAAAATTCACCAGACACAGACACACTCCTGCAGTTTTTGTTAAAGTTTTTCAAGTTTTTATTGAAAGAAACTGATTTGGAAACATTTTATTTTGTTATTGTTTGCTATTTATGTAAATTATTGTCATTTTTGTCCTTAAAATAACAACATTTTCACTTAACCTTATATTTTGGTCCGTCTGATGTGATTTTTAAACGTTAAATGATTAACAATTTGATCGGTTACTCAGTACTTGAGTAGATGTTTTACGAAATACGTTTTTACTGAGTACCTGAGTGATTTATTGAATGGCTAATTTTAACTTTTACTTGAGTAAAATATGTTGAAGTACTGATACTTTTACTTGAGTATAATTTGTGGCCTGTGCCCTCCTCTGCTTATAAAATATCTGGTTATAAGTGAAATAATCTGCCAGTGGAACAAGATTTTTTCTCAATTTTCATCCAAAACATCATTTAGCAGGACTAATATTACACATCACTATCCTTCATTTAGCAGAGAGCTAACATGCTACTCAACACAGTCATTATTTTAACTTGCTCACAATATACAAAGACAGCTCTATAACTAGTCAGAAACCCCTAAACCAAAACCAGCAAGTAGGATTACAATAAATGTACCAATGTGGTAGAAACAATATACCAGTTAGCAGCTAAGCTAGCGGGGCAGCTAGCATGCTAGCGCCGAAATGCTAACATATTAGAATGTTATTTCCCCTCTCAAAACAGAGTCTAAATAAGACTGGTTCACTTAATAATGAATGTTATATGATTTAAACTTCATGACAGCTATATTTTGTGGTACTTAATAAACGTAACCAGCCTGTAACTCTGAGTGGCTCACCAGGACAAAAGATTCACCAATCCGTAACAATGCCACCCGGTGGTGTACATCGGTACAACACTAATTGAGGTATCTTCATGACGAAAGTTCAATTTATTCCCAGGATCTCAATATTACAACCAGAAGCAAACAGATGTCCAAAAAGAGCAGCAGCTAATCTGAAGTGCTTTACGCTTCAGATAATTAAATGCACGTTTGATATCCGATAATTAAGAGCTCACATCCCTACACTGTCATTTTGTTCTGTTTTATTCTAACAATCAACATCAGTGGACACCTGAACACCTAGCATACGTCCTAATGAGGTCTTTGCTGCCTAATGAGGACTCTGGTGCATAAAGTGCATGAACTGTAATATAGCATTTGTGCGTCGGGACAAAAGAGCTCACTGGAGACGCCATTAGGAACTAATTGATTTCATTTGCGGCACTGCGAGACTGATAACGTACAAATTTGCTCTAAAGAAGCTTAGACCGAATCATTTATATCCGTCACAAGATTACTGGTGGGAAATAAATTGCACATTTACAGTAGGGGGTGGGAATAATGGATATGGATATACCCCAAGATTAGATGATGTTTAACAAAGGAAGAAGGATTCAGTGCTTTTTTTCCCCTGCCTCCCCAATTCTTCATGTACGCAGTGCGTGATTCTCTCTGAATCGCAGACTAATTGAATTAGAGCTGTGAGATTACAGCCAGTATGGTCCCCAGTCCTTCTGTGCTCTGCTGTGAGACAGAAAAGAAGGTGGGAGTAGCGACGTCTGATGGTAATAAACCCTGAAGGAAGAGGGGGTGATTCATAAAACGATGTGAAAGAATGGAATAATCAGTAACAGTGAGAGCTGAATAAACAGCTTACCACCACACAATAGCCTAATAATCTCAACTGAACTGACTTCCTGCTACGATGGAGAGTAAACGGACTCAAACACTCACCACTCGGTCAACAGTAGCAGCATTTCTGTTAGAAATGTTGGAAACATTTTGTAAATAATCCTCTGTTTTCATTAATTACGAAACAGAATTAAAAAGACAAGTTTATTAAAGCGATAAGTTGTTAAAAAAAACATGCTACGTCATAATCCTCCGTCTACTTCCTGTCATCTCCTCTGTGGTTTGCAACAGCAGCAACATCCAGTTGTTGATCATGTGACTCGTGTGATGCGAAAAAAAGTGTTTTCATTGCAATTTTGTGAAATAAACCAATTTTCTACACGGCCAAAAATCCATCCAAGAGTCAAAACTTATCAAAAAATGGGAGTTTCTTTGCGACTGACGTGTTTCCATTCCTCTTTTATAGAGTTTTCACTCCACGTTGTTTTTTTTAAGCAGTTATGAGGAACAGTGACAAAACCTTAAACTGCTACTGCACAAGTTACTCAACAAGTTGTTGCTGGGTAACCAAAGAATGAGTGGGTTGCTAGGTAACCGAAGAGTGAGTGAGTCAGCCTTGCTTAGCTAGCCATGAGACGTTGAGCGGTTCTGCATCAGAGTTCAGTAAACATTTTATCAGACGTATTACTGATCAATATTGATCACGGATCTATTACGTTACATAATGTTATTGATTTATTGTCCGACATGCTGTATTATTGAAACAGTTGTGTTTACACAACATCCTGAAATATATGCAGATATATAAGTTAGCAACCAAACTAAGGCTGCCCTCATGCAGTGATCCTAAATATGAAAAATGACTTGTTTTACGGCAGTCTCCCCTTTAGTTTAATGACTACTGCTGTGATTTACACGCTGGTTAGGCGCTATCATAAAGCAGTCCTCTGGATGAAAAGGAGTAGTATAACGGTTGCCTCACTGGCCTCTTGGGTGGATAGAAAAACGACCTTGGACACGTAAATCTCAGGGGATCCTTCATTAGCCCAGAGAGGGTGGGGGGAAGCCACAAAGCACCATGACATGGCGCTAAATGCTTTACAGTTGGCTCCTTCACAGATCCAAGAAGTCAATTCCCTCAATTTATCAGCTCCCTTCTGAGCATGTGACCAGCCTGACTTCTTTTACTGAGTGCTAATTACACAGGATGCTGAGGTGTTTTCACTCGTCTCAGACCAGGCATCGACTCAAGGACTCTAGTGTGCGACCTGCCTCCTCACAGATCACCGGTGCAGACAAGAAAAACTAATAAAAGCTGTCAAATGTGTTACTCTGGCAACCATCTCTCTGGCAACTGGAGCAGCAGCCACCCCAACTGGGTGGGAGTTACGGCTCTGCAAAAGATAACAAGCACTGAAAGGACTGAAAAAGCTAAACAAAGAGTTCAGTGAGTGAAAGTAAATGTGGAAAGGCATCCTTAAGTGCTGCTCCAGGAAGAAAAACAAACTATAAAAAACAGAAAAAAAATAATATTTACCTTACAAGCTACTTAGACCCAACTTGGAGAATAACATACCTGTGTAGTATTTGTGGTAATGATCCACAATGATTTCCAAACTGCAATCAATTTGATCACACATATGGAAAGCAAAAGTGCTTTTCTTGGTTGAACTGCTGCACTTAAAGGGGATCTATTATGAGAAATTCACATTTTGCACATTTTTCTACTTCAATTTGGGTTTTTCTTGCTTCTAAAAACAACCAGAGGGCTTTAAAGACCACTCACAGTTTTTGTCAATAAGTTTGTGTGTTTTGGTGTCTGGAAAATAACCCATTTCTAAAACTTCTAGAATGTGATGCTGCAAATCAGCAGACACTGCTCCATTACCTAGCAACCCCAGCGATGCACAGCCTGTTACCTAGAAACATAAACTGAGATCTAAAATGTTTGGGTAGCTGGTTTTATTGCTGTGCAATGGCTGCTGGAAAAGACAAGAGTTTTGTTGTTGACCTGCCATTCAGAAACCACTAGCTGCATTCTTGACAATTGTGCAGGAGGTTCTACTTCTGCTTTTCAAAGATGATTGCACATCTGTTTGCAGACATTTTCACATTTCAGTGTAAATGTTGAGTTTGGGGGACGTGATCAGCAGCAGCTTATTTAGACTTAAAGTGACAGAGGTCCTAAAACAGCTCAATTTGAAAAAAAATCAAAATATATAAATTGCATTTTGTTGAGCATCTAAATAAGATTTAGTAGTGATGCTCATCTATCCATCACTATAGAATGTGGTAAAAAAAAAAATTAAACAATGCTATCTTTCATTATAAAACACCATATCTAAAGCAAATCTCCATCAATACATTCATAAAAACTCATATATTTAATTTCTCCCTTGCAATATCCACAGTATTATTCAACAGTATGTCATTTTACTGACTTTACATTATCTAGAACATGTTAAAAGAGAAACGAAGGTGGAAAATCTCTGTTAGCTGAAATATGAACCATTTGTGGCAGAGCTGTGATTTAGCTGGTTTGGCAGAAAACACTCCTCATATCTCCCCATACACTTCATCTCAGTCTGGGGTAGTTAAATGAGGAAATCCCTGCCGATCTCGTCTCCAGCTTCAAGCTGTCACCTCCACATAATAAATGCCACTCGCTAACTAGACTCTCCCCAGGCTGAGAGACCGGTCATTATTTTGATTCTGCAGGCTAATGCCATCAACTGTTTCCTACAAACGGCAGCTCAAAAATTTTCTGCATATATTAAATCTGCAAAGATGTTTGAGGAGAAGTTTGTTTAGAGACAATTAATTACAGAGATAATGCGGCACAGATCAGGACTATTTGCTGACTGCTACAAAAAAGTAACTCAAAGTGCTGAAGTAAAACTCTGCCGACTTAAAGAGTCGGGACCTTTTTCCAGTGCCAAGAATAAACTGGATCCTGTAGATGCAGCAAAAACAATCAATGCTTTTTAAAAGTCTTGGCTTGATCTTGTCACACTGATGTTCTAAAGGTTAATGAAGATAGAAAAAAAATCTCCTCAGCAGTTTGTAAAAGACCAAGCAGAATCCTAAATGTCACGATTTTTCCCTCCACTAAAAGTGTTTATGAAACAAAAACCATAAATATCAGCGATTAGCAACATGTACAAACTATAAGAAAAATAACCTATGAGCTTTTTCCACAACTTTTCTGTATTTAATGTTCAGGGGCGGTCCTAGCCTGTTTGGAGCCCGGGGCCAACATGCTCCATCGTTTACTTTATCACGTAAAAATGTTTCTATTGATATTTTACTTGAAAAGAAAAAAACAAAATAAACTAGAATAATACTATAAACACACAAAACAAGGCACAGATATGCAGTTAAAAATAAACCAAACAAATTGCGCAGACACTCAAACAATTACAAAGTTGTTTGTACTTCGATTGCATTTTGCTCAACCCACAAAATTGTCAAGGAAACATCTAAAAGTTTAGAATTCACTCTGTTACACTTCAAGAAACACAAATTAAATTGCACAGCTGTTATAAAAACTTTCTACCCTTTGTTAAATAATTACTGTTCAAGAAAGAAATAGGCTTCTGATTTAACTTCACAACCGTTTACTTGTGTGGCAGCTAATGCCGCCCCAGAGAAGAAGTAACCCTGGGCAGCTGCCCACTTCCAATTTTCTTAAAACCATTCAGAACCACGACCGTGTCAGAAAGTGACCCAGAACACCAACTCTGGATCAATCACCTGTTTGCACACAAAAAATATATATTCTATTGATGTTCTTATCCTGGAATCTTTTTAGTTCATCTATAATCTTTAAAGGTGGAAAATTAGAATTTATTTGCTTGCAATCTCAAATTTCACCACTAGGTGCTGCTAATTTCCATGTTAAAATGAAATTTTAGATAAGCTGCAGTACAGGAACTCCTGTGCAGGTTGGGTTGCAGAGAACAGCAGTAAATTTCTGCAGGTTGGATAAAAGTACAGAAAAATGTTTCACATTTATTTTTATGACCCCTACCGAAACCAGTGCAGTCAACTGTCAAAATTCAATGCTGGTTACTTTTATTTTATCTGGACTAAAAGTTCCTTTTTTGTAGATCAATCGCTGAAAATTTTCCTTTTTCCTTCTGTTTTTAAGACTTAAAACTGAAAGATCTCAAACAGTCCTACTACAACTTTTAGGAATAATCTCAGAGATTAGAACAGATTCCTTTCTACATTCCTGTAATGACTAGCTGTGCTGCAATAAAGACACTAACTTCTGCGTTAAAAAGAAGTGGAGATTCCTCTATAGCAGTGCTGCCACAGACACTGTGTAAAAAGTTGATACTCTTTCAAATTGATCAACCTCAAACCCAATTTGTTGCAGCTTGTAAATAAACAGCAATTTGTCAAACAAATGTATCGTTCTAAATTATACTTTAAGTGAAAATAATCTTGAGGGGAAAAATGTGTATTTCTTCAGTTTCACCCAGAGACAGGAGTAAATACTGAGAGCTCATTAGCAACAACTCATTCCTCTTTGTCACTGTAGGCTAACCTCCTTCATTCTGCCATCTTCTCTAAAGTCAAAGCATGACTTTGACCTCTGACCCTAACAACTGATGAGAGGTTTTAGCCCCGGGATTTGCAGCTTTTGCTCCTGTTTTACTGCGGCCTCAGTCTGTTTGTGCGTTGAATGCTGAGCGAATGAAGCGTTTCCACTGAGTCGCTCTGCAGAATTACTGATTTACGACTCGAACAAGGATGACTTTTCAGAACCTTGCCGACACTGGTGACATTTTGTGTGAGTTAAATGTGCAGCTGCAGGAACCTGACGGTAGGACTGGTGAATATGAATAATATATCTGTTTTGGTGCTAAAATGGATGAGAAAACAAAGCTGGAATGAAGAGTGTGGTTTCCTCACTTGTTTTTAGATACAACTCAACATATTTATCTCAAATTTCCAGCATTTAATCCTACAAACTACAATCTTTTACAATATTTTTGTTAAAGATTACCTAATATGCTTCCTTGAACAGGTTAGGATTTGTCTATGCCACATTATCTATAGAAAACATTTTCATTACATTGTTTTTTGCACAAAATCATTCTTAGATTAGAGTCTCTATCTAGTTTGAGTTTTCAATATGAGATGTTTTAGGCCGTCTTTTCACTTTAAATTCAAAAGTTTTGGTAAAATTTCCAATTGGATATATATTTTCATTACATCATTATATTACATAACAAAAAACACAATTATTTGTCTTTAAAGGCAATCTACTATACTTCCTTTTATAGGAAGTATAGTAACCATGGTTTGTTACAAAACAAAACGTGTTTGGTAATAAACATACAAAACATGACCATTACATGTTTGTGCACTAAATCATTCTCTGATAGTGATATTTTAGTTTGTTTTAGGGCATCTTGTCACTGTAAATCCAAATAAGATGCTGCTGGCCACACTTGCACAAGAAAATTGCTGCAAAAAGATGGGCAACCATACAACCGTACATCTTTGAAAAGCAGAAGTAGAACCTCCTGCACAACCAGCAAGAATGCAGCAAGTAGCTTTTGGATGGTAAGTCCACAACAAAACCTTTGTCTTTACCAGCAGCCATTGTACAGCGGTCAGCTGGCTTTACCAGCTGACCGCTGGCTTTACCAGCTGATTTGTGACGTTACTTTCCAGACACCAAAACACATCAACTTATTGACAAAAACTAACCTTGTGGGGTCTTTTAAGCGTTTGTGCTGTTTTTTAGAAACAGGAAAATCCAAAATGGAAGTACAAAAATGCTCAAAATGTAAATTTTTCAAAATGTAAATAAAAATTTACATTTTGAACCTCAAGGACTGGCCTTGATAGGTGTCCATCACCATTTCAAAACAGTTCTATGTATTTACTCTATCTTTATCTGAAATTAACATTTTCATGATGATCTAAAGCATTTAATTGTGATAATTGTGCATTAAATGGCAAAGATTACTGGCCCAAAGACCAAACAATAAAAAGCTAATTAAAGTTACAACTGCATGATGTAAAGTTAAAGAGCCAACTAAACCAGATCGCTGACAGTTGCACAGCACATTAGCCTCTTTATCAGCCGTCTCCAAGTGTCCTGGCAGCATCTCTATCCGCGGCATGTCAGTTATGCTGCGGGCTGCTCATCACCGCTGTCACATGAGTATCCTCGTTTAGGCTTCACCAAATTACCCAGTGGAGTCTGGGCCAATCACCAACGCCTGCCAGAAACGCCGCTATGAATCCAGCCGCTGAACCCGGAGGTGCCAAGCAATCAAACGCAACTTCTGCCAAAACAGAGACATCTGCCAGCTAGCATCCCTGAGCTGCACATGAAAACCCTTCTGTCAGTGTCACACTGTTGTTCTGGTGACGGACGTCACAGCAGCTAAATTACTCAAACTGCAGGGTTTGCTTCCAATACGCCGTTAGGAGGAGTTAGCGTCTTCGCAAACACACTTCTGGATGGAGTAGAGCTCATCAAGTGAAGGATTATCTTTGTTCCTCAATTAGACCTCCGAAGCTTAACGACGGTCGTTAGCGGAATGCTAATGCTAAGCCTCCTAGCTTGATTCTCTTGCTTTCTCTAAATGTGATGAGAGAACCTTGGCTTTCACAAACTACATGAATCAATACATGAAGAAATCAAATGTATTGATCTGTGAGGATTGGTGCCACTGAACATAATTTTAAAAAAGAATTTGGACTCTAATCTCATAATTCTCACTTTTTTTAGAATTCTGTCAGGATTCTGACTTTAATCCGTCATAATAAAAGCATTCTGAGATTAAATCTGAGACAAAGGTTCTTCTATTATGACACATTAAAGTCAAAATTATACAAGAATAAAGTCAGACTATGACTTTATTTACGGACTATTGACTTTATTGTCATGCAACTTTATTCAAGTAAGAGAATATAACTTTATTCTCGAATTACGAGTTTTCCCTCATATTATTTCAACTTTATTGATGTAGCATGAGTTTATTCTCGTAAGTTTATTATTTTATTCTTTACATTCTTTTTTTTTTTTTTTATTGAATTTTTTCTTAGTATGGCTCTAATTCTCCATTGAACTTTCAGGTTGTAAATCATAAACACGAGTCTGATGGTGCTGAGGTTTAATTTGTACCATGAACAACCAGATAAAAAAATAAATAAAAATAAACACAAAATCAGATTTCAGCATGAAATAAAATTTTAAAATATCAAGACCTTCCCTTAGCGATGGGAAATATATTCCTTTATTTTTCAAAAACAAAAAAATCCAACCTCCAGACTGACTTAGGAGGGATTTATTTTTAATACTCTTGGTGTATAAACATGAATTTTGAGTTAATTTAACAGCTTAATCACGCTACAGTGATTTTTGGAAAGCATAAAATTAATTGGACATAGTGTCTTTTTCTCTGGCAGGGGGTTGTCACATTTCTTACCAACATGTTTGTTCTGTAGTGAAAGAAAAGCTGAATCAGGAGGAAAAGAGGCGCTTTGAAGTTAAATTTCTTTATGTTCAGCCCCTGAAGCTCCTCTCCTGCTGCTGCAGCGCTAAACGTAGAGAAATAAAAGGAGCAAAGTGAAGAAAATATGAAGGCGGAACAGAAACCCCAAAGCACCACACGTGATTCAAAAAACCAGCTCAGTTTATTTTTATTCATCAAATTTCAATTACTGTCAGAATTATCATCTTTGTAGGAGACACTGAGAATTTAAACACGTACAAAATATAATAAACAGCATTTAGGTTTTTGTTTCATCTACAATATAAACAACTCAAATGTTAAATTAGAGAAATGGCCAAGTTTTTATTCCTGCAGACAAGAGAAATCTCAACCAAATTAACCTCAGGAACAACCCAAGGAACGTGTAATCGTCTTAGTTACAGGTGATGCTTTTTAATCATATTCAGATAGAAATTAGATTAAAATGTCTGCAGAGGTTCAAAAACTACAACAGCATATGAGGGCCACTAAGAAAAAACTAAATCAAGAAGTAGTACTTTTGTTTTAGCTGCAAACATTTGTTAGAAATTAGTTTTTTAGGGTTTCAAAAGACAAAGATTTTAAATTTTTTCTCACAAATTTTTTACTTTGCCAGCTAAAACATTTCCAAGCTTTTTCAAGAAATTTCCAGAAATAAATCTCAAAATTTCTGAATTTTTCTTGCAAATTTTCTACTTGTGGAGCAAGAAAATTATTGAGATAAATCTGCGTTTTCTGGGTGGAAATTTACTCCTTTTTTCACCACTTATTACATTCTTGTAGGTTGTGAAGGAGGCTCCTCTCCTGCTTTTCGAAGATGTAGTGTTGCATAATTGCACATCTGTTTGCAGTCATTTTAATGTGCGAGTGTGTAAACATTGAGTTCGGGGGCGTGGCCAACAGCTGCTTATGTGGATTTGAAGTGACGAGGTGTCCTATGACATCTGAAATCACTTTACTCATGAATGATTTTGTGCAACAAAAACAGTCATGTACACGTTTCCTATAGACCACAGGCGAATCCTAACCTGTTAAAGGAAGCATAATCAGAAAATATCAAAAAACACATAAATCTAATTTAAGAGTAATTTATGAGAGCAGTCACATCCCAGGACCCCGTTTAGGCGTCACATGGTCTCCTCCCCATGCCAGGATGAACCATAAACCTGCCACCCAACATGTGTGAACACATCATCAGCAGAGCTCCTCCTGCTGGATTCACCCCTGAGGCTCCATGATTGGCATTCATGCGCAAAATATTGGCCACAAACTCCCAAACCAGTCTCAATAGAACTGGTTGTAAACGAACGACGCCCAGATTGTTAACACCAGCAGGTGTGAAAGCAAGACGACGACACGTCTTGGTGTCAGTTTCAGGTCTGGGCCAACGACAGTGAGATTACAGCACTAATCCAATGTTTGTCTGACACCAGCCCTGATCCTTTAATCCAGACTGATGTTGCCGTGCCATCATTGGCCGGTCGGCGCGCCAGCAGCCAAACACGCACCGCAGGATATTAACACCAGCTGCTGCGCTCAGCTGTGTCACAATCCCACAACATGCATGCATACATTTATGCATACACAGATGGGGAAAGTCTGAATAGCTGGAGATGACAATGTATTCACTTCAAAAGCTCACACAGCTCAATACCAGACTGGGAAAAACGCACAATAGCTCATTTACCACATTCATCCTACTGTATGTTAAAGAGCTGATAACAGTGCAGCTCTCTGTGTGTGGGCTGCAAAAAGGTCAGTTCATCACGTTATTCTTATCAAAAAGGGAAAAATGACAGCTACAAAGCTTTTCTCAAATACAGCATCCATTTTGCACCCTATATTTCACTTCAAGGCAACAGGAATAATAATTCAATAATGCAACTGATACGAGAAATTATGCACACAGCACTCACCTTTCATTCCAATTGTATTCTGTGTAAACAAAAAAACTTACCAAGTATTTATGGTATTTAGATCATTAGTATCTAGTGTAAATATTTTAGTACACCTGAAATGAGACAAAACATACTTACAAGTAACTTTTCAGCAAGATATAATAGCTAGTTTAAGTCAATAATTTCTTAATAATGATTTTTTTTTAAAAGATGAAAAAGTTCTAGTTCCACTGACAGATTATTTCCCATGTAACAAGTTAAATAATATAAAAATGTAACAATACAATGTTTCAAAACAAGATGGCCGCCCTGGGTGCATGACATCACTATGGAAATTAATAACTATGGTAACTCAAAAATTGTACAAGTGGAAAGAAAATATTGATTTTCCAAAAAAATCAACAATCAAAAACCAAAAACTCGTTTAATACAATAAAATCGATTTATCGCCCAGCTCTGTGTCACACCTGAGGTGGTTCAAACCAGACAATAGGGAACAAGTATCGGGATAATTTAGCAAAAGTAACTGTAATGCTGAGCGACTTACTTTCAGGGCACCCTGAGGATTTATGACCAGCGTGGCGTTCAGGCGGTGAGGCTTGGAGAAGCCTGTCGGGTTGTAAATTGGAGCTGTAAACTCACAGTGTCTGCTGGTGATCTGCAGCAGCAGGAGGGAGCCTCTGTATCGCCGCTGCAGGTATGAAACCAACGTGTCTCGAGTTGCGGAGGATCGGACTCAGGAGCTCCAAGCATCTGGGCCCCATATGTGAGAATGTGTGAGCTGGCACTATAGGGACGTGTTATGCAAAATTCACATTAGTGTACATGTATTTGGGTTTTTACTGCTTTTATAAACGTCTCAGCCGTTTTCTGGCAACATGTTAATGTTTTTTTGGTATCTGAAAAAAAAAAAAACTTTTTGGTATCAAAAACTTTCCGAATGTAACGTCCCAAATCAGCAGGCACTGACCTTTCACCTAGTAACCTCAGTGAAGCCCAGCCCATTACCTAGCAACCCCAGCCGCGTTCCGCCCGTTACCTAGCAACCAAGCTGAGCTTCAGCACGTGTGGTCACCTTGTTTTACCTCTTTATTTGCTGTACAGTGGCTGCTGGAAACACAAGTGTTTTGTTGTTGACGCACCACTCAGAAACCACTTGCTTCACTCTTGTTGGTTGTGCAGGAGGCTCTACTAATGCTGTTCAAAGATGTATGGTTGTATAATTATTCGTCTGTGTGTGGCCAGTGTTATCTAACTATTGAGCTGGGGGGGTGTGGACAGCAGCAGCTTATTTGGATTTAAAATGACAAAACGCTCTAAAACAGCTCATAGAAGTGTTTGTTCCACAATGCAAAAGTAATTTTTCCATCAAAATCCCCATAAAGTACAGCCCAGGTTTTGGTTGTGACGTGACGAAAAAGTGGAAAAGTTGAACAGCTATTATGACACAGTAAGAGCAATATAGAAGCTAAGCCTCCTTCATCTCCTCCATCTGCCACTCAGCGTTTCCATACTTTCACAGCAAACCCTGAGAAACGCCGTTCTCACACTTTCCACGGCGTCTCATCAAACAGGTAATTAAAAGCAGCCTCGACTGCCGCCTGATTGGAGCTAATGGGATGTACGCACTATGCTGGTGGCCCTCAAACTGTACAGCTTTCCATTCGGTTACAAGACACACACACACACACACGCACCAGACGCTCAGGGTTAAAAAACAAGATGTCTTGCTGTGGAGGTGACAAGCTCTCAGGGTGGAATTACTACCTGCGAAGCTGGGAAAACGGGGAAACGGCTCCACTGTTATTCTTTCTGCTGGTGAAAGACAAATACACTGAAAAAGCACAAAATCTTACTAACAAGATTTTGCTCTAGTTTCTAGCACAAATATCTTAGTGCACTTGGAATAAAACAAATCTAACTTACAAGTAGAGCTTGTTTTAAGTCAATAATTCCTTAATTTTTCTAAAAAGTAATGATTCCACTGGCAGATAATTTAACTTAGAATTACAAATGGTAAATAATGTCAGTAAAGGATAAAAAAGAAAACTGATTGACAGCAAAACTTTCTCTTTTTTGGTTACTGTTGTCAAAAGCACAAAATATTTCTGGTCTTGTTTCTGGTGCAACAAGACCAAGTATATCTGAGCATATTAAAAAAAAATTAGGACTTTCAAGTAACTTTTCAGCAAGACATAAGAGCTTGTTTTAAGTCAATAATTTCTTAACATTGGTGGAAAAAATAAGAGTCTCACTGGTAGATTATTTCATATGTTATAAATGAAAGAATCTGACAGTGAAATTAGGACTTTTTTCATAAATGTGAAGGAATTATTCACTTAAAACAAACTTCTATATCTTGATGAAAAATTACTTGTAAGTTAGTTTTGTTTTACATCAAGTGTATTAAAATATTCGCAGAAAAAACTAGTAAAAAACACTTGGTAAGATTTGTTGTTTTTGCAGTGTACGACTTTCTCTGCAGATGCAGATACATTTTCCATCCATTAGCGTAGAAATGAACGTGTTGACAGGAGGGCAAATTCACGTAAATACGTTGCTAAAAATAAAAAACAGATTCTTAAGCAAAACTCCATGGGTGGAAAATGTTCCAGAAAGCAAAATGACTGAATAAAAACTAATCCAAGATGCTTTGTGACCTCGGGGCTCCTCTGTGGGCCAGAGGTCATCTGCAGCAGAATCACAGCTAAACACAGAAACAGAAGATCTGCCTAGAAACAACAGCTGCAGCTTTCTGCTTTCACGTTTCTCCCTGTCAACAACAGCAGAGTCTGTTCAAATGCACACTGGAAAGGTTTCTTTTTTGGGTACATATATAACTAGTTATTGTCTTTTTTCCCCAACATCTTAAAATTTACAACGGTTGTTTGGTTTTGTTTTTTGTCTTAAACCTGATAATGTTTCCTGTGTTTCCTCTTACTTCACAGGTATTTCCTGGTCATCAAAGAGGAGCTGTGTTTTCATTACAAACGTGTGAATGTGTAATCGATCTCTGACGCGGAACAAAACGAGGATTCGGCCAACTAACCACCGTCTCAGTTCAGTTAAAGGGAACTCTGGTTCAAATGCTTTTAATAATGCCAAGTGGACCAAACCCAGTGCGTGGAATCCTGGGTAAACAAAACCAAGACATACGCAGTAGCTTAGCACTAGCCTATCGCTAACAGGTTGAATGTCTCATAAAATCTGACCCCTCTTTATTTTTTTTATATTTTGTGAAGCAGAAAGTCGCACTTATGTCTTCTTTAAGGGTTTTTGTGTTGTGGTTCTTGGTGCAGCGCCCCCACAGGCGAGGAGAGGAACAGATTTTTAAATTATTATTTTTGGTTTGTTTGACGGTGCAGCAAGAAAGCAAACTGCAGCAATTGAAAATGTAACAAATGTTGCAATTTTGATCTCCAATCAAACAGAGTTTATGGAGCTATCCAGTGTGAAAACACTTTAAGTCTTTTAACAGAAAACAGAAAGGCTACATGCATTATCACAATTTTCTTTTCCTACAGCTGATTTTGTAATGTTGTATGGTTAGCTAAGGTAGCTCTTAGAACAATATGCCAAAATTAGGTTAAAATGTGAACGCTGTATTAATTGTATTGGTTTTAAAACAGTAAATCCTGCACTCCTCACAAATCTCCTCTGATTCTAGTATCATTACGTTACACTCACAGCAGGAGGACTAAAGATAAATATTTAGAATTTTCTTCTTGTAACTACATTTATTTTAACTCTTAAAGGGGACATAAAGTGCAAAAATCAACATTTTTGTACTTTCATCTCGGTTTCTATTGCTTCTAAAACATCCCAAACGCTCAAGAAAATAAAAATATGTTCATGTTTTATGGAGTCTTAAAAATGAGCCGTTTCAAAAACTTTTAGAACATAGAGTCACAAATCAGCCGTTACTTAGCAACCCCAGTGAAGCCCAACCCGTTACCTAGCAACCCTAGTAGAACAAGAAAAAGTGAGTGAGTTGCTAGGTAACTAAAGGAGTGAGATAGTTCGTTAGCCTTGCTTAGCTAGCCATGAAACGTTGAGTCTTTCCTTTGCCTACATCCACCAGAATGCTGAGCGGTTTTGGATCGGAGTTCAGTTAATATTCTACTAATTGATTGTTGAATATTCTATCAGACGTATTATCAATATATATTATTGATTTATTGTCCAGTTTATCCCTTTCTTCATATCATTTAAAAATAACATACTCCATATTTATGTCTACAAGTTTTCTGCCTGCACCAGCTTTTACAAAACGTTCAAACATTAAAGGCAGATTTTAAACATAATGTGTCACGTTTCTCGGATGGTTTACAAGCCTTTGCAGGAGCCAGGGGGATGCACTATTCCCAACAGAAGCCCTCGTGTTTCTGGCTGTCTTCATCTACAATCAATCATGCAGAAAGTGCTGTCATCTTGTTGCATCCAAACACTCTCCCCAACCCCTCGCCACTTCCTCAGCAGGGGGGCTCTCATTACTGGTGACAGGTGAGCATCTCCCAGTGGGGCGGCACCAGTCAGGCCAGAGGCATGGATGATGGGGAGATGAACCCAGACGGGCTCTCTCTGTCTGTGAACCAGTTTGGGTTGGAGAATAAACTGTCCCTGCATGGTGGAGGGGCAGGAAACGCTCCAAAATGAAAAACGAGCGGCTATAAACGATGAAATGGATTCTACTTATTTTTTTTATTAAATAAAACTAATTCAATGTAGCTCTGATTTGAAAGAAATTAGAGTTCATAGTTACTCTGTATGTGAATTATTTGAAGGTTAAACCTACAGATATAAATTTTAGTCAACTGCAAATTCTCTTTAAAGGTGACCTACTGAATGGGTTAGGACAGATTTATGGTCTAAACAAAACATCTTAATTAAATTTTTTGCACAAAATCATTCATAGACAACGAGATTTGTCTGTTTTATGTCACTTCAAATCCAAATCAGATGCCCCCCGTTCAATGTTTACACTCGCACATGAACATTTCTGCAAACAGATGCGCAATTATACAACAGTACATATTTGAAAAGCAGATGTGGCGCCTCCTGCACAACCAATGGATGGAAAGACAGCAACCAAACTGTTGTCTTTTCCAGCAGCCATTGTACAGAGGTAAAACCAGCTGACCCAACATGCTGGAGCTCTCTAATCTATTAACACATTAGTATGAAATTACTCAAACTGAGACGATCATGTTACATCTCAGCAACTTTATACCTCATTAAAACTCTTTTTTCTTGTAAGTTTTTGATGTTGCAGTAAAATGTTATCTTCATGCTGCTAATATTAAGACTATAATCTTGTTTCCTGGCCCGAATGTCATTCAACTGTCAGAAGAAATCATTAAAGTAACTTAAAATAAATATTTTCTGTCATTTATAATTTCTTTTTAGATAATAAAGCAAAAACAAATCTTGATAAAAATTGCATCTGGTATAAAAATGTATTTTATTTTTAAGCCGCATCAGTCAGCCCTGACCCTATCAAACCCTTTTTTAGACTTAACAAGTCATTTTTTTAGGAACCTTCCCTACAGAGACTAATCAGTATAACATAAATCAGACATTTATCACGTCCATCTACTGTTGTAAAGGCAAGAAATCTGTTGGAAATTAGTTAAATGTGTACAAAAGCATCATATTCAGTAGAATGTTACAGATTTATCTATCAAATAAATAAAATGTTCATTTAATTTACCTTTACAACAAATTTTAAAAGCTTATTTTGTGATATATTGGGCAGCTCCTCTACTAAAGTAAATGTCCTAAGGACAAGAATTTACATAGTGAAGAATAAGGAAATTAAACTCCATATTTCAGACAGTTTTGCATAAAAATGTGTTGCTTCCTTGCATGTTTCTGCTGGCTAACAAGGTGAGGGAACAAGGATCCATCTGTGTGTTTGCAGGCATTTCAAACCAGCGAAGCAAAGCAAGTTAAAACACCTGCAATTATCCTCACCTTCCTGCTCAGCTGCAATGAGGTGGTGAGAGTTTCAGCGACGCTACCGTTCCAAAATAGAAATAATGAAGAAAATCCAACATGCAATGAGAGCGGGTTTCCGCCCCTGAACCCCTAGACCTGGGGGGCGTAACAGAGCGTCACTTCCAAATTATTAAAGGTACAAAGTGTCACAACTCAGGCTGCTGTTGGACCCCCCAACAAGCAGAGAGCAGAGCGCGTTCAGGGGTAAAAAACAAAAACAAAACCCCGGGGTCTCACTGAGCAGAACTCTAACAGCCCATCAGGACAAAGAGATGGACATAAAAACACAGACGACTCGTCCCCACTGAGAGCACGGCTGGAGATAAAAACTGTCAGAGATGAAAAGCAGCAATTACAGCGACATGGCCGTCAGCGCGTCACTGCAGGGTGAAGAAAAACGAGCGGACACACAGAAAGGCAGAAATAAAAGCTTATCCATTATCAGCAGAAAGCAGGATGTAGTTAATTTCACAATGAAAAGTCTAGTAGGACCAACATGTTTTATAGACATCTGTTGCATTTCGTACAAGCTTCCACAAAGTGTTAGAGCTATGCAAAGAAATTAAATAAAATTACAAGAACAGAGTCACAATATTACACAAAAAAAGTCAAAGTAATACAAGAGTAAACATCTGAAATTGACATCATCAAATTGACCTGTTTGAAAATCCCAGAGCGAAAGTTAAGGAAGCCAAAAGAGGACATTTTCCCACATCTGCTTTTTCTCGCTGGTTTTCTCAGGTAACAAGTAAACTTCCAATTTTCTCAAGATAACGATTTAATTTCTAGTTTTCTTGAGATAATTGACTAATTTAGCAAAGGTTTTCTTGAGACGAATTAATATCCGGATTGTTTTCTCGAGATAGTGAGTTAATTTTCCACTTTCCCGCAATAACGGGCTCACTGGGCTCAACCTAACCCCTCCCACTGGTTTGCTTGAGTTAATTTCCCATTTTCTCAAAATATTGAGTTAATTTCTCGATTATTTTCTTGAGATTAACTCAATATCTCATAAAAACTAATGGAAAAAAAAGCATTATACTTCCATTCTGATTCTAATTCTGCTAACCAATTATACATAATGCAAAATAGTGGTTTATATTCTCATATGTATTATTGTACATGTAGTTATGCATATAAACACGTTTATTCTACTCCCTACCTCCTTTTGAAACAAATATTTAAATATGTATCATGACGAATGTATTTTGAAATAAACACCCTTTTTAAACAATGACCAATATAAAAATGTTAAAATATGTTAATTTAGGTTTGTAAAAAAAAAACTCAGGTGTTAAAATCAGTAAAATCTTCTTGTTTCCTCAGATTTTGTTGCTCTTCGTCGTCTCTCCTTACAAAACGCTCATCACGCCACGTTAAGCAGCTAAAACACAGGATTTCTTTCCAGCTGAGGTATTTGAGCCACTTAGCGAATCCCCCTTCTCTTAATGTTTAATGTCTGACATTCACACTGACATTTCTCCCCCTTTTCTTTTGTCTGCAAAATCTCTACAAAACTCCACAAAAGGACAAGGAGGAGGAGGAGAAGGAGGAGGAGGAGGAGGATCTTCTCTTCTCTTTTACACTCCCTCCATTATTTGTCTTCCTGGCTCACAAAGGTCAGGTCATCCTCAGAAAGTGAACGCTCTTGGTTTTAATTGCCCTTTGTCTCCGCCTCCCATTTCCCCAGAGGTCAAGGCCTGAATCACAGGCCAACGTGAAAATTAATGCTTAGAAAATTAGACTTTAAACCAAGTTTTATTCAATACGTTCTAAGTAAAAATCAGACGATGGAGGATGAAAACAATCACCGTAAAAATACAAAATATTATACAGTATAATATTATATACAAATATCTTTGTACACTTGAAAAAAAATCTAAAACAGCTGATAAGTAACGTTTATGCAAGATATAGAAGCTTGTTTTAAGTCAATAATTCCTTGATATTGATTAAAAAGTACTAGTTCCACCAGCAGATTATTTTACTTCCAACAAGACATTTTTTCTGTTAGAAGTTAAATAATCTGCCAGTGGAACTAACTTTCATCAATATTAAGTATTTCTCTATTTAAAACAAGCCACTTCTTGCTGAAAAGTGACTTTCTTTTATTTTTTTGTCTTACTTAAACCAAAATTACTTGGTAATATTTTGAGATTTCGGAGTTCTCCTGCAGGAACTGGCTGGGTTTTTCACATAAAACAAAACAGGAAACACATTTTATGTATATTTTCTATATAAAAACTATCCAGATGTGTGATGGCTGCACATTAACATGCAGGTGAGGTTTTTACAAAGCAACAGGCAGAGATGCAGAGGTCAGATAGTGAATATAAAACGCTGAGACGGTCAGTGAAGTCAGCCGGGATTTTTCTTCTTCTTCTTCTTTTTTTACAACGCCTGTTTTATTATTCATAAAGAGGATGAGGTTTCCAGGACGCCAAGCTGGAGTCGGCCATAAAGAGGGTTTCTGTTCACATATTACGGTTTCCTCCTTCCAACCGACTCACCAAAGCAAAAAAAGATTTTAAAAAAAGTAAAATAAAAAACCACCTGACTTCTGAAGAGCTTTTACCATCAGAGCCTAATCGTAAAAATAGGCAGCAGACAGAGAGTCCCCGGATCGATGGCGGGACTCTTTGCGGTGGTAAAAGCCTGGGTTCGATGGCTCACGTCGCTACGTTTTAGGGCCCAACATGGACTCTGGTCTCTTGCCTTTTAATATTTCATTAGTCTCATCCGCCGTCTCCCAACCATCAGTCAATATCCTGGGCAGAGGCGGCGGCGCTGATGGCGTCCATCACTTTTACAGTCTGGCTCAAACCGTTTCCCAACATAAATACCGTCAATAAGGCAGACGATCAATCAAGAAATGGGATTTGGTGTTTATAGATCTAGATCTATAAATTATTAAGACTTCAGTTCAAAGGTTTTTTTCTTTGTAGAAAACGTTTTGGTGAAGATATTGTTGTTAGATTGGGTTTCCTGTGGATTTGATCGATTTTCTGTTAATTTTTACCTCGTCTGGTTTTTCTATAAAGTATTTAAAGTTGATCACATATAGAACAGCAGGACAGGATCAGCTTTTTGTTTTGCTGGAAATTTATTATCCAGCAAAACAAACTTTCTAAAAGTTAGATCTGAGCTAAGAAAAAAGAAATTAAAATGTCATAAAATTATAAGAAGTCGTAAGAGAATAAAGTTGAAATAACTATTCTCTAAGTAAATTCATAACTATTCTCTAAGTATAATTACTTTATTCTTGTAATATTTTGACTTGATTCTTATATTTTCACTTTAATGTCAAAATATTATGACTGTTCTTGTAAAATCATAACTTCAGTCTCATATTACAACTTTATTCTTGTAGTAATTCTTGTAAGATTAAAGTAATAATACTTTAATCTCAAAATATTGACTTTATATTCATATTATGACTTTGCACTCGTACTCAACTACTTTTGTAATTCTGCAAATTTATCCTCGTACGACTTCTCATAATATTGTTATTCTCTTAATTTTGCTCTATTTGCTTGTTTTTACTCAGTTTTCTCCTTACAATTTTTAAAATAATTAAGTAAATAAATGTTATTAGACATATGTATAATTTGTATCTCAACATTAGCTTCACATCGTATGAAATAATGAAAATCTGTTTTTTTCTGTTTTGGTTTTTTCACTGAAGACGATGTAAATGTGATCTGTACAGAAATCTGAAAGGAAAATATTGATCTTATCGATCCTAACAGTCGTTTTATTGTTGTCAGAGAGTGAAGGATTGTGGGATACATTATTGTTTAAATACATGCAGCACAGTAATTCCTGCAGAGTGGAGGACGTTGACTGATCAGCAGCAGGCCTCCAGATAAACAATCAATAAAAGTTAACAAGAGAAAAGAGCTGAATGAACCCAACAGAAACGTCATCGATGCATTGAACAAATTCTCACCCCCCAAAAACATTTTTCTTCACAATTCTAGACAATTTACGTCACAAGATCTACTTAACTCCAAAGCAGAAAAGGCAGATTGTTGTAGGCAGCTCAGGAAATCTTTGGAACAACAATTATCTGTCACACAAATGGTCACTTTATCAATCTATTACAGATTTTAATGTGATCCTGCTTCTGATTGTACCATAAAAACGGAAGAGACCAGAAATACTTTTCCCATCAATATTATGACTTGGAACAAACTCCTATGTCTCCCATATCTTGCTGAAAAGATATGTTTCTGAAAAATTAGTTTTCTCTAATTTCAAGAGTCCTAACTCTAAAACTAAAAACTAGACAATAAAACTGTAGACAGAGCACCAAATGAAATGAGAGAACGAATAAAATACAGTTTTAAAACATGCCATCCCTGCACCTTTTCTTATTTCCTCTGTAAATACTATCATCATCCACATCTGTCCTCCATTTTCTGCTCCTTTCACCACAGAGGCTCTCCAGAGAACCCCAGTAAGATCCCATTATCAGTCTGTTTGTATTCTGCGCTGGCTGAGCCGCCTGGGTCACAGCAATCATCCAGGGAGAAGAACAATGAAAAGAGATGGAAAATAAAAAAATGAGGGAAAAGTGCGTTTGGAGTTTTTACACCGACGGTGCATTCAGGGCGCAGCTGGATCGTTCTCTGGTGTGTTTCTGTGAGTCGAGCGTTTTCTAAGGTTCTGGGCTTCGTCTGTGATGGTGAAGATGAATGGAAAGTGTTGAAAGTTTTCTCTCAGGTGGGAGTAAAACAGCTGATGTTTGGTCCACATCAAACATCAGCTGTTTCACAACCCTTTCACGCTGTCAGAGGGAAACTACACTGGAACAATGAAAACCATATAAAAACACACAACCAATAGGGAGCTTATAACTATAAGTATGAGCAACACGACTGTTTCTATGGAGGGACTATTTGTAAACACGGCGGATGTGCACACATCCTGACTGCAGAAAAAGCCAACCTGCCTTTAAACCGTCACTGGTTGCCATGGTTACCCACCGTTATCATGCTTTTAACATTAGCCAACATGTCAACGTGCAACTTTTTCACAAGTTCGTTCACGGTAACATCAGTTATCAGTAGGCACGTTTCCACCAACCGTATAAATGCACAAATTGACATTTCAAAAGTAAATTTGCTTAAAAGAAACATGGCAATTTAAAAAAAGAAAAAAGAAAAAATTGTTTTTCATAAGAAGTTTTGGAGCTAGGATGAGGTGGGGATTTTTTTGGCCATGTTGAAATTGGTTTATTTTGTAAAAAAAAAACACTGTTTGTTCACATCACAGGAGTCACATGATCAACAACCAAATGTTGCTACTGATGGAAACGACAAAGAGGAAAACAGGAAGTAGTTGGAGGATGATGCCGTGCCCTGGTTTTTAATGGCTTCTCATGTGTGATTTTAATTGCATTTGTTATTTATTAGAATCACCACAATTTCAAATTGTGTTTTTCTACATTAAAGTAATTGTGGGAACGTTTTGGGCACATTTGTAATGGAAACGCAGCGAATGAGATGAGTCCCACTAAAAATAAATTAAATTCATATTTACCATGCAAAGGAGAAATAAAATATGAAGATATCCCACCTTTGGAATTTTGTGCTGTTCTAGTTACAATTTCCAGCAAAATAAAAACAGATGCTAGTTTTCAAAGAGCATTGCTGGATTTTGTCACCTTTTTTACAGAATTTCACTAAAACCAGGAAGATAGAGCACATAACACCAGTTTTAAAGTCCCTCCACTGGCTCCCTGTAGCTAAAAGAATAGACTTCAAAATATTGTTATTAGTTTATAAATCACTGAATGGTTTAGCACCACAATACATTAAAGATTTGCTGCTGTTGTATCAACTTTCCAGAACTCTCAGGTCTTCTGGTTCTGGTTCTGCTCTGCATCCCCAGAACCAGAACCAAATGAGGAGAAGCGGCATTTAGCATCTATGCACCAAAAATCTGGAACAAACTTCCAGAAAACTGGAAAACAGCTGAAACACTGACTTCCTTTAAATCTCAACTAAAAACCCACTTGTTTAGAGTTTTATTTGAAACGTAATGAATTACAAATTTATTGATGGAATCTGACTTGATATTGTTTTTATTGTTGATTCTATGTTGCATTGTGTTTTTGTGTTTGATTTGGTGTAAAGCACTTTGAAATGCCTTGCTGCTGAAATGTGCTATACAAATAAAGTTTGATTGATTGATTGAATTTGATATAAAAAATCCCTTGTAAAAACCAGAAAAAATTAACATGTAGCTGCAGCCATTAAGGCAGGTGATAATCTAAATAATTTTATTAGCCTTATTGTAAATAGTTTAAATAGTTTTAATAATATATTCTTGCCGTTTCTCTGCAGGCAACATGAACAGCGTGACTGTTAATCCCTCTATACACCAAGGTCACAATGTGTGTTGATTCATAATAATTACAGTTTAAAGGTGATTGGAAAGCAAATGGAGGGTTAATCAGCCTGATAACATCTGCAACTCATTGCATTTAATGACTTTTTCTGTCAAAGCAGAGTTACTGCATAATGGCTCGGCTGTGATTTGATCTAACTCCAACAGTAATGCAGATTGTTTGTCTGCTCCATTCACCTGTAAAAACACAGATGGGTTACGCATCGTTTTGCAGTGGACAGTTCATCTCAACGTGTTTTATGTGACGGCAATTAAATAAGCCACCAATGAGCTTCTGGGCTGATTAACACCATGAGTTTAAAAGAGCAAACACTGCAGTGAAAGAAAGAAAAAAAAAAACAGAAAACGGCTCTGGGTGTCTGCAGCAAAACGGTGATGCTCAATAATCCAAAATCTATATCCTCCTTCATAATTTTGCAGTTTAAAAAGCCCATTTCCTTCGTAAATGAGAAAACGTAGAAAAGGTGTCTTTCGTGCAAGACAGATATGTTGTCAGGAAATTGAAATAATTATTGCCTAAATCTGCTGTTGGGCTGATAAATGTTGCCATAACAACAGTTGTCCTTTATTGTTGCCAATTAATACCAATTAATGTTTAGTAAATTCAATTTATGAGAGAGCTATTTCCTTCTTCACGAAATGTGAACAAAAATGGAGAGGCATCAGATTTTGGCATTGCAGGATTTCTCTTTAGGCATCGGGAAAAGACCATAATCAATTTCTCCCACTACCATTAGACTCTGTTTGGTTTGGTAGTATTTACCCAGAATGCCCTGCGCTGTAGTCCACTTCCTGCTTTTGGAGCAGTCTCCAGTCCGCTTGGTGATCAAATTAGCATTCAAACCGAACCAAAACTGAAGTTTTTAGGCAGAAAATTGTTAAATTTTTTGGTTTGCATTCACACCTTTCCAAAATAAAACAGTTTCTAAACAAACAAAATTTTTGATTTTGATTGAATTTAAACAAACTACAACACGCCTTCTGGTCAGTTCCTGCAGAAAACAGCCATGCACTCTTCACTAGTTTTAATTTACCGCTTCCTATTTCTCCAGAGCGACATCCTGCTGCTTCTTCTCTATTTGAAGCTGCAGGTGTGAACACATCTAAAAAGGGAATTAATACACACCTTTTAAGCTGAAATTTCAGTATCTGTGTGTGTTTGAGTGTGAAACACCAAGCAGCGCTCCGATGGTTAATTTGTTCATTCGTCAGCTACGTTCCCAACTCCTTTCTCGCCAGCGGTCCATTAAAAGTTCCCAGCATGAACCAAAACAACCTGGAGGCTCAGTGTTTCAAAGACGCTGTTGAGTAAATCAACTCAGTGGGGTGAGGGGGCCCGATGTGCTTTTCTCACACCGACGGTTCAAGCAGGAAATTGATGACAGAGAGAAGTCCCCTCAGAAACCAAAATGGCCTCCAGCAAAAAAGAGAGATGAGGTGGGAACTGGGAGGAGGAAATACGAGCAGAGGGGGATGAGAGTGGCAGGATGGTGGAGGAGGGTGAAGTCCACAGAGGGATGGAGGTGAATTTAGCGATATATTCCACCAGGAAGGCCACGGCAAAACGACGGATGAGGCAGGAAGAGTAAATACCAACACGCAATATGGGCCAAATATAAACAAAGTTGCTGCTCTGGTGAAAAACCGAACAGGTACCAGACTGACACCCAGATCAGTCTGGTACTCTCATATCTGGGTCTGGTTTAACCTGAGCGCCTATAAGCACCAGATTTGTGAATGAAGATCAGAATGTCAAAACCACTGTCCTATACACCAGCACCAACAATGTTTGGCAAATTAAGCAGTTGGATTCATATTTTCATTTCATAGCGAAAAATAAAATTCATTTCCTGTCCTATTTTGTTTCCTTGAACAGGTTAAAATAGGTCTATTAGATATACAAAAGATGCTCATTACATTTTGTTTTACAAAATCATTCTTAGATATTCAGACTTCAGTCTGTTTTAGTGCAACTTGTCACTTTAAATCTAAATGAGCTGCGACACCCCCTAATTCAACGTTTACACTTGCACATGAAAAAGGCTGCAAACACAATTATACAATCGTACTTCTTTGAAAAGCACTAGTAGGACCTCCTGCACACAACATGAAGGTTTCTGAATATTACATCAGTAACAAAACACTTGTCCTTTCCAGCAGCCATTGTACAGCGCAATCAACCAGCTGACCAAATGTGCTGGAGCTCTGCTTGGGTTGCTAAGTAACAGGCTGGATTTGGCGGAGGGTTGCTAGGTAACAGTCCCTGTGGAGTGAAACAACTCGTTTTTCAGACAACAAAAAACATGAACTTATTGTCAAAAAACAGGTGGGCGGTTTTTTGTAAGTACTTGGATTGTTTTTGGAAGCAGCAAAGATCCAAATGGAAATGTATAAAAATATGTAAAATGTGACTTTTGACTAAAACGTTTAGTAATTAAATTGATGCTCTTGTTACATATGCACTGTGTTGCTCTGAATGGCCTAAAACAAGGAGCTACATCTGTATATCTGGAACAAAACAAAACAAAACAAGATGAACGTCTTAAAAACACAATTTCATTAAAGCTATGTATCGCAAAAGGATTCACATACCTGGATGTTTTCCTATTTTACAGTCGAAAGCTCAGCAAATATCTGGAAGAACATCTGGTGCTCGGGTCAGATGAGGATAAAAACAGAAACCATTTCACCCTGAACGCACCATTCTTTGGCAGGAGCAGGGAAGGTGATCTGAGGTTATGAGAACACGGAGGTAAATACCTGCCAATTTTGGAAGAAAACCTTGTAAAAGGTCAGAAAAACCTGAATATATCTGGAGTTTCACAGTAAACATGCAGTTGGAGCACATTCATGTGTTAGAGTGGCCCTGTCAAAGTCCAGACAAAGTGTAAGACTTGAAAACTTTTATTCACTGTTGCTTTCCAGCCAATCTGTCAGTTTAAACTCTTTGAACATGTTGGATAAAAATGTAATTCTACCCACAGGGGCTGTGAACCCATTCAAGTGTTCAGCAGATGTTTAGAACAAATCAATGTGTGAAGTTGCTGTAACTTTCTTCAGCTGACTGGAAACAACCGAAGACATTGATTTCTGGACTAGGAGAGGAACGGTCAGGAGTCGGCGCACAGCCAGAAACCAGTGATTTAGATTTATTTGTTGTAAAGGCCCCAGAATTAGCCAAAACGTTTTTTTGTCCCTTGACAATGTGTAATTAGTTTTGATAAAAACAATCAAGGGTTATAAAACAAGGTTAAAATGACTAATTTTGTCAATATAACGACTTGCAAAACCAATCATAAACTTCAACCTTTCCATATTTTATTACAAATGGATATAATTCATTGTGGCTTTATGAGATCAACACAAAGTGGTATACATTAGTGAAGTAGAAAGAAGATTATACATGATTCTGGGAGAATCATGGCTGAAATAGGGTATAGTGATGGACTTGAAGAATCAGAACCACATAAAGATGGTTACAAAGTCAGCCTTCTATCACCTGAAGAACATTTTTAAGATTAAAGGACTAATTTCCCAGCAAGCTCTAGAGATCTTGTTTTATTTTCCTTCTAATCATGAAAAGAACATTGAATTGAAAATGTGCAACACAAATAAAATCGCCTTGCCTTGATAACAGGTAGAGCTGATTCCAGCTCTATGCAGAATACTTCTATAAAAACACTGTCCTGACATCCAAGATGCTCATTATCTAAAACTCAGTTTGTCCTCCTCTAATACTAAATAAATCTGAACTGTAATCCAGTTGCAGCAGAAAAATTAATAAGCGAAACCCACCTGAGCCACATGTGTGACTTGTGCTTACTCCAGCAGAACTGCACACACGTGCAAAAATAAATCAGAAGTTTGTGTTTGCACAGTTAAATCAGACGCTAAGCTTTGTATTTGTTGGCAGCACCAATTCAAGCAAAAACAGATAAAAGAAAAGTCGTGCTGCTTTAATAAACAGCCAGATATACATCCACCGTCTCCCCTTACAGTGAACCCCACACACACACACACACACACACACCACAGAGTATTTCCATTCATTAGCATTCATTCAACCTGCAACTGTCTCAGAGTGAGCAGCCGAGGAAACTGTAGAGGAAAAACAGCGACGGGGAGAGAGGAGAGTGCAACCACACACTTCAAAAGCACACAAGTTGTCAGTCATCTGCAGCATATTCCAGGGTAGCAGCCTGGATCCGCCTAACCTCTAATTACCAGCAGGAAGAACAGTAACCAATCTGAGGGGAAACATCTGCTGGACCACATTGGGAAACAAGAAAGAAACGATCCGAGAGAAGAAACAGAACAGGTGTAACAAACAGCAGAACATTACTGGCCGTCTGTTCAGGTTTCTGCTAAATCTGGGTTTTTTCTTTTGTGATTTTTTTATTTTACGTCTCTCCCAAGAAGCCGCAAAAAAGAAATATTTACATTAGGGTTGTCCAAAGTGCGGCCAGCATGAAAATCAAAAAATGATGTGGCTACTTGAATGTTGGCACTTGGTAATCTAGATTTCTGAGAAGTAAACTTTCAAAGTTTCAAAATAATTCTCAAACGCTTTCAGCTTGATCCGTCAATAACAGAAATAAAAATCAGGTGCACTCATGGCGTCTACCTTATCGGTTGAATTCAAGAACAATACCAAAATAAACTCTAATTTTTCAGATTATTCTAAAAATAAAAACTTGGACATTTTAGTTTCAAAAGTCAAAAATTACTTTTGGAGTTTTTCTATAAAGTTTTCAACTTTTCAAGCTCAGGAATTTTATTGCTGTTTTCTAGAAAATTTCAGAGATTAATCTAAAAAAAAATTTGGCAAGAATTAACTTCTTTTTTTTTTTTCTTTTATGCAACGAGCCTAAAGCAAAGTTGTAGTTGTAACGCCAGAGTACGATTACTTTTTAAATTAATTTGATTTTATCAAAATCATATTCCTTGTTTGTGTGCACAAATACAGCAAGAAAAAGAACCTGATTCAGATTGTGAGATTTAACAATAACCTGCATTAATCATTGCAGTTCAGGTAACAAATGGTCTAAATGTGGGACAGTTCCTGGTAAATCTGTGAAAGAAAAATCACTTTCCTAACATTTTTGTAAAGGAATAAATGTGTCTGATAAAGTGCGTTCAGTAGCAGAAAAGAAACTAGAGCCTCTATATAAATGCAGTCCATTTATCAAGTCAAAGCTGCTCAAATCCTGCTGATAAACTATTTTACCACCAGATATTAAAAGAAATGTGAAGAGGAGGAAAACGTAACCCGTTCCCAGCTGCACATGTTTATTTTTACTACAAATCGTCTCTTATTTCCCTTCAAATCTTCCCTGAGTGTGAATAAACTGCTGCGTCTCATCACCGTGTTTAAATCAGGATAAAAAATCATTTTAGAAAGTGTTTAATGCACCTATAGACCGAAGAAACCCAGCAGAACATCTGGAACCGGGAAGAAAACTGAAGATGAAAGCTATGATTTATTTCAGGGATTTTTATCTTCAATCATGAAAGAGATAAAATGATAATAAAAAATGGACTAAACATTCCAGTTAAGAACTTGGAATCAAAATGTGGTGAAATAATGTAACTTAAACCAGCATGCAGCACCGAGTTCACTTCATCCTCGGCTGATTGAAAGAGAAACAAAGAGCTGTCATGTATGTGGACTTAAAATAGAAAGAAAGATGAAGCTCAAAGGGGAACAAAAATCAATTTCAAGCATTACGGATTCGTGCTTCTTCCTTCCTGAACTCTATTTGCCACACCTTCCCTTATTTACATATCAATTAGTTCATTCATCTCTGCTGAGGTCCTGCTGGCCGCTGTGCTGAAAATACGAAATCACAAAATGCTTATTAATATTCAGACAGTGAAGCTTTAATACAGTCAGACTGAGGCAAATCACAGGAAAATGAACTGTGCTTCTGGAAGGGAAAATAGGAGATTTTACATAAAAACAATGGAGATCATGTGTGCATATGTTATCGCACAAAACTCAATATCTGGTTTGAGCCGAGTGATTATATTGCATTCTGGGCTAAGAGCTATGAAGTCCATTAAAATCCATTTCACAGATTTTATTTTCCTCTCCGGCTGCAGAAGAGGATAATGATACTGAAAAACAGATTTCTGACTTTTGATCTCAGAAGATTAAAGTCAGATTTCTGAAAAAAAAAAAAAAAATTCTAAAAAGAAATAAAACGTCAGAATTCTTAAGAAAAAAAATCAAAATGATAAAAGTCAAAATTTTTAAACTTGTCAGAATTCTCAAAAAAAAATTACTATTCTGAGAAAAGTCAAAATTCTGAGAAAAAAAAGTCAGAATTCTAAACCAGAAGTCACAATTTTGAGAAAAGTAAAATTTCTGAGATTAGGATCCGAATTCTGCAAGTAGGGAAAAAATTCTAAAAATAAATTAAGAAATAAAAAAGTCAGAGAAAAACCGTCAAAATTCTGGTATTAGGGTAACAATTCTCAGAAAAGTCAGAAATCCGACAACAAAAAGTCAAAATCCTGCATTTATGGCCAGATTTCTGAGTTTAAGGTTATGAGTTTAAAAACTCAGCATTAATCTACATAGTGTGAGATTAACGTGTTAACATTTTCAGATTAATCGCACACTTTTACGTTGACAGCCCTTTCTATCAGTTTTAGATACAACTTCCAGTGTCGCAGGATTTCACTCTTTTGAAGGTTCGTCTCCTCACAAAATATTTTCTCCTAAAACCAGATCTATTGGGAACCAGTAAGGATGAGACCTCATGTTGGTTCCCAATCTCCCAGCATTGTCTGACAGGAAAAATGTCTGAGGGTCCTGGAGTTTAAACCGGGTTTAGTTGGTGCTGCCTTACCAGAGATTGCATCACCAGGTGTAAAATTTGCTCGATGAGCACCAAGGTTCCCCTAAGCCACAATTCCCACACTTATACGGATAATAAAGTTTCCAGGGTTTTAAGATAAAGAGCCTCAAAGTGGAAGAGAGGCCGGGATTATTCAGAGTGCTGACATGCATCCTGAGGGAAGCAAATGTCAGAAATCCAAAGTGTTTGCATGTTTTTCTGTCGACAGTCCCAGATTCTCACTCAGATCCAGTAAAACGTCAAACACCCGACATGAACGCACGTCAAACTGGATCAAAACAAATCGTCTCAGTTTACGGGAAAAAAAAGAAAATCACCAGAGAGCATTAAAGTTTATAAAATCTCCACTGGAGTAACGTTTAAACACGTATCCAGTTCTAGTTTTATCATTTTATTTGAACGTGTCACACCTATGACAAGCAAATCTTTAAAAGAGGAGAAAAATATTTCCAGTATGTTTCTGGTGATGTTTCCAGTCTTGCAGAACTATTCATAGACGTCAAACTTCTTTCCCTTTTATTTTTTTAAATGGGAGTTACAAACTTTAAGATGTTTCACATGGCATTGAATCAAATACACCAAACTAATTGAACCTGTTCCCCTCCTGGCCTGTGGGGGCGCTGCATCATGAACCACTAAAGAAAACAAGACAAAAACCTCTGAAGAAGACACTGAGCACAACTTTCTTCTTCACAACATGTCAAGAAAAGTGGAGCAGCATCAGATTTTAGCAATGATAGGATTTCTTTTTGGTAAAAGACTACAAACCATTTCTTCCACTAGCGCTAGGTTAGCATATCTGTTTAGCACATTTGTTTTAGTTGTATTTACCCAGAATTCCTTGTGATGTTGTCCACTACCTGCTTTTCGAGCGATCTATAGTTCACATTGCGTTCACATAAGCATTTGAACCGCACCAGAGTTCACATCCACAGAGACCGAGGTTTGTAGTTTGGTATTTCTGGCATCAATTTCACATTCACACCGGGACAAACCGGACTTTCTAGACAATCGAACTAGAGTTGGATCAAACAGATCAAACAAGGCCGGTGTGAATGCACCGCAAGTCTGAACTTTGATTAGGTCATTCTAATTGTTACGGCCCCTGGCCTCTTGAGGCTGTACATGCTCCTTTTTCTTTTGTTAAGCAGGATCAGCTGTGACAACACTTATTCTGATTGGTTGCCTGGAAGCTGCAGGAGACACACACCCTTGGATCAGCAGATCGTGGCCAGCCAATCAGATGCTGATGAGCCTCACCTGTACCTTTAAAAGGCTCTTGGAACAGTCCTTCAGGGGGACAGCTAGTAGGAAGAGGTTCTGTAAAGCTGTTCCCCTACTTTTTGTTTGATGCTGCTGTGTAGAGCACTTGGAACTTTGTTTGCTACTGCTAAAGCAGTTTGATTGTGTGTGCTGCTACTAGCTTGTGCTAGGGAGGTTTGGTGTTCCCTTTGTGTCTTTTGATTTGGATTGTTTGAGTTACCTTTGGACTGATTTGTTTGAACTTTTGTAATTTAATTTGCACTGCTCAGTCTTACATTTGTTAGTCATTTTCTTTTGTTTCAATTGGGTTATGTTGTACTTTGTTTTGGTTCTGTGAAACCCTTTTTTGTAATAAATCACCTCTTTTATTTAATTCTTTTTCTCTGGACATTTTTATGTTACCGCCCCTGGACCCCTAGACCTTGGGGGCGTAACATAAGTGGGGGCTCGTCCGGGATCCTCGTTAAGAGGATTTCTTTGTCCAGAAAAAAAAAAGAAAAAAAAGGGGAGACATTTTGGGTTGTCTGTATCCAGCAACCATGTCAGTTTCATTTAGTTTGGAGCACCTTTTTAGCCAACCCCTCCCTTGAGCTTATTGATAGCTACCGCAAGTGTGAATTGCTGCAAATTGTGGAGCATTTTAAGCTGCAGGTCCCAAAACAGGTCCTTAAAGGTGACCTAAAGGCTTTAATAGTGGAGAAGTTGGTGGAGATTGGGGTGATCAAAGAGCCTGATCTGCCTGAGGCTACTTTAGTGCCATGCCAAAAAGCCTTGTTTGTGGAGGACCTCAGAGATAGACCTAAGGTGGAGGAAGCGGTGAGTGACCGGGGGAGGACACCTCGCACACTCCCTCGCTATGATCCACTGTCTTCTGGGAGTTCAGAAGGACGAGATGGAGCTCGTTTGAAGGTGAGGATGGCACGTCTCCAGATGGAGGCTGAGGAAAAAGCCCAGGACAGAAAAGCTCAATTGGAGCTTGAGATCAGGAGGCTGGAAATAGAGGCTGATAAAGCTATAAAGCTGCGTAAACTTGAGCTGGAGGCCCAGATTCAAGCACCTTCTGCCTCTATCACACCTGGTTCCACCACCATGTCTGCTATGCCGTTTGACATTAGTAAATGTATTTCCCTAGTACCTGCTTTCAGAGAATCTGAAGTGGACTCATACTTTGCAGCATTTGAACGCATTTCTGGTGCTTTGCAATGGCCTAGGGAAACCTGGCCTCTGTTGCTACAATGTAAGTTTTCCGGTAAAGCTCAAGAGGTGTTGGCAGCGCTCCCTTTAAAAGATAGTTTAGACTATGATCTCGTTAAAGCGGCTGTCTTGCAAGCCTATGAGTTGGTCCCAGAAGCTTATAGACAGAAGTTTCGCCAGCAGAAGAAAACTGCTGGACAAACTCATGTTGAGTTTGCCAGAGAGAAAGGCATTCTCTTTGATAAGTGGTGTGCTGCATCTAAGGTGAACAATTATGACGCTTTACGGGAGCTAATATTGTTGGAAGACTTTAAGAAGTGCATACCTGATCGGGTGGTGTTGTATTTGAATGAACAGAAAGTGACCACTTTAGCATCTGCTGCTGTTCTTGCCGATGAGTATGTGCTTACCCACAAGTCCTCCTTTGTTGCTAATGAGAAGTCACATGTTAACTCTGTACCCAGTCCCACATTGTTAAAACAACCATTCAAAAAGAAAGCCGTGAATGCTTTTACTGTCACAAACCTGGACATGTCATCGCTGATTGTTTAGCTTTAAAAGCGTAAAACACAGCCAAATTCCCAACAAACAAAAGGTGTTGGTTTTGTAAGAAAAGAACCCGTACTAAGAGCACTGATTGTGGTAACAAATTACCTGATCCCTGTTTTGAACCATTCATTTTTGATGGCTTGATCTCACTGACTGAGCCCTCTGATTTAAAGCCAGTACGCATCCTGAGAGACACTGGAGGTTCTCAGTCAATTATTCTCGCTAATGTCTTACCTTTCTCACCTGAGAGTGCCTGTGGTTACAACTCTGTTCTGAGGGAATAGAGATGGGCTACGCTCCAAGACCAGTCCACGGGTTTATATAAAATCAAAACTTGTCACAGGGTTTTCTCCGTTGCCATCTGCCCAGATTTACCCATAGTGTGGCTATGCTACTGGGCAATGACATAGCAGGAGGTTTAGTACTTCCCAGTCTGGAGGTTTTAGAAAATCCATTAAATCAGCCAACCCCAGACTTTTCAGATCCTGGGCTGTACCCAGCCTGTGTGGTCACCCGTGCACAAGCACGCAAAGGCGCTGATATTTCAATCTCTGATTCTGTGTTGATGTCTCCATTTTCCAGTGAGGGGGATGCTGAGAATAACGGTAACAGCATGATGTTACTTCCAGATTTGGTGGAGCTGGAGGAGCCTGGTTCACTTTGGGAGAAAGCATCCATCCCATGACCAGACAACACTTGTCATCTGCTCAACAAGCTGATGAAACATTACAAAGATGTTTCAAGAATGTGGTAAGTGCTGATCAAGCCAATAAAGAGAAACAAGCTTACATTGTGGAACAAGGTGTTTTAATGCGTCAATGGTCTTCATCAGGTGCGGGAAGCTCAGACTGGGGTACTGTTAAACAGATTGTTATACCAAACACATACCGACAGAAAGTGCTATCTCTGGCTCATGAAAGCCAGTGGTCGGGTCACTTAGGTGTTACCAAAACATACCAACTTCTGTTAAAGCACTTCTTCTGGCCTGGAATGAAACGTGATGTTTCAAAGTTCTGTCGTAGTTGCCATGTGTGTCAAATTGCTGGCAAATCAGGTGATACCACCTGCTCCATTGTGTCCTATTCGGTGATAGATCAACCATTTGACCATGTCATAGTAGACTGTGTTGGACCTTTACCCAGAACAAAGAGTGGAAATCAATATTTGCTCACAATTATGTGTGCTGCAACGCGATTCCCTGAAGCAATCCCTTTGAATAAGATTACAGCCAAATCTGTGGTTAAAGCTCTGACAAAGTTCTTTTCTATGTTTGGTTTACCTAGAACTCTTCAAACAGATCAAGGAACAAATTTTCAATCAAAATTGTTCAACCAGGTAGCTAAGACATTAAACATTAAGCATGTTGTTTCCTCTGCTTACCACCCAGAGTCCCAAGGTGCTTTAGAACGATGGCATCAGACCTTAAAGTCAATGCTGCGCAAATATTGTCTGGAAACTGATAAAAGTTGGGATGAGGGGGTCCCATTTGTATTGTTTGCTGCTAGAGAAGCTGTTCAGGAATCCCTGGGTTTCAGTCCAGCGGAACTAGTATTTGGTCACACACCCCGTGGCCCTTTAAGAGCTTTAAAAGAAACCTTCTTGGTTCCGGCAAACGGTTCTAAGAAAAGTCTCACTAAGTATGTGCAAGCCTTTCGGGAGCGTCTGTGTCAAGCTAATGATCTAGCTAAAAAGCATTTATCTGACTCTCAAAGGAAAATGAAGCAGCGCTATGATAAAGCCTCTGTCAAAAGAGTTTTTCAGGTAGGAGATCAGGTTGTTGCGCTCCTACCTATTCCTGGCTCAGCTTTGTCTGCCAAATTTGATGGCCCTTATAAAATCCTAGAGAAAATTGGGGAGAATGATTATGTCATTGGTACCCCGAACCGGCGGCGTAAAACTCGTGTTTGCCATGTGAACATGCTAAAGTTGTACCACTCTCGTCCTGTTTCAGAACCTAGTGGAGGGTGTTCTCCGGTTGCAGTCATAAGTCAACTAGAAGTAGATGAGCTAAGTAATGCTGATGGCCTAAGAATGAATTATCCCATCTGTTCTAGTCCTCGCCTTACAAACTCAGAGATGTTAAAATCTCTACCGAGCCAGCTTGAACATTTACCTCCTGAACATCAAAAGGACATAATGGTCCTCATTAATGAATACACATGTTTGTTCAATGATGTACCAAAACCTACAACAGTTCTAAAACATGACATAGATGTTCAAAATGCAAAACCCATCAAACAGCATCCTTATCGTGCTAATCCCACAAAACGCTCTTTAATGAAACAGGAAACTGAATATCTGCTGGAACATGGTCTAGCCAAACCTAGTCAAAGCCCCTGGAGCTCACCTTGTTTATTAGAAACCAAGTCAGATGGTTCACCACGTTTTATCACTGACTTTCGTAAGGTAAATTCTGTCACTGTACCTGACGCCTATCCGCTCCCCAGAATTGAAGACTGTGTGGACAATATTGGAGCTGCAAAATATGTTACAAAGTTGGACCTTCTCAAGGGGTATTGGCAAGTCCCTTTGACTGAAAGGGCTTCCAACATTTCAGCTTTTGTGACCCCAGATGACTTTTTGCAGTACACTGTCATGGCATTTGGCATGTGTAACGCTCCAGCTACTTTTCAGAGGCTGATAAATACAGTACTGTGTGGTGTCTCCAATTGTAGTGCTTATTTAGATGACCTGGTGGTATATACTGAAACCTGGCAGGAACACTTGCAAATACTATACCAAGTATTTCACAATTTGGCTCAAGCTTCCTTGACCCTTAACCTGGCAAAGTGTGAATTCGGCAAAGCTACGGTAACATATTTAGGCAAAGAGGTGGGCAGGGCCAAGTCCGTCCCCTCAACGCTAAAGTGGTGGCAATTAATGATTACCCTACACCCAAAACCCGCCGTGAGCTGCGTAGATTTCTGGGTATGGTTGGCTATTACCGGAATTTTTGCAGAAATTTCTCCTCAGTAGTGCAACCGTTAACAAATCTACTTAGCCCAAAAACTGACTTTGTTTGGTCAGATGAGTGCCAGAATGCTTTTGCAAGTGCTAAGTTTCTTCTTTGTCACACCCCAGTATTAGCTGCACCGGATCTGACCAGACCATTTAAACTAGAGGTGGATGCCAGCACTGTTGGAGCTGGAGCTGTGCTAATACAGGAAGATTTGCAGGGTTTAGACCATCCTGTTTGTTATTTCTCTCGTAAGTTCAACAAACATCAACTGAACTATTCCACCATTGAAAAAGAAACCTTGGCTCTATTATTGGCTCTTCAGCACTTCCACGTATACCTTGGTTCCAGTAGTTTACCTATTGATGTGTTCACTGATCATAACCCCTTAGTTTTCCTTTCTCGCATGTACAACCACAATCAGCGACTTATGCGGTGGGCATTACTTCTACAGGAATACAATCTAAACATTCAACATAAAAAAGGAACAGAAAACGTTCTTGCAGATGGCCTTTCCAGGTTGTGAGTATGGTTTTTGTGTATATATATGTATGTGACATTTAGTAGTTTACAAAACTGGGTTTTGTAATTTAAGGGGGGGAGTGTTACGGCCCCTGGCCTCTTGAGGCTGTACATGCTCCTTTTTCTTTTGTTAAGCAGGATCAGCTGTGACAACACTTATTCTGATTGGTTGCCTGGAAGCTGCAGGAGACACACACCCTTGGATCAGCAGATCGTGGCCAGCCAATCAGATGCTGATGAGCCTCACCTGTACCTTTAAAAGGCTCTTGGAACAGTCCTTCAGGGGGACAGCTAGTAGGAAGAGGTTCTGTAAAGCTGTTCCCCTACTTTTTGTTTGATGCTGCTTTGTAGAGCACTTGGAACTTTGTTTGCTACTGCTAAAGCAGTTTGATTGTGTGTGCTGCTACTAGCTTGTGCTAGGGAGGTTTGGTGTTCCCTTTGTGTCTTTTGATTTGGATTGTTTGAGTTACCTTTGGACTGATTTGTTTGAACTTTTGTAATTTAATTTGCACTGCTCAGTCTTACATTTGTTAGTCATTTTCTTTTGTTTCAATTGGGTTATGTTGTACTTTGTTTTGGTTCTGTGAAACCCTTTTTTGTAATAAATCACCTCTTTTATTTAATTCTTTTTCTCTGGACATTTTTATGTTACCGCCCCTGGACCCCTAGACCTTGGGGGCGTAACACTAATACACTGAAATGCTTTGACCCAACTCTTTTGTAGCGCTGGCTGTGTGTTCAGGGTCATCGCCTCAACAAGTTTCCAGGTTTTTGCAATCTCCAGCGGCTTTTCTTCCAGGACCGCCTTAAATGTAAATAGATCTGCAGGCTCTTTACATTTCTACATGAAAGACTGATGCAGTTCCACTCCAAAACAGTTGGTGGCATCTTACACACCATACACTTACATATACAGGTGTATATTTATGAGGTTTGGGCAATAAGTCAATAACGATACACATCAGAATACACACATTGTCAATATCAACAGAAATTAATTCCATTAGAATTTTTATAATTCCACAGAACTGCAATCCAGAACCGCACGGCATTCTGGGAGATGTAGGCAGAGGAAAGACTTTAGCCACTCAACTTCTCACGGCCAAGTACGCAAGACTTACTAACTGCCTCACTCTTTGGTTACCTAGCAACTCACTCACTCTTTGGTTACCTAGCAACAACTTGTTGAGCAACATGTGCAGCAGCAGGTTAAGGTTTGGCTTCTGTGCCTCATAACTGCTTAAAAATAGAAAAACAACGGCGCGGGGTTGAAACTGAGGGTAAAACAGGAAACTGGTTTGCCGGTATTTAAAATACTTAAAACAAAAAACGAATCAATAGTTATCGATAAACTGATATGAAACGCTTATAATGCGATACGTTTTTCACCCATATAGCCTAGTCAAGAAAATACAGATGTTATAATTCACACAGGACTTGGGTTACTTATTAAGCAGCTTTTCACATCAATTAACTGACATGTATTAGGAATATTATTAGTAATGTGAAAATCAGAAATGTATTTTTTAGGAAACATCTAATTTACTTCCTGTTCATAACTGTGTATTTATTTATTTTTAAATACATACATTTATCTTCAGTAAATCGCTTTTTATTTTTCCTCTATTTGCACATATTTAAATCAATCTGTGTCTCATCTTTTATACAGACAAATAAAGCTTAAAATTGCCTGGTTACAACTGAAGCGTCTCAACTTTTAGGAGCGTTTCATTCCACAGGGAACATGTTTTATAATGCGTTTTATTAGAAGTATAATGGAAAGCCATTGTGGGTAATTTGGCCGATACATCATGTGTTTATCATTACCTTTTAAACAGCACTTAAACTCAGTACATAATGATTTCCGACAGTCATAAAAACTGGCTACTGTGTAAAAAACAAGGGCTTTTATGCTTAAATTGACACTTTTCTACAGGTATTTCTTTGCTCAAGCCAGCAGCTTCATGTCATATGAAGTCAAATTCAGGAACTGTGAAGTTTACACTAAGATCAATAAACTAGAGCGTCTAACAAGAGGAGAAAGAGGAAGATGTGGATCAATAAACATCCAGAAGGACAGAAAACTACAACACGTTTAAGTGGAAAGGACTGAAGGATCTTTACTCTGGAAGATGACGAAGATGATGAGAGACAGAAAGAGACAGGATTGTCTCGGCATGGAGGAGTAATCTTCCTCTGCGATGATGAACACTTCTCACTTCAAATAAATCATCAACAGACGACAGCAACTCTGGTCGATAGCGAAAGAGTTCGAAAGACGTTTTTCTGACTGCAAGTAGCTCACTTAGAGAGGAGGTATGAGGCAAAATTCACATTTTAATGCTTTTGTACTTCCATTTGAGATTTTACTACTTCTAAAAACAACCCAGAGTGCTTAAAAAAAAAAAAAAATCACTCATCTGGTTTTTGGCATCGAGTTAATGTTTTTAGTATCTGGAAAATGACAAAATCTTACCACGTATTTTTGTCTGGTTTCTAGCGCAAATATTTTAGTACATTTACAGTAATACAAACAAACTCACAAGTATCTTTTCAGCAAAACATAGGAGCTTGTTTTAAGTAAATATTTCCTTAATATTGATGAAAAAGTATGGACCACTTGCAGATTATTACACTATTAAGATACGTTTTCATGTAACAAGTGAAATAATCTGTAAATGGAGCTACCTTTTATCATCAATAATTAAGAAACAAGTTCATATTTCTAACTGAAGTTACTTGTAAGTTAGTTTTATCTTAGTTCAAGTATACAAAAATATTTACCTAGAAACCAGATTAAACTCACTTGGTAAAATGTTGTTTTTGCAGTGGAACTAATAAAAAAATGTTTGTAATGTAACGTCACAAATCACCAGGCACTGTCTCGTTACCTAGCAACCTTAGCAAAGCCCAGTCCGTCACCTAGCAACCCAAGCAGAATTCCAGCACTTTTGATCAGCCAGTGTATGTACAGTACAATGGCTGCCGGAAAAGACATGTGTTTTGTTGTTTACTTACAGTCCAGAAAGCACTTACTGTACTGTAATTGTGCAGTTGGCCCTAGTAATGCTTTTCAAATATGAAAGGTTATATAATCTGTTTGCAGCCATTTTCATGTGCAAGTGCAAACACTGAGCCGTTGAGATGTAAAATCTCATAATCTACGAATGATTTTGAGCAAAAAATGTAAGGAATATGTTTTGTATCACCGTTAGGGTTATTCCAACCTGTTCAAGGAAGCATAATAGATCACCTTTAAAGTTTTAAGTGGAAACCTGACAGACTGTTACTGGGACAAAGACACAGAGGGTCAACCAGACATTCAACAGCTTGATCCAACTATTAAAACCCTGATCAAAATACAGAAATCTTACCAGCTGAGGTCCAATAAACCAAGGCAGTGACTCCATAATTAAACTATTATGGAGCATAAAAGCTCAACTGTCAAAAATAAAACCAATGGAGCAAAAACACTGGCCTTCAAGGTCTTTTTCAGGCCTGTAAAGCCTTCACAGTAAAAAGTTCCCTCAAAACGAGGCCGTACGTCTGTGAAGGCTCATTTATTGGATTTTTCTCTTATGACACACTTTTAAAAAGAAGCCAACAAACCTTGGGATGTCCTTGATAAGACACCTGAAATGTGGAGCAACGGCATTGATGGCAAGTCTGTAGGATAAGAAATGCAACGATTCAGTAATTACTCTTCAAGGTCTGCAGCACAAAGCTCAATCATGTTGAAACGCACCTGACTGAAGGTTTTCATGTGGAAGTAATGGAAACATGCGTTCACAGCAGCTACAACTTAGAGGATGAATTCATCAAAATTAACATTTTTTAATTGGATTTCTTGTCAAATTCCTCAATTCCTAAAGCACAATCTGTGCTAAAACATAACTAGAAATTGTAATAGTGCCTGGTATAGTCAGAGTTCGGGAGTAACTAGTTACATTTACTCAATTACATTTACTTGAGTAACTTTTTTTAATTAATGCATTTTAGAATTATTTTACTAATTTGTGTTTTTTACTTTTACTTTAGTAATTTTATTATAAAGTATCGCTACTCTTACTTGAGTAAAATTTCTGGACTTTCTGAATGAAAAACCAACATGTTTTAACTTATAGAAACAGACACCAGCAGCTTTTGTTGCTTCAGTTTCATATTCAAAGAAACTGATTTGGAAAACATTTCTTTTACCTGACTTTGTTATTTTTTGTTAGTTATATGGATTATTGTCATTTTATTCCTTAAAATACCAAAATTTCTACTAACCTTCATATTTTGGTCCGTTTGATGATGTAATTTTAACAGCTACTCAGTACTTGTGCTTGCAATGGTCCCGTTTCCAACTAACGTATGAAAGTGCCAGCGGTCCGTCCCCGAACCTTTCCGTTCTGTCTGCTGCAGCGAGGTCCTGCTCGTTTGGACCGTTTCACTTTCCCCCTCTTTATTTTTCTACATCGTGAGCCGCTTAAAGATGTGGCGCCCTCTGCTGGATGGTGCCAAACTAAAACACTAAAACAGTTTAATCGGTTGGAAACAATTTTAAATAAATGAATGAAACCAATAATTAATAGTAAGTTTATTCATGTTTTGCATTCGTATGGAAGACCGTGTTTTAGTAGGATTAAAGTTGTGGCAACTGGTTCAACTATTTTTTCTTTTAGGCATTCACACACAGTATGGTAGTTACATTTACTCTATGCTGTACTTTTTACTTTTACTTGAGCAATTTAATTATGAAACATTTCTACTCTTGAGTAAAATGTCTAGATTCTTTTCCCACTAAATAAAAAACAAACATGTTTTAACAACAATATTTAACAATTTTTTTCCACTGAGTTATGCAACATCTATTGATCAACCACATAAAATCCCAGCATTATAAATTTAAGTTTGTGAAATAAATCTATTAATTTGGACCTAAAGAGGAGCGATCTAGAGTCATTACACAGCTTCTGTTATTACAGCAGGAAACTAGAGATCAGGCCCAAAATCATCTGGCATGATTTTGATAGTGTTCAGGTTGGAGCACTACAGGACGTGCTCCAACCTGAACCGTCAAAGACACATAAAGTCAATTACAAAGTCAGCCTTCTATCACCTGAAGAACATTTTGAGGAGTAAAGGACTAAAGTCTCAGCATTATAGAAACTCATCCTGGTACTTTAGTCACATTGATTACTGTACCAGTGTCTTCATAGATCTGCCTAAAAAAAATCAATCAGATCCACAATGTTGCTGCTGGTGTTCTGACTAAAACCAAGAATATAGAGAAAATCATGCCAGTTCTAAAGTCCTTCCACTGACAGAGAGAACTTTTAAATACTATTAGTTTATAAATTACTAACAATTTAGCACCACAATACAATAAAGATCTGCTGCTGTTGTATCAACCTTCCAGACCTCTTGGGTCTTCTGGTTCTGGTTCTGCTAACTTCCTTTAAATCTAAAAATCCACCTGGTTAGATTTGATTTTGATTAATAGTAGCAGGTGAACCATTGATCAATTTATTTAATATATATATTGATGATTTTGTTGATGGTACTTAAAATGTAATGCTTGTTACTGGTTTCACAGTTGGTGACTGTATAATATTTTCATAATTTTTTTTTAATGGTTTTATGATATAAAGCGCTTTATGTGTAATACAAATAAACTTTAGTTGAATCACTAACTAAAGTAGGATAGTCAGACTCCCTCCTTAAAACATTCATTCAGTTAATCATCTTCCAGGTTTTCCTTACGGCTGATTTTTCTGTCCTTCCTGCTCTTAAACACGCCTTAATGCTGAGTTGATCCAGCGTCTGCTGAAGGTGAAAGCTGATTGGCTGCAGCCTCTCTGCACTGACACGTGATTTACAGGAAAGAGCTCAAACTGTTTCTGTTTCAGGAAGTGAAACTCACACAGTCACTGTGACTTAGAACAGAAATGGAGCAGAATCAGCTCGACCGAGAAACTTTCTCCTGTTTGATCTGTCTGGATCTACTGAAGGATCCGGTGACTACTTCCTGTGGTCACAGCTACTGTATGAACTGTATTGAAACCCACTGGGATGGAGAGGATCAGAAGAGGATCCACAGCTGCCCTCAGTGCAGGGAAACATTCATACCGAGGCCTGTGCTAAAGAAGAACACCATGCTATAGCAGCTTTAGTGGAGCAGCTGAAGAAGACTGGACTCCAAGCTGCTCCTGCTGATCACCGCTATGCTGGACATGAAGATGTGGCCTGTGATTTCTGCACTGGAAGAAAACTGAAAGCCATCAAGTCCTGCTTGGTCTGTCTGGCCTCTTTCTGTGAGAAACACCTTCAGCCTCATTATGATTCAGCTGCTTTTAAGAAACACAAGCTGGTGGAGCCGTCCAAGAACCTCCAGGACAACATCTGCTCTAAGCATGATAAGTTGTTGGAGATATTCTGCCGCACTGATCAGAAGTGTATCTGTTATCTCTGCACCATGGATGAACATAAAGGTCATGACAAAGTCTCAGCTGCAGCAGAAAGGACTGAGAGGCAGAGAGAGCTGAAGGAGAGACGAGGAAACATCCAGCAGAGAATCCAGGACAGAGAGAAAGATGTGAAGCTGCTTCAACAGGAAGTGGAGGCCATCAATCACTCTGCTGATAAAACAGAGGAGGACAGTGAGAAGATCTTCACTGAGATGATCCGTCTCCTCCAGGAAAGAAGCTCTGAGGTGAAGCAGCAGATCAGATCCCAGCAGGAAACTGAAGTGAGTCGAGTCAAAGATGTTCAGGAGAAGCTGGAGCACACTGTAAAATGTAAAAGTAAAGTGTACTCAAAAAGAAAAGTGACCTGAACTCATTCCAGCTTAGTCTGTTCACTATACTAACTTAAACTTAGCAAAGACAACTTTCTACTGAGGCAAGTAATCAAACTCATCAGCAGCAAGTAACCCGAACTTGGAGTTATGAGTGAGCAAAACGCATCTGCATAACCAGCAAAAAACTCGGCATCATTCGGCAGCTCTCGTTGAACGCACATGCGCATTGGACACTGACGAGTGACGTCGTGTTTGAAAGAAGCTCCAAACTGTCAACAATACGGCGGTTGCTGCAGCTAAGTTTGGTCACGGTAAGTCCCACTGTTTTTTAGCAAACTTATATTCGTTATCTCGGCCGTATAATTCATCCGTAAGTCCAGGTTTTGAGGTTAACTTTATGTGTAATGATTTAGCGATGCCTGGGACTAACGTTAGTCGAAAATATCATGTTTATTTAGTGGCAACAAGATGGAGCGGCAGTGCAAAAAGCTGTCCGCAAAAAAACAAAAGACGGAAAAGGGATAAGGATAAAGATGTTGGCGGGTTAAAAAAGCCGCTGTACTGTTATAGAAGGCTTATGATGAGTAGACTGCCATAGGTGGGACAGCTGTAAACTGTAGGAGAAGCAGCCGTGATGAAGAAGTGTAGGGTCACCAGATTTGGGTTTCTGAAAAGGAGGACACTTCTTTTTTTGTTGGCGGGGGGGTAGAATCGGCGGACACACATGCGCCAACGGGGGGTGGGTGGGGGGATAGAACCAGCGGTAGCATTAAGAATCGGTAGCACATGTGTGTACATGTGCTACCGATTTCTTTGCCATACAAAGAAACCTGGAATGGAGTAGTGGAACGGAGTGGCAATGTAATCACAATGCACAAGCTATGTAATGTGTTTTGAGGCAGTTGACCAAAATCCCTAACGATTTTTAAATTCCCCCCGGACATTTCTTTAGGTCTGAAAAGTAGGACATGTCCGGGAAAAACAGGACGTCTGGTCACCCTAAAGAAGTGTTATGTTGATATGTAATTGTGGTGTTACTTCTATTGGTAGGACTGCGAAGACCTAGACACACCCCATTGTCTCACACCCCCATTGGGATCCTGACCATCATTCCTGAGGACAGGCAGGCCTCCACTGACTCACTGCACCTCCAGTCTTCAAGTACTGCCATCATTTTGGAAGGAAGTCTTGTCATGAATGATCTTGGGAATCTTCCACATGCCATGTGCTTGCTCTTTGGACTTATTTATACTCTGAATTTGGAGTACCCTCTACAACTGAAGTACACCTTTGACTTCATCCAAAGGGTGCTTCTCTCACTTGGACATAAATCCCTAAAACCAAAAATACAATCACTCAAAAATCTTCTGATGCAATGAGTGAATGTGATGTGACATTATGGATCAACGTTGATACCTTTACCCTTATTGGAAAAGTGATTTTTATTTCTTGTTTGATTCTGTTTTTGTTGGAGAGAGCATCATTGCACTTGCAGACTACTAAATGGTTTTATGTTAATGAGGAAGAAACATTACTTCACTTCACTACTTCATTATTTACTTTATCAATGTTATGATAAATGTTGGGCTCTAGTATTGAGAATTGAGTTTTTGTTTCACACCAGTCAACAAAGACATTTAAGCAGGGATTCTCAAAGTTTTAAAGACTGAGGGCCATTTGAAGGTTTCAATATTAGTTTGAGGGCTACCCTATAAAAAAAAGTAGTGTGTTTTTTTTTCCTTAAAAAAGTCTATGGAAAACTTTGTTTCCAGGTTAGTGTGTATGTAACCACACTTGAGAACCTTGTATTTAAGGTAAACTTGTTTAATTATTAAACATTTTTTTCCATTCAAACTGTCTGTTGGCTCTTCGTTCCAATAACTTAACACTTTTGGTTCATCTTACTTGAACATATCAAGGCAATCGGTTTCCTGATATTTTGCAAGTAATGTGAACTCTTAAACATAACTTATTTTTATGAGTACTGCTTAATTGACATAACTCACAATTTGAAGTAGTCATAATTGACATTTTATAGTCAACTTTACTAATGATTTTGAGTTAACGGCACTCAGGTTTACTGCCATTGCATGAGTTGTCTGAATGAATATTTTACAGTTAACCCAATTAATGATTTTGAGTTAACGGCACTCAGGTTTACTGTCTTTATCTGAGTGGTCTAAACATAGTTATTTTTAGCAATAACACCTTAAAATGAATTAGCTACTTTACTTGAAGATTTTGAGGCAATCGGTTTCCTAACTTTTTTTAAGTAAAGTGAACTTATTACTTTTTACAGTGCAGGAGATCACTGAGCTGAAGAGGAAAGACGCTGAGCTGGAGCAGCTCTCACACACAGAGGATCACAACCAGTTTCTCCTCAACTACCCCTCACTGCCAGCACTCAGTGAGTCTACACACTCATCCAGCATCAACATCCGTCCTCTGAGATACTTTGAGGACGTGACAGCAGCTGTGTCAGAGCTCAGAGATAAACTACAAGACGTCCTGAGAGACTCATGGACAAACATCTCACTGACGGTATCTGAGGTGGATGTTCTACTGTCGGAACCAGAACCAAAGAGCAGAGCTGGATTCCTAAAATGTTCATGTGAAATCACTCTGGATCCAAACACAGCAAACACAGAGCTGGGACTATCAGAGGGGAACAGGAAGGTGACAGGAATAAATGAGGATCAGCCCTATTCAAGTCACCCAGACAGATTCACTGGATGGTTACAGGTTCTGAGTAGAGAGAGTCTGACTGGACGTTGTTACTGGGAGGTGGAGAGGAGCGGGACATGTGTTTATATATCAGTTGCGTACAAAACTATCAGCAGAGCAGGAAGTGGGAATGAATGTGGATTTGGATTTAATGACAAATCTTGGGCATTACACTGTTCCCAAAACAGTTTTAGTTTTGGTCACAACAACATCTGGACCTCCATCTCAGGTCCAGTTTCCTCCAGAGTCGGAGTGTACCTGGATCACAGAGCAGGTATTCTGTCCTTCTACAGCGTCTCTGAAACCATGACTCTCCTCCACAGAGTCCAGACCAGATTCACTGAACCGCTACTGGCTGGAGTTGGGGTTGGTCACGCTGAGGACTCAGCAGAGTTCTGGAAACCCGGATAGATCAGGATTCCTTGTTCTGATGTCGCTGCTGTTCTGTTCTTTATTTTTCTGGTGTAAATGTATTTCTCTGTGTTCTAGGAGACATAAAGAAAATCTCTGTTGATGTTTTCTTTCATTCTGACATGACAGAAATATTCATCCACACAGTAGCGGTTTCTGATATGGGGGACATGGGCAACTGCCCAGGATGGCAGTTTGTGGGGGCGGCAGGAACAATCAATCAATCAATCAAATTTTCTTTGTGTAACACATTTCAGCAGCAAGGTCTTTCAAAGTGCTCTACATCATATCAAACATAGAAACACAAAGTCATCAAGTGGGGGGTTCTTGCTTTTGCATCCATAAAAGGTTTATCGGTAACACTCCTACTGTGTTATATGAAACAAAATACCTATTGTATACCTTCAGTTATTACAGCAGAAAACTAGAGATTAGTTTGAACTCTGACATTTACAGTCACATGAAGACAGTTACAAAGTTAGCCTTCTACCACCTGGACATCATTTCCAGGATCAGAGGACAAATGTCTCAGCAAGATCTAGAGAAACTCATTCTTGAATTTCTCTTTAGTCGCATTGATTTGATTTAAACCAGAGTATAATCTTTGTTCTGTTGGCAGCAGAGCTTCAATAGCTCTTCTTTATAGGATAAAATGAATGATCGGCTCTCTCTTTGTCTGCTTACATTCACACATCGTCCTATTTTCAATGCTGCTTTACATGTAAAGCTCTGGAGTCTCACGCTGCATTTCAACGCTTCCTGCTGCACGGCTGTTATCAACCAGCCAACACCGAGCTACATTCAGGCTTTATTGCATTTCCATTGAGCGGAGCGTTATCTCTGCCGGCTTATGGCGATCCTTCATCAGGACTCGCTCTTCTCATCAATCCTGCACAACCTCACCTGCCTGATTGGCTGCCTCAGAGCAACAGAGCTCTGATTGGTTCAGCTGTGTTCTTCATTAGAGAAGAATTGGACGGCGCACTGACCCCTGGAAGCTTCCCACTTGATAAATGCCCCCACCTTCTTCCAGCCGTTCGCGCACACAAACAGGAAGCTGTGGCTCTGATAAAACTCACCTGCCTGCAGGCTGCTCTCACAAATCTTTGGTAAAATTTTGTCCAAAGTGCTTACGCTAGTCAAACATTAAGACGTGAAACACCAAGAGAGACTCATTTGCATTATGGATGCAGCCAAATGTGGCAGGTGCAGAAAATCTCTGCAGCGATCGACTCCTACGACATAATATATTTACACACATATCAGCTCAGCGTACTGCACCTTACAGTTCATTAGTACTCAGACTCATTCTGCATGCAACTGCAGTTACATTTAATTTAATATCCTGTAGTAGATTAACATCGAGCGCCTGCTGTTAAAAATAAGTTAAGCCTGATTAGCAGAAATGCATTAATTTACAGGCTGCAACACAAAATAAAAATATCTTTAAACATTTTAAATGTCAGCAGCAAACTTGGATTTGTTATAAATTATAACCTTTATTTTCCAAATATCTATCATATAATATGTTAAAAACATTTTAAGACAGAATTACCAACAGAAGGATTTGACTTTTGTTTAAGGGGGCATTACACTAAAAAACCCAAAATCTTACCAGGTATTTTTGTTCCCTGTGCAAATATCTTAGAAGACTTGGAAAAAAAACAACTTAAAAGTAACTTTTCAGAAAGACATAGAAGCTTATCTTAAGTTATTAGAAAGAAATCATACCACAACATTTCAACATAATTTTACCACATCACCTAATTTATCCTAAAGGTAGGCTAAACTGGTAGACTTACATGCTGGGGAGGATGATTACTGGGATAGTTACTGAATAGGAAAAATAAGAAAAATATGGAGAGGAAGTTTCATATCGAACCCAAAGCCCCCAACTGAACGTTTGTAATCGCACATGAAAATGTTGGCAAACCAATGTGCAATTGTACAACCATACATCTTTGAAAAGCAAAAGTGGAGCCGTCTGCACAACCACCAACTGGTTTCTGGACGGTAAGTCAACAATAAAACACTTTTCTTTTCTTTTACCTACAGAGGTAAAGCCAACTGACCAGACATGCTGGAGCTACGCTTGAGTTGCTAGGTAACAGTGGAACTCTGCTGTGGTTGCTAAGTAACAGTTAGTGTGTGCTGATTTGTCTTAATCTAGTTTAGTTTGAAAAATTAAAATACAGATTGTACTAATGATTCATATGCAACCACACGTTTGAACATTCATTAGGTTTTTGAAACGACTCATTTTCCAGACACCAAAAAAACATCAACTTGTTGCCAAAAACCGGTGTTTTGATTTGTTTTTTTAAAGCCCCTGGGTTGTTTTTAGAAGCAGTAGAGACCAAAATGGAAGCATAGAAATATACAAAATGTGAATTTTGTTTAATAGGTCCCCTTCAATGTATAAAAAGTGATTCATAATATTTAAATATTAGTGGGAGGCAAAGCGACATAAAAACTGAACAAGCTGCTACGTTTCGCTTTGCCTGCTCGGTAAAAGATGTTTCAGCCAGAATCTGGTGTCTGCACAAAACCAACACCTGCTTATTGAACACAATCAGAACATTAATCTCTGAATCATCAGCATGTTGCCTCTCAGCTCCTGCACAGCAATGCATCAAGGTGTCCAACTCGTCCGCAACAGCAGCTCCCTATCAGTCTCTTATCACTGCGGCGACAGAGGGGCTCTGCAGCCAGAACCTTCGGTACGCTAACAGGAGCTCCTCCGCCCTCCAATGCCCCCTTTCTGCTGGAGTCACAGCTCAGCGAGCCAGGAAGTGTTGGTGTAAGAGAGTTTAGGAACCGCCTGCCAGCAGCCGAAACAGCTGGAAGCTGACAGTCAATGGGAGAGCAGTGAATTATCCCAGCAACTGAAACGTCATTAAACTTGTTGGAAAAGGAGTGAAGAGGAAAACGCAGATAAATGTGCAATCTCTGCCAACAGGAACTTACCCAGAATGTGGGGCAATTTAAGAGAGAGAGAGAGAGAGAGAGAGAGAAAGAGAGAGAGAGAGAGAGACGAGACTCCAGACAGAGAAATTAACATGTTGTTATCATCATGTATGCTGTGGGTGGATCTTGTAGGAGGAGGAGCTGCTAATGTGTTTCTTTCTGCTTGACTAAACATCATTGTGGAAGGTTGGAAAGCAAAGCAGCCAAGCGTTGCACAATAAAGGAACTTAATGAAAATTAATTAGATTAAAGCTCAAAATTAAAGATAGACTATTTGGACGTTAGTTCATCAGAGTTACATTTTCAGAATGAGAAAATAATGTAGAGAAATGTTGATAACTTATATTTAAAGGTGAGGTATTAGGTTTATGGGGGGAACAAAGCATGTTAATTACTTTTTTTTGCTCAAAATTATTCTTAGATGATGAGATTTTAGTCTTTTTAGGTCTTTTGGTCACTTTAAATCCAAATAAGCTGCTGCTGCTGGTCAGATATGCAACCTTACATCTTTGAAAAGCAGAAGTGGTGCCTCCTGCACAACCAACAGGAATGAAGCTAGTGGTTTCTGAAGAGCATCAACAAAACACTTGTTTTTTCGAGCAGCCATTGTGCAGCGCATACAGCGATGAAACCAGCTGACCAACTGTGCTGGTTGCTAGGCAACGGAGCTGGGCTACACTTGGGTTGCTAGGTAACGGGCTGCGTCTGCCGATTTGTGGCTTTTGAAATGGCTCATTTTCCAGACACCAAAAAATATTAACTTAATGCTACACACGGGCTGTTTTTATTGTTGCATGTTTTTTAGTGCTTGTGCTGTTTTTAGAGGAAATCCAAATGGAAGAATAAAAATGTGCAACATGTCAGTTTTGGACATTGCATCCCCTTTAAAATCCTGCTGAAATGGCTCCATGTTTAATTCCTACCACGAAGTCGTGGTTGTTTTGAGAGATTGTGATTGTCTGACAGATTTTAGCTTAATGCTACACTGCCCCCTATGGGTGTGGCATGACACAACATCACTAATTAGTGTAACTAAGTGGGTTTTACTTTTCTTAAGAAAAATAATCCTGTTCACACCTGATGGGTTTAAACCCATCAGGTGTGAACAGGATTATATTATAAGAACAAATATCTCTGCAATATTGTTTTAAAAAGACGCAGCTTTTTAAAGCTACACTTACAGAAGGCGTTTGATTGTAAGCAGAAATTCTATTTCCTATAAAAAGCAGACAAAATCTTTTTAAGAATTCCTTTGTTTTTCCTTAGAATTTTATTTTTCAAAATTCAGACTTTTTTGTCTGAATTTTCTCTTTTTTTCCACAGAAATTGGACTTTAGTCTGAGAATTCAATCATTTTTTTCTCAGAATTTATTTTTCTTCAGAATTTAATCGTTTTCATTCTAATTTAGTCTTTTCCTCAGAATCCAGACTTTCACCTTCTGAAATTAAATGTCAATTATTTTTCTGTCCCCAGTGGCCCTGATATTCTTCCGTACCGAAGTCTATGAATTGACCTGATAAAACCTTTTCTTCTGGCAGGAGAACCTGAGGAGACGCGGCTCGTTCGAGCTGACAGGAAGTCTATTCTACTCCCTCTTCCTGGATAAATATTTGATCTTCTGGACTGTGATGGGTATTGATTAGCATCTTTACCCGCTCTTTATAGATCCGACTGCGATCACTGTTCACATAAACACATCCATACTTCAAACCTCCAAATGTCAAATCACATTGTGGATTTAACAAAAGCCATTTAATGTCTTTTTAAAGCGTTTACAGCGAGTATCCGAGGTGCTTTATCAGATTACGAGCTACAGGCCTGTTAACAGGTAAGACTGAATTACTGCAGCGTCCTTGAGTGTGTTGGTTTTTCAGCAAATAGCCTCTTTTGAATCTGTTTACTCCAGTTAACAATTGATCAATTAATAAATTAGTTGACGATTATTTTAAGAATCGATTAATAACAATGAATCTGATTAATCGTTTCAGCCGTAAGATAAAAACTTTCAGTTTGCTTGGACATATTCTTCAATTCCAACTTCTAGTCTTTCACATAATTTATATTTTACTTTTAACACCTTAAACCTAATCTTTAAAATATGAAGATACAGCAGAAATCCCAGCCACTTTCCACTCATCCCAGTCCCACATCTCATCTGTCAGTGGGAAGATGCTCCCATGATACTGGGTCGCCTCTCGTCCTACATTAAGCAGTCATGGTTCTTATCGGCTACAGCAACAATTTAATTACACCGTGCAGGAATCAATCAGCTGCAAACGCATCAGATTGGATCTGATTTGGTTATACTGATTGGTTCTGACAGACGATAATATGTCCAGAAAAGGGAGATAAAATGAAACGTAATTCAATTCCAAGGAAGCAGTTTTGGTTTTCTGTCTCTACGTACTACAAATTATCCATCACCAGCAGGAGGAGTTTTCAGAAATCTGACTTCGGTTTGGAAAATTTTACGTCTAATTTTAATTAGCAAAAAATTTATGAGTACACACTGAATTTAAGTGGTGTCTTTAGTGACTTATTTGGTTTTTAAAAGCGTTGGTTTGTTTCACACCAGTGATTGGAGCCTTTGGAGACAGAAAAAAAAATAGAAGTACATTTCTGACAAAAAAAATCTCTGTAATTTTTAGATTAGCATGAGAAATGTTCAGAAAAAAAAAGAAAATGTCTGAGTTTCAAAGTCACAAATTTTCAGAAAAAAAGATAAATTTAATAAATGTTTCTAAAAAAAAATTGTTTGAAAAGTTACAATTTGCTGGAAAAATAAACAAAAAGTTTTTTTAGATTAATCCAGAAATGTTTAAGAAAAATAACATTTGAAAACTTTAAAATGTTCAACTTTTGTAAATTTTGAGTTTCAAAAGTTGGAAATTTTCTAGAAAAAAACGGAAATTTTGAGATTAATCTTCCTCTAAACTTGCAACCACTAAAATCTGACGCTCTTCCATTTTCGTTTACATTTTGTGAAGAAGGAAGTTGAGCTCCGTGTCTTCTTCAGAGGGTTTTCTGTTGTTTCCTTTAATGGTTCTTGCTGCAGCGCCCCCACAGGCCAGAAGGGGAACATGTTTTTCAAAGTGTTTGACGCGATGCTGTGTGAAAGCGAACAGCAGCAGCTGAAAATGTAATAAATGTTGCAATTTTGTTCCCCAGTCGAACCGAGTCCACTGGACCATCAGGTGTGGTAACACCTGTAGTTTAGGGAGAGCTGACCAAAACCTGGAGTTTAAAATAACTAAAATATGCAGAAAATTTGAAATAAAATAATTGAACTTTTAATTAAAAGTTTAATAAAATAAACTGTTGAGACTAAAAATATTTATGGAAATAGATTATTAAGGATGCAGCAATTTTAATTAATTTGGCCTTCATGGAAAATAGAAACAGAATTGAATAGTTTATCAATAAGAATAAATTATCTTTGTAGCTCTCTGCTATGAATTATGATCTTTTAATGCAGTACATCACGACGCTCTAATTTAAACATCCTCCAACTGTCAATTAAAAGCTACATATACTTTCATTTATCCATTATGTTGTGTATTACACTTCAATGACACACTTCATTACAGCATCCAGTGAAGCTGTTGACCTGCAGCAAATGGATTTCCTAACAACCGCTCATTAACAGTTCCTGTTTAAACCAACAGGCTTTGATGTTTGCAGTCTTCCCTAATCTGGCTGCGTTTCCTCCTGGCTGCAGAGCAGAACCAGGTGCTGCTGATCAACCCTCCGGTTCTGGGTCCTCGGTCCTCGGCCCAGCAGCTGAGCACACGCCGTCCCCGGATCGATAGCAGCAGAGAGCGCGTATTGATTACGTGTGTAAGTGATACGAGCGATGGGGGATGGAAAAGGAGGCGGGGTGAAAAAGTGACTGGATGCAGCTTAGTGGTGAAACTCGTTCATGTTTGTAACTGAGGACGACGGTCTCTGCTGCATGCATAAAGTCAGAGGTGGGCTGTAACTAGTTACTTTTACGTTTTAAAAAAACGTGCTTTTAGCAATACTGAACTTTTACTTTACTCAGATGTGTGCAGAGCACAAAAAAAAAACTACTGAAGTAAGAGAAGATCTACTTCAACTTATTTTTACTCAAGTAAAATTAAAAAGTAGCCATTCAAGAAATTACTGGAGGAAAAAAAGTATTTGGTAAAAAGTTTACTCAACTACTGAATCAATTAATATTTATATAAATTACATCATCAAAATATAACATTAAGTGTACATTTTGGTATTTTAAGGACAAAAATGACAATAATCCATAAAAATAACAAAACCAGGCAACAGATTTTTTTTTTCCAAATCAGTTTCTTTATATAAAAAACTTTTAAAACTTCAACAGAAACTGCAGGTGAGTGTCTGTGTCTGATGGTTTTTGGTTAAAACATGTTTGTTTTTCATTCAGAGGGTAGAAAATACAGAAACTTTACTCGAGTAAAAGCAGCGACACTTCAAAATTAAATTACTCAAGTAAAAAGGTGTAGTGTAATAAAAGTGCATTTTACTCAAGTGTAATGGAGTAAATGTAATTAGTTACTACCCAAATCTGCTTTTACAACTTTATAAATTTAATTTTTAAGATTAATAATGACAACATATTGATCTGCAACGAAAGATTATTTTAGTTAGCGATTAATATATCAATTACTCAACTATAATGACGATTAATCGATTACTCCGATTGCTCATCAATTATTTGGGAAAAAACAAGCATTAGAAATGCTTCATAATGACAAAATATAGCGCTGCAACTAAATTATTTCAGTTACTGATTAATGTACCGATTATTCTGGCGATTAGTTGGATGAAAAAGCGAAACGCCTGCAGGTGTAACTGCAGTGAAGTCACCGCTGTTAAATGTTTTAGGCTGAAAACAAATGCAGGAAAAACTCTTCAGATTTGTTTCTGGAGAAAACAGAAACTATTTATTCTTTTCCTTTCTCCTCACAGCTATGAACTGCTTCACAGAAAATCCCATTTAAATACTTTTACCATCTGATTTTGATGTGACAAAAGGTAGAAAAGTTAATAAAATATGGAAACGCTGCAGCTTTGCTTGTTGAAATTCAAACTGAATCATGAGATAAAGAAACCTGCTTGATTTCATCGACTGCTTTCACCTCATTAGCATTCATTGTGTGAAACTACTGACCCATAAAGAACAATTTGTTCACCCAGCTGTAGCTCTGATGTTACAACAGCACACAGAGCAACGCATTAGTTCTCTGTTGGAACAATTTGACACAACTGCTGTTACATTTAAAAACATAAATCCAAATTTATTCAGCTCGCTTATTATTTTCCCGCTAAATACGGAACTCCAGTACAGAGAGCTTGACCTGTGTGTGACCTCAGCGGCCATTTAGTTTCCCAGACGGAATGTTTGAAACCAGGAGAAACATCTGATTCAGCACCTAGCCTAGCCTAGCTTAGCCTAGCCTAGCCTAGCCTAGCCTAGCTTAGCCTAGCCTAGCCTAGCCTAGCTTAGCCTAGCCTAGCTTAGCCTAGCCTAGCCTAGCTTAGCTTAGCACTCTCATAGGGATTAAAGTGTTCAACTACAGCAGGGGACACAACATGCTAAAGATTCAAGGAAGTAAATATAAATATTGCATTTACACTGATGCTGTTACATCCAAAAGATAAGAATAGATGAGATTTTAAGAAGCTGAAACGTGTTTAGAGTCAACATAAGACGGCATATTGGGGCAATTTGAAAAAAAGTCAATTTCCACCAAAACCTCAGACATTAATTTCAGTAATCCTCCAGAAAAAAAAAAGTTTAATATTTTTGACATTTGAAACTCTGACAGTTTCCAAAAGTTGAAGGTTTGAAATTTCCATGTTTTTTTCCAAGAATATTTCTGTGATAAATCTCAAAATGTTAGGTTTTTTTCACACATATTTTTGACTGAGCTCAGAAATTACCTTGGGTTTTTCAGAAAATGTCTGAGATTAATATTTTAAAAAAATCTAGCAAAAAAAAAAAAACGACATTTCTGAATCTCAAATGTTTAACATTTTTGACTTTTAAAGCTCAAACTTTTTTTTCTTTGTAGAAAAATTTCTACAAAAATTCTAGGACAAATGTTTTTTCTCAAAATTTTACTTTTCAAACTGAGAAATTACATGGTTGTTTTTTTTTAGAAATGTCTAAATTTCTCACCTTATTTCTAGCAAATTTTGAAATTTTATGTTTTGTCTAGAACATTTCAGAGACTAAACTCAAAATTTTGTTTTTTGGTTGAACTTTATTACCCTTTTTCCTACCTAACACACCATTGTGAAATAACATAAATCCTGCAGCAACTACAGCAGAATATGATTAAAAAAGTCATTCATAATCCAAGCTGTAACAGTTTCTGAAAAATTGTCAAATAAATACTTCATCATCCGATGTTCATCTAACAGTAATTTTCTAAATGTTCCCTCAGCGGCGATTTTCACCTGTGTACCAATTATGTTTCCACATCCCTGCAGGAATTTCACAGATTTGCACCGAGTGTTTTCCTCTGCTTCCTGTAACAAAGCGAACCGTTTCCTCCTCTCCCTCGCTGTTTGAGTCGCTCTCCAAACCTGGCAGATTTACGCCGGGGCGTCCATAATGGAGGCGAGGCTGAGGTTAAGAGGCTGTGGAGAGATCGGCTGGAGGAACGAGAGGAAGGTGTGGCTCCACACTTGCTGCTGCAGATGAAAACCTTTTTCTTTCTGCTCTTCATTCGTCCTTATCAGAGCTGAAATTCCTGGTGTGTAAAATTGAATTCCAGCATATTTCCTAGAGTGAAGATGGGATGACAGGAATGGAAAACACACAGTTGGAAAGAAGGTGTGGGAGCCTCTACTGGAAACATGCTCTGCAGACTTAAGATAACGGCGTCTTTGTGCAGAATAAGGATTACGACGTTAACAAATAAAACGTAAAACCGGCCAAACATTCTGATCCGACATCCTGCTGCTGATTCTGCAGCTTCAGAAACCAATGACAGGAAGAGACTGCATCAGATTTATTACAGCTGAACAATATTAGCAAAACATGCAATAACTTTGGTGAATCTCTTCATCATAAAACCTGAAATAATAAACGGTTTTAATATCTTTCTGCTTTGGGCACATAGTAACCAAAGGCATAATGAGTTTTCTATCCAGCTACTGGGAAAAGTGCCATCAAATACTAGCATAAAAAGCTATTACTAGCAGAGAAAGCTAATCGTAGCTTCCTGTGCATTTGTCAGCAAATCTGTTGATAAAATGACATACAACTTTTAAATAGTTTTAGGATTTTAGGGTTTTGGGTTTGTAGGAACCAAAGGAATTATGATCAATCCGTCCAGCTAATGGGAAAAACATAATCAAAAGCTTCATCAAATATACTACTAGCATAGAAGGCTAGTAGTAGTGATGGCATACAAAGCTACTTCTACACAAGTAATAGCTTTCTGTGCTAGTACTAGTAGTAGCATACAAGTAGAAGTACTACTATTGAAGCACATAGAAAGCTACTACTATGCTAGTATTATCTTTCTATACAAGCATAGAAAGCTACTAGCATAGAAAGCTAGAACTAGCAGTAGCTTTCTACAGTAGCATAGAACTACTATGCTACTGTAGTGGCATAGTACTACTACTATGGTAGTAGTAGTAATATTACTACTACTATAGTAATAGTAGTAGTAGTAGTAATAATTCTAGCTAGAAAGTTCTAGCTTTCTAGAACTAGAAAGCTAGTTCTAGCTTTCGAGAACTACTGCTAGTTCTAGCATAGAAAGCTAGAACTAGCAGTAGCTTTCTATGCTAGCAGACAGCAATTTCAGTCTTTGGTACTGAAATAATTATCTACTGTGTTTCCTTCCAATCAGTTCTGCACCTTAAGAATTGATTAGCAAACAATTTTCACAGCATAATAACTAAAAATGCCAGCTTCAATGTTACACATGAATAAAATAAAAAAACTTAAATAAATCAACTTAATTTAGCCTTAGTTTTCACTAAATTCTATTTCAACTTATTGAAATAGAGTAATTTCTATATTGTATTAGTTAGACTTGGTAAAAAGGAGACTATTTACCATTGTCTCTTTTTGCCACTTTGCAAACAAATCAAAACATGCTTATTGTACACAGTAACGACTGCTTTTCTCCTTCTGCAACACCGGGAGCTTCACAATCTGGCATCTGCTAGCTGGTTACAGCACAGATCTGTGCAAAAACAGCCATTCCAACCTGTCAAAGGATATAGATCATCTTTACCATCACCTCTGTATAAAATCTGCAGTTTATTCTCTACAAGTTGCCATGGATGATAAATGTGATTCCTGTGTCTGTAAAGGAGGAATCCCATCATCACCACAGGAGCGATCTGCAGCACCTGTTCATCCGCTGACCGTCTCCCTGAACCGGACTGAACCAGAATCCGGCCGCTGCCCCCCACCGTCCCCGAAACATGGATTACAGCGCAGTCCAAGTCGGGACAACAACAACCTGCTGCTTTTTTTTAATATATCACTGCTAAATGAAAACAGAAAAATACTTTGTTTTTCCAGAAAGACACAAAATGACCAAAAACTGAAAGAGAAAAAATTATATCCTACAAAGAGGTGGAATAAGTCATTTATGTGGGTAAATTTGCTTTCAAAGCCGTTCATGTTCTGGTTTTTGTACTGTTTTTATTAAAATTCCCAATAATAAACCGTGTGGAACTCCACAAGTTATTTTTAAGTAGTTTTAATTAACTTATTTTCTGGTTGCAGCCTTAGTGGAAAGCAGTTGGGATTTCTGCCTCTTTATGATTTAAAGATGAGTTTTAAGGTGTTAAAGCGTAAAATATAAACTATAAAGTCCCATTTTCAACCCAGAGATGTTTGTTTCATCACTGTGAAAGATGAGAAGATGAATTTAAAACTCTGGTAACTGGAAGAAATATGTCCAAAGAAACTGATAGGTTTTATCTTGTAAGGACTGAAACGATTAATCACGAATAATCGATTATTGAAATAATAATTTAGAACTCAATCATTAACTGCAGAGTTTAAAAAAGGCCATTTGCTGAAAGAACAACATAACAATTAAGCCAAAATTGTTCAAATTCTGTATATTTTGCACTCAAGATGAATAAAACCTTTGTCTTTAATTATGCTTTAACCAAAATCCTGGAAGTGTCGCAGCTTTAGCTTCACACAGTAAATGTAATAAAATATATCTAATTTTTTAATCCAAAAATTAAACAGATGCAGCCCTACACTGTACCAATGATAATTCAAGCAGAAATTAGTCAGAGGTCATTTTTTTATTTGATTAATCATCAGACTAATCGATTAATCGCCAGAATTATTGATTAATTGATCACTAAAATAATGACTTTCTTGTTTTTCTGCTGATAAATCATTTTGTACGTGATGAGGTTTGATAAGTCCCACCTGTCCAACGTTTCTGCCCTGAAGCAGAAGTCCTGTCAACACCAACAGCCCCCGCCACCTGTCCTTCGCCGTCCCTCCGGGTCCAGGAAGAGGCCAGATGGCTCCGGAGGGCCGACCGGGACCCTGGTGGTGCTGCACCGTCCCCCACCCCCAGCCTCAGACCTCCACCCTCTGAGCCTCCCCTTCCCCCCGGTTTAAAGCCCAAGGCTCGTCAGTGCTGCATGACTGGGCAAACACAGTCCTCTGCAAAAAAGAAATAAATAAATCCCCTCCATCTCTCCTCTGCAGCTGCCTGGTTTGCAAGAAAAGCATTTAGATTCCCCCTCCTATCGCAAAGAACCAGAACCTGCTCTCCACCCTGATCCGTTTAGGTCAACCACAAACCCTAAAAGGAAAGTGCTTAACACTTGGATCCACAACGGAAAGCTGCAGCTAACCACCATGTTTACTGCAGATTGTAATCACTGATGTTAAAAACAGAGTCACAGAGGGCTGGCCATTCGTCATCACCCGTCCCGTCGCTCTGATATTACATTCAATTAGTTTCAGATAGCAGCGGCGCACAGCGCTGGGCTTCCTCAATCAATCAAACCCGTCAATGACAAATCGTCAGCCTCCGCTGGCCCCTCACATCCAGGCAACCCAACGGATGAGAAGATGGAGGATCGGCGGGTCTAACGAACGTCTCAGAGCCGGAGTCGAATGCTGCATCACTGAAGACTGGAGGCCTAAAGGGGCGGCACCACGAATACTCAGGCCACATAGTTACATTTTATAACATAATAAAGTCATACAAGTATAATAAAACGAAAGAAATCTAGTAAGACTTTATTTGAAGAGGTGTCAGAAACCGGACATGACACTGAAAAACCCAACACCTGAACATGAAGGAGTGTTTATGAAGTATCATTCAGTAAATAATGACACTTATTTTAATGCAACTGTGCTTTAAAAGTCTCCTTATTTACCAAATTAAACTTCATGACAACAGTCACAAGCATTCATAAAGACTCCTTCATTTTCATAACAGGTGTTGCTCATCACAGTGTCTTTTACAAATCACTTCCAGAAATTTTACGTCTTGAAATTTCAAAACCTCCTTCAGGAAGACATCCCATAATGGCTCCTCTATTCCCCCTTCAACAACATTTTACCAGCTTTACTCACAGGTAGCTCCTGTAATGAACTCCGCCAGGCGTTTGCTAATTGCTGCTGGTTTAAAATATCTTTTCCCTTCACTTTTATTCACTATTTAATGATCTTTACACTCGTTTAGCGTGTAAACGAGTGTAAAAAACGAGTGTAAAAAACGGGGGGTGACTCATGTCTTCTGATTTAAACGGCATCAGCTGAAGTCCATAAAACCATGTCAGCCACACGATTACAAATATTATTATACACTTAAAAAACTAATGTCCACATAAAAATGAAACAAGTAGGCAAATCCAACAAAATATCATCATATTTAATGTGATAAATATTAATATTTATCACGTTAAATATTAATATTATTTTCAAGGTACATATTAATAATATATTAATGCTAATAAAGTAGCTTTAAAAAGCTAATAAACTTTAATTTTGTACAAAACCACTTAACACGGGAACTGGAAGATATTTTAAATATTCAAAATAAAACAACAGCCAAAACAAATAAATAAAACTGAAATAAAGACAACTGAAACTATTAATAAAAATACAAATTTAATCAACACAATGGAAATTATCAGTGACATTTTAATTTATTATGCAATTAATTGGTTAATTAATTAACTGATTATTGCGACAGGTTTAGCAGGAAGCCTTAAAAACAACTAAAGTTTTATTAAACTCACTGAGAGTAGAAAATCACAGGAAAACATTTCTATTCAGTGACAGATTCACCTAAAAACATCTGTAACTCATTTTTATTTAACATTGTTTGTAATTTCCTCTCCATAACAAACCATTTCAGCACAAAATAAAAGTTTAATAAGAACAGAATCAGCCCAAAAGCAGAAAAGAGAGAAAAATAAACCATTGTTGTAATTCCCAAAATATAAAATCACTTTTATTTTAATGTAAGTTACTTTTCTGCAAGATGTGGGAGTTTATTTTAAGTCAGTAATTCATTAATATTGTTGAAAAATAATTTGTTCAACTGGCAGATTATTACACAGGCGCTAAATAAAAAATAATGTAAATTTTAAAAAAATGGCTTTACAGCAAAACTTTTAAATGTTTTGGTTGCAGTAAATCAAATTTAATGTCAAAAATTATACACTGCAAAAATAGAAACTTATTTTAGTCTAGTTTCTACTGCAAATATCTTAATACACTTTAAAAAACTAAAATAAGTCATAGGTAACATTTCAGCAATAAATGTTTTACATAAGTAACTTCTTAATATTGATAAAGTACCAGATCAATTGGTCAATTATTGCAGTTAAAGCATTTTTTTCCTCATTAAAACTATTTTATGCCACTAAAAAGCTACTTTTAAGTTAGTTTTGTCTTATTTCAAGCATCTTGGCAAAGTTTTGTGTTTTTGCAGTGTGGATGCAATAATCATATCAAAATATGTTGGAAAAGTATCTAAAGATGCTCCATAAAGTCCAAATCTTCTTTCGTAAACAATAATGCGTAAAAACAGCAGCAACGTTTTATCTCCCATTCTGAGCAGATCTCGTCCTCTGAATTCATTTTTGTTTATAAGAACGAACCTGAACCTGAAGGCAGGTCTGGATGAACATGATTAATTTATTGAGAGCAGCCAAGAGAAGCTGCAGCGTGAACAAAGCCTTGAGAGAAACCCAATGAAAGATTCAACCCAACGTTGCTGAGCCAATTTGATTGTTTTTATTTTTGGAAGCCGAATCAAACTGCACCACAAATGGCAAACATATGGTGAGATTTCACACAGAGTTTGGCGATTTTCAGTGTTTTTCTCGGTCTTTTTTAACACCTCTCAGTGTGTTTATTCAGAAAACAGTTGGGGTCACATTACTTTAACAACACGCTGTAAAAAAATAAAACTAAAGAGAATACTTTCTCAATCTTTCAGATAAAAACCAATCCATTTTTCAGACAGGAATTGATTATTGAACAGAAATCTGACATTGATTGCTCAAAAAGAGCGACTGGAAGTTATGTATTTATTTCCTGGCTGATTGCTCGTTAACGACTGTTTGGTTTGGTTTGGTTTGGTTTGGTGCAGCTATTTGCTGCTATTCTGTAGCTTTAATTAGCGAGAGACGGAGATGAGTGGGAAAAAAATAAATTACAAAAATTCACATGGCTTTTATTTGAACTAATCCTTAATCACAGGGAAGAAACTGATCTTGTTTGAGGATTTACACTGCAAAAACACAAAATCTTACCAAGATTTTTGTCTAGTTCTTATTACTAACATCTTAAACTTTAAATAAGACAAAAATAGCTAACAGGAATTAGTTAAAAATAAGATTATAATTATAATCGTATTTTTATAATCATTGACGTAAATTAATCTCCTACATCTTGCTTGTTGGTTAGCTTTGTCTTATTTTAATACCAGATACAATCTTTTTAATTGTTTGCTCTTTAAAACCTCTCAGCAAAAGCATTTCTTCATTTCTGTTTATAGATTTGCAAATTTAGCTTTTATTTTCTGCATTTTGATGCAGAAAGGAGGAATACACTGCAAAAAAACACAACATTCTTCCAAGTATTTCCGTCTAGTTTCTATTAAAAATATATTAGTACACTAAAAATAGGACAAAACTAATTTACAAGTGACTTTTCAGCAAAATACACAAGTTTGTTTAATATAGATGAAAAAGTAGTTTGATTGCCAGATTATTTCACTTTTAATCTGGGAAAAATGTGTGAAGTGAAATAATCTGCCAATATCACCAATTAAAAGAAGTTCCTATATTTTGCTGAAAAGTTATTTTTAAGTAAGTTTTGTCTTGGTGTGCTACAAACTACACAAAAATTACTCTTTAGTGTTTTTGCAGTGTGTTGCACAAAAACACAAAATCTTACCAAGTAATTTTTGTTTAATTTTTTGCTGATTTATTTTAGTTCAGACAAAATTAATTTACAAGTAAATTGTTATCTTTTTTTAAGTGAATAATTCCTTAATACAGATTGAACAGAGCTAGTTCCTCTGACAGATTATTATGGTAAAAATATTTTTGTTAGAAGTTAAATAATCTTCCAGTGGAACTACTAATTTTTAAAAATCAATATTAAAGATTAATTGACTTAAAACAATTTGCTAGTTTTGCTGAAAAGTTACCTGTTTGTTAGTTTTCTGTTATTTCAAGTGAACTAAGATAGAATAGACCAAAAATGCTTGGTGAGATTTAGTGTTTTTGCAGTGTATGCTAACAAACTCCATAATAAATGTTTAAATAACCTTGCTTAATTGAGGTCCTCCACCTTATCAGCTGCAGGACGATTCACTGCGCTAAAGATCTAATTCCAGAAAATCCATGTTTAATGAATACCATGAATATCAAACGACTAATTCAGCAACAAAGTCTGCAGTTCTGCTCCATCAAGCACACAACCCCGATTCTCCTCCTTGTAATGCAACGCATCCGTTTCAGGCCTTTTCCGCGCAGGTCTGTGATTGCTGCTCATCGAACATTAATACGCAGAGCAGGAGACGTGCGACAGCAGATCCACAGAGGGAACAAAATCCAATTATCTCCTGCAGAGTGAGGATCGCAGGCAGCATCTCAGACTCACAAAGCCCAGGTAATTGCTGAAGGACGCTGAATGTTGCTCCAGTATTTCAACAATGGGAGGCTCCTGTGGAAACGCCGCTTTCAGTTTGTTTAAGTTGGTTGAAGTCCATTAAAAGGGAAGGCGAGAATCAGTTCAGCCTCGTTTCCACGGAGACCGCCGGGACTGCAGTCGCCGTTAAAAATCTAACCGGGTCCCTCCTCAGACTGAAATACAGGCTTTTATTCTGAAATACAGGATTTTATTCTGGAAGATTCCCTTTACATTTGTGCGTTTTCTGTCCCGTTAAATAAGAGGTGCTCAAAGTGTGGCCCAGGGGCCTTTTGTGGCCTCTGGATTGATTTTTTGTGGCCCTAACAGCAGTTATAGAACAGGTCTGTCACTTCCAAAAAGTTGCAAAATTAGCGCAAAACGAACAGAAAAATATGACTACACAAATATAAAAACCCAATCTGACGAAGAAAATAAACTTATTAGTAATATCTACTTCACACCAAACAGGCAATTCACACTCTGACCTGGTAGCAAATGAAAATGTAAAACAGAAAAGCAATTAGAGAAAAAAATTATAATGGCTTTTCTTAGCTTTAGTAACTTGTGCAGAATGTGATGCATTTATCTCTAGTGGAAATTTAACAACTGAAAGGTTTAATAAAATGATCAAAATGCAGAAATAAAACAAGTGTATTACCTGAAGTCCTTAAAACAATGCTTCAAACATGTCAGCTAAACAACCTTTTAATTTTAAATATTTTCATGCACTTAAAAACTGGAACTAGAAGATAATTTAAATATCCAAAATAAAAATAAAAAAATAAAAAATGAAAAAGCTCAAGCTAGAAGTTAGCAAGGGTACCTACCTAGAAATGGTGTAGTCAAAGATGGTAGTCAATATGCTTGCTAGCTAACTAGCCAGTTAGTTAGCAAGGGTATGATAGCAGAGTTATCAGGTATTTTAGAAGTGAGTCTATCCTTTGCATACTCTTGCTAACTAGCTATCCAGTCAACAAGTATAATTGGTATAAGTTGGTAGTTACTAGTTAGCAAGGATAACAAGATTACTTGGCAAAGGTAACTACCTAGCAAGGGTGTACGGTGGTAGTCAACTTATACCTGTGCTAGCTAGCTAGCTAATTAGTTAGCAAGGATATGTTAGCAGTGAGTTATCAGGGATTTTAGAAGTGAGTTAATTAGATAACAAGGGTATGAGTTGGTAGTCAACTAGCTAGCTAACTAGTTAAATAGCTAACTAGTTAGCAGAGGTATGTTTGCAGAGAGTTACTGTTAGCATAATCAAGATGTCTGACATTGACTCAAACTTATGCTTGACTTTATTTAAGATATTATGATTTTATTGTCATTATTTTTTACTAATGTTGAATCATTTTATCTTTATTCTCAATCTATTAATTTTTTCTTAGTATGATCCTGTTGTAAAAAAAACAATTCAAGGCCTTCCTTAGACAACTGGCAGCCATCTTACATTGAATGATAAACTGAACTTCCCTGTGTTGAGTTATGAATTAGACTATAAATAAAATAATTCTGTTCAAATTGAACAACGTGGATTAAACTGGAAGCCTTTTTGTTGAATTAACCCAAATTAGACTGAATATATATTTTATATTTAATCTATAAAAGCAGCCAACTCAAATCGACGCGGTTTGTTTTAGGAATCAACGCAACCATTCGGTTTTAAACTGAACTTTCCCATCATTTGAAGGCTTTCCATCACTTATCCGTTCCCTGTCGCTGAACAAAAAAAAAAAAAAGTAAATAAAATCACTTTATGAGTGGCAGCAGAGCCGGTTACCATAGCAACAATAAAAGAAATTAAAAAACATGAGCTTTCAGGTGTATATATCCGCCTTTTGTGCTGAAATCCCAGAAACTCTGGGATTCCTCAAGCTTCTCTGTGAGTCAATTAGCAGCTGCTGAGACACTCGGCATTGTGGGAAATCAGGGGAAAACACCAGCTGGGACTGAATTAATATTCATGTTCTACATATTCCCATGTGATTCATTTAACACACCTGATCAAATCAATAATTTACAGGGGAAAAGGACCAACACAGGTAAGAAAGAAAGAAATACGCAGTTTTTATTTTTAAATCTTCAAAATTCAAATTACCAGTTTTCATTCTACACTGCAAAATACAAAATCCTACCAAACGTTTTCATCACTTCTATGCAGACGACTTTTAGTTTAATGTCTAAGCTCCACAGATTGGTCCCAATACTGAAACAATATTCTGGATCAGGTACGGTAATGTTCCCAATCCATAAGGGCGGATCTATTCAGTCTAATTCTATGCTTTGTGCTCAGAGTGACGTCATTCTTTATTTTACATTATTTGTAGATTTTCTGAACTTTTAAAAAGAAGGTTTGTTGAATTTTGTTTTTATACGTTTATATCCGTTTCAGATTATTTATCTTTACATTGGCTGTTATTCTCCTACATGCACTGGTTGAGCAATTTAAAGTTGTTTTTATATATTTGAACAGCTAGTGAATCCAACTTGCTGCATTTATAAAATAAACGTGTAAATCAGTACATTTGTGTTTTTAAAAAAAAGATTTTAAGTCCCTTTAAGCCGTTTTTTGTACCGGCTGATGCTAAACCTCAGATATCTGATTATATTTACATTAAAAACAGTGGGAGGCTCATAGTTTTCTTCAATTAAATGAAGAAAAAAGCTGAAATAATTAACTTTGAATGTGAAAAATGCCTGCTTGCTTTCTTCTGGTTTCACTTTAATTGCACATTTGAAGACTCGTTGTTTTTAAGAAATATTGCCAAACTAAGCTCTATTATCTCACACTCTGAGCTGGAAATAATTATTTATTCTTTTGTTTTATTCAGACTGGAATATTCCAATGCTCTATAAACACCTCTTGGTAAAAACAAAATGCTGCAGTCAGGTTTTCACATGTGATTTCAATCCTGATGCAGCTTCCGGTTTATTTTAGAGACCAATTTAAAATCGTTTTATTGACTTGGAGAGAACTTCGTGGACTATATCAGCGGCTTTTCTGCACTTAAAAGTCCCTTTTTTCACATTTACAAGAAAAAAAATCCAAACACATGTTTCTGATCTGTTCAGCTCGCATGAAAAAGACCCACAAATTCAACAAAACACATTCACAATTTCATAAAACAAGAAGCGGCTCAACCACAAAATAGCGTTTCTCAATAAACCACAACAGAAGAGCATGAGTTACGCATGAAGAAAGCATGAACCCCGTTTGATTTGGTTGGGTTTTTCTGCACGTTATGGCCGCTGTGCATGTCAACGGTCACCGCAGCACCGCAGGAGCAATTCGCTGTACCTCTGCTTTAAAAGCAAAGACAACTAATGCCCAAACCAATCAATCACAGCCAAAAAAAGAAGAAATCTCTGCTCACTTTGAGCGACAGAGAGAGAAAAAAACCCACAAGATCCTCTGACGTTTCTCAGTGTTTCTGCAACAGCTCCTAGATACAAAGCAGCACGGAGTGATGCAACCGTCAGGATCATGACCCAACACATCGCACTGCGTTCTGCAATCAGCAACAAACCTCTGGGTGGCGAAACGCGAGATGGAAAACAGAGAAAACATGCTCCAGCATCCAAAACATGCACACTTTTTACCAAAAAGCAGCACAAACAGCAACAAAATCTGCTGGATGATAAATTGTTCCAGTGATTATCAAGATAAACAATAATGTTGTTGTTCATTTCCTGGACATATTAACACTAATTTGTTCTTTATTACACCAATAAATGTTAATTTTACAAACTTCATATACAAAATTAAACACAGAACAAAAAACAACAGCAATTATAACAGAAACCATAAACAAAATGGATAAAGATTAATCGCTGGAATGGAAACTAATTAATCATACAATTGATTGATTAACTGCATATTGCAACAGGCTAAATTTACTGTTTTTATGACCAACAAGAATGTTTCCATATAAAAATGTTTCCATTAAAATGCAGAGAACAGCCGACACAGCGAGAATGAGTTACGATAACAATTAATCCTACTGCAGAAGTTTAAAGTAATATTATTGAGATTAAAGTTCAAATTCAAAGTGAGAAAATTCTAATAAAGTCCTCCACCCAACCAGAAAAGCATCCCAGATTACTTTATGTGGTCCGTCTGCTGCACTGAACCAATCACACATGCTCCATGTTGCCAAAAGTCAACTTTAAATGAAGAAAAGCCAAACTCTTCAGCTAAAGTTCTGCTTGTTTCTCAGTGAAACACCAGCCAGAAGCAGCAATGGTGGGAAAAAAGAAGCGGAGATGATTCTGTGGTTAACTCACCCTCTTCTGGTCCTCCAGTCCATGCAGCACAGGCTTCCTCCTCTGGTGCTGATGTGGGCTCGCCTCCGCTCCGGCCTCCATCTTTATCCAACCGCCAAATATCCAACCTTTGACCCCGAACCTCCACCCAAAAACCAAACCTTTCCAGGAACGAAGGGAAATACCTGCTCAGAGTATTTCAGTCCACCTTCCCAACCGATTCCCAGTTACGGTGCATGAATGTCAAATCCACAGGCAGGGAAGAGCTTCCTGTCCATCAACTCGTCAAAAACGGGACGCTCAACCTCAGCTGCGTCCTCAGGCATAATGCTTCCTGACGGCGACTTCCTGCGCTTCCCGGTCCCAAGCAGCAGAACTGGAGCGAGCGTCAGCGCCTGAGGCGACGCCGGTAAAAAACTTCATGGCTGCCCTGGAGATTTGATCCCAAACGGTGCCGAGGTCATCCTGATGGAGACGCAACCTGGACGCTTCTCTGGAACAGAACAGAGAGAAAACTTTCCCTGACGATATGTTCAAGATGTGGTATATGGAGGAAGATTAGTGCCACTGACAACAAACAAAATCTGACTTTACATCTCAAAATTCTGATTTCTGACATAAAGTGGTTAAAATCAGAATTATGAGGAAAAAGTCAAAATCAGGAGGAAAAAAAACAGAATACTGAGAAACTTACAATTTCCGAATGTCAAAAATGTTTAACTTTTGGAAGTTTTGAGCTTCTCAGAATTCTGACTTTTGATGTCAAAATTTAAAGTCAAAATTCTGAAAAAAAGTCAAAATTTTGAAAAAAAAAAAGTCAACATTTAGAGAAAGAAAGACCAGAATTCTGAGAAATTTTTAACTTTTCCAATTTGTGTTTTTTCGAGCAAATATTTGACTTTTCAACCTCAGAAATATCTTTGCTTTTCTAGAAAATTTCTGCAATTACTCTGACAAAAAAAAGAGAGAAGAAAACCTTCGGAAATTCTTCTTTTCGAGAAAACTTTGGATTTTTCTGAGTTAATACGTTTTCTGATTTTTTTTTCCTATAGAATTTCTGAGAGTTATCTAAAACAAATGTTTTTTAAAAAATCAGAAATTTTGAGGTCCCACAAATTTACTAGAAAAAATTCCAAAAGTCAAAAATGTTCCGCTTTGCAAACTCAGAAAATTTTCACGTTTTTTTCTAGAAAATATATCAAAATAACATAAAAATGACTGAGATTTGTTCTTGCAAATCTTTAACTTTTTGAGCTAAAAAAAATCCAGTTCTTCCTCTAGAAAACCTTTTGAGATCATTCTAAAAGTTTGTTTTTTTTGCCAAAATGATCTTTTTGTCTATCAACCATGGCCCTAGTTCACGTTTGAAATCTTGCTTTCTGGGGAATATACTATGGTCCATGAAACTAATAAATAAATAAAAATAAAAATATATCAATCCAAACTGAATGATGAAATTTTAAAAATGCATCTTATGTAACATGTAAATAATTTTAAACTTTTTCTTCCCTAGCAACAGCCTTTAAATGCTCCATTTGAACTTATGTCACATAAAGCAGGTTAGTTAATTAGACAAATTACCGCCTAATTGCTGCAGGTGTGCAGCTCTTAAATCTTTCCCCCAAAAGCGTCAGAAATCTCGTTTAATAATCCAACTTTATGCGCTGAAAGCAGTCATAAGCTGCAGCAGCTCCTCAGCCCTGACAAACATCAAGTCAAGAGTTACAATGTGGAACAAATTGCCGCCGCAGCATCCCTGCAGGAGAATCACTGTCAGGATCTGACAGACAGACGCATAACAAGCGACGGATGTTCCGAGCTTCCCGTAAACTCACCATTCCGACCAGAACATTAAGAAAAACAAAAATACACTGGAATGAAGAGATGCTCACCCAGACGCTCCGCTTCCTTCAGAGGTCGCTCCCTGACTCATGCGTGGCGCTGCCCGCTCCAAGCTGCAAGCGGAGCAGCCCGGTGATGCGTTCAGGGGCTGTCGGAAATGTTAGCTGCGAGGAAAGCTCGAGAAAATTGGAGATCTTCTTTTTCATATTGTTAATTAGCATTGTGTTTTATTATTATTTGGAATATAAATCTGAAAGAATGTAATAAGAAAAAGAGGGAAATTAATGGATTTTGTTCTGGCTTGGTGAGATAATTTGAGAATTAGTTATTTTTCCAGGTTAGAAAATTAAATTAACTTAATAAATTATAGCTTGTTGGGTTATATAGACTAAAAGTTTTTCAGACGTGGCAAGTATAAAAGTTTCATGAGTTTTATTTTGAAATAAATTGATTTGGAAAAATGTTTCTTTTGCTTTATTTTTAAAACACCAAACTTTCCACATAACTTTATATTTTGGGCCGTCTGATTATGCAATCTTAAATATTAAATGATGGATATTTTGATCTTACCAAATAATTTTTTTTTTGGTCTAGTTTCTACTACAGATATTTTAGTACACTTTAAAGTAACTTTTCATTAGTAAATACTTGTTAAGAAAAAATACTAGTTCCATTTGTAACATGGGAAAATAGTGTTACCACATTGTTTTTAAGTTTGAAATGCAGAGAAATACATTGTTATCAGCATACATTGGTGAAATATTACATATCAGGTCAGTTGTTTTTAAATTAAACTGTAATACAATTATGTTTATTTCATTTTCCGATGCAAATCCAAACTTAAAAGTTAGCAAGAACATAGCATGAGCATTTATTAATGTCTTTGTCTTCAGTTTGTACTGGACGTTCCTTGGACTTTTCTTTTAAAAAAGTTTCTAATAAAATAAAGTAACTGAACTCATCATCAGTTCATTTATTTACATTAACCATCTCCACCATTTTGTGATTCCGTTTGGTAACATAAGTTTTAGTTTTCAATGTTTATGAGAATGGCTGTCATAGGTTTGAAATCAAAGAAAAGTAAGCTTATCATATTTCCCCTTGTGATTCATGGCTGTTTGTTTTTTTAGCCAACTATTAAAAAGTTATAAGCTAAAAACAGTTACTAAGTGTCTTAAGAGTAAAACTCAGCTTAAAACTGCAAACTTCACCGTTATGCAAATGAGTGAAAATGTTTACATTTATTTTCTTGCCTTTGATACAAATGTCCATGTATTTTAAACAATCACAATAATCGTTTATTTAATAGTAAACGTTGATATGTTTCCTTTTTACAGTCCTAAAGTCAGTAAATGTATCCTGTTGGCGTCGGCTTTAAAATTTTGGAGCAGCACCTGAAGGCAGCACCGGGGTCCCGCTCGCTCTCTTTCCAACGCCATCGCATTACGTCACAGAGTGATTCGCGTTCTTTTCTCTCAGCATCCTTGAAGCCGAACGCGTGTTGTCATGGTGATTCTTCATAACGAGTGCTCTACCGCCACCTGCCGACAAAGTGGAGACACGTCACTTAAAAATACTCAAAACCAGTCGAACTAGCAGCACATTGTCATCAATATTAAAGACTTATTTACTTAAAATAAGCTCATATTTCTTGCTATAAAGTTATTTGTAAGTTATTTTAGTCGTTTTAAGTGCACTAAGATATTTCCACAAGAAACTGCACAGAAACACCAGGTAATATTTTGTGTTTTTGCAGTGTAAGATTTTTTTCACAGGATTTCTCCAACCAGAATGGAATTTCAAATTAACTTCAACCAAAAATATGAAGGTTTTTCTATCAATTTTTGTTTTGTTATTATTTCTATCTATTGTTTTTTTATCACTTCTTCAAAAGACATTGTATAATTTGAAGGTTTGTTTGTTACACTTGCAAAACTGCAAAAAATGTAAATTGTGACAACAAAGTCCCTGTAGATCTGGTTTGACTTTAAGTTTGTCAATTGTTCTAGGAGCCTTTTGAAAACCTGTATGAATAATGCATCAAATAAGCTAAAAAAAAAGAATTCTGACTTTAAAGTCAGTTGTTGTTTTTTTGGTGGCCCTGATCCTCTTCCGTAGTCCGTAGCTCTTTCTATGTTTTGGATCATTAGATTTCATAAGAATTTTTTTTTTTGTTGAGCAAGTAAAACAAACAAACAAACCAAAAACAAATTTTGTATTTTTAATTTAATCAATCAAAATCAATCAATCAAACAGATTTTATTTGTATAGCACATTTCAGCAGCAAGGCAGTTCAAAGTGCTTTACATCATAACAAACACAAAAACACAATGCAACATAGAATCAACAATCAAAACACAACATTAAGTCAAGTTCCATCATTAAATTTGTAATTGATTACGTTTCAAATACAATCCTAAACACGTGGGTTTTAGTTTTTAGAGATTTAAAGGAAGTCAGCGTTTCAGCTGTTTTACAGTTTTCTGGAAGTTTGTTCCAAATTTGTGGTGCATAGATGCTGAATGTTGCTTCTCCCTGTGTGGTTCTGGTTCTGGGGAGAACCAGAACAGAACCAGAAGACCTGAGTGGTCTGGAAGGTTGATACAACAGCAGCAGATCTTTAATGTATTGTGGTGCTAAACCATTCAGTGATTTATAAACCAACAACAGTATTTTAAAGTCTATTCTCTGAGCTACAGGGAGCCAGTGGAGAGACTTTAAAACTGGTGTTATGTGCTCTATCTTTCTGGTTTTAGTCAGAACTCCAGCAGCAGCATTCTGGATCAGCTGCAGCTGTTTGATTGATTCTTTAGGCCGACCTGTGAAGACGCTGTTGCAATAATCAATACGATTAAAGATAAACACATGGATGAGTTTCTCTAGATCTGGCTGAGACATTAGTCCTTTAATCCTGGAAATGTTCTTCAGGTGATAGAAGGCCGACTTTGTAACTGTCTTCATGTGGCTCTGAATGTTCAGGCCAGAGTCCATCACTACTCCCAGGTTTCGGGCTGATCGCTGGTTTTTAGTTATAATAACTGAAGCTGGATCAATGTAATAAATTTTGTGGCAGGTCAGTAGTTACCCAGGGGCAATAAGTTTGCCTTAGGGGCAAAGGGTAAACAATCATCTTTAAACCAGGTGTAAATTAAGCTTTTATCTGGTGACTACAATGGGGAGTAAATTTCCACCAAAGTCCTCAAAAATATTTAGATTAATCTCAAAAAACTCCTACAAAAATCAAGAAATTTTCTAAGCTCCAAAAGTAGAAAATTTGAGATTAATCTCAGAAATTTTACAGAAAAAACTTGGAAATTGGAGTTTCAAAAATGGAGACTTTTCCACTTTTGAGACTCAGAAAATTTCCAAAGGGAAAAAGTTTTTCACTTCTGAAAGCCAGAAATTTCTATGATTTCTTCCTGGAAATTTTCTGAAACTTTCTGAATTTTTCTCTCAGATATTTGACTTTTCAAGCTCAGAAAATAATTTTTTAAAAATTTCACAAAATTTTTGAGACTAAATTAAAATATTCTAAATTCTTTGTGGAAAATTACTTATTTTTTAAAATTATTTTCAGTGGCCATTGTAGAAAACTCCTTGCATTTCGTAGACTAGTTTTGAACTATATCAAATATACAAACTTAAAATTTTCACCAAATATCATATATTCACCTTTTCCCATTATAAATCTAGAACGGTTGGAACAAGTAGTAACTATTCAGTCTTTCTCTGAGTTGTACATTTTTAAAAACTATATTTCCTTCATTATATGTGAAACTTTTTTTTTTTAGCGTGGGCTGGATGTAGGTCATAAAAATATTATTATACAATGATATAACAACTGATTATGTAATTTCTGGACCAGATGAGGTTTATTATGTCGTCATAAATTAAACTAAAAGAGGATGTGGGCTGTTTGTCTTTATCCCGGGTTGGCTTTGGCGCCGATTGGGCGCATAGTAACAGAGATATGGGGAATGTGAGGAAATAGTTTCTGATTTTAAAAACCCGCCTCTTTCTTGGTTTGGCGTCAGGAAGAGGGAAGCGTTAGTGCGCATGCTCCAACTGGGCGGGTCAGATGTTGGTCATCATCACAAACTGGGCAAAGTTTCCCCATAACTGTAGTAAAGTTGATCACAAGACCGCGGATGTTGGCAGGAGGAGGGAAACCAAGAGACGGGTAGATTTAATGTCAAAGCTAACGGACTTTGCGTTTTTCTCTGCTTGAAGAAAATCCAGATTTTCCACTTTAAAAGCACATTTTAGCGGCACAACTTTTATCTTTGGAGTAATACTTTAAAGATGGGAATCTTTCTCTGAGAAAGAGGATCGCTTCGTGGATTTTGGTGAGTATTTTAAGTGGAAACGGTTACAAAGCGTTCATGTTTCCTTGGTGGTTAACAGAAAACATCCAACTCTGTGTATTGTGTTAAAGTTTAAAGCGGTTGAAGTGCGGAAACGTGACTGGATTAACTCGTTTTGCGAGCTCCCTCTGTTAAACCCAGACGGTTTTGAAAAGACAGCGTTCCTTTCTTGGCCTTAAGCTTCTTAAATAAGTCTGTTTGTGGGTTTAAATTTGAGATTTTAGCGGAATCCGCCGCTGTTTCTGCCCGGAGATCTTCCGCGCCAAGCATTTCAAAAAAATAGCTCACCTGCGCGGGCCGACAGTCACTTCCGCCGCGCTGTCTCAGCCCGAGCTCCCATTGGCTGATTCTGGTGAAAAGGGCGGGGCTTGCTGAGCCGTTGAGCACTGCGATTCGATGGAATGTCTGTCAGTTACCGCCAATATTTGTCCACTAGTTTATATACTTTTAAAACATATTTTTAATCATTTGTACCTTTCATGCAATTCAACACAGACAGGTGATAAATAATCTGTCTTTATTTCGCTATTCTATTCGAAAATAAGCCTTTTAATGGTGTTGGGATGCCTAAACTTCTTACTTTGCATATTAATTAGGTGTAAATCAGTTGTAGAGTACAAGCATTTTAACATTTTGTCATGTTATGACGCTGTTTGTGCACTAATAGTTCACAGAAAAACAGAATTCCTAGTTAGATTAAGCTGCACATATACTTGATTAACTAATAAGATAGCTTCTGAAGGTTGATTTTATTTACCGTAGATATTTGTCAGATTTATATTTGTTGAGAAAAATGTTGAAAATAATGCATGTTAACTCACCTGCTATTTTGTGTGGTTTGTCATATAAAATCCCAATAAAATGGATTGAAGTTTGTGATTATAAAGTGAAAAACAATGAGAAAGTTGAAGACCTGAATCTATAAAGAGATGTTTGTTAAACTAAGTTAGTTTTACATTATTAGAAGTCATCCTAGAAGACTAGACTTACCAAAGCTGGATTTGAATAAACAACTAAAATGTAAACATTAAAAATGTTAATATAAAGCTCTTTTTTTTACCGGTATGTTGGATAAAGTAAAATAATGGCACTGATAGCCAGTTAAAGCAAAAATCCTGACTGTTAGTGGTGTTTTGTTGTCATTATATGCCAGTTCAACCAATATCGGGGGTCTTACCAGTATTCTTTCTCCACCGTGTTAGGATGATGGTTCTGTTTGAGCCCAAATTTCTTTAAATCCTCCAGAAATCAGAAGAGACGACTGCTCCATGGGGCCCTTCACGACGCCCAAAAAGAGAGTGGAGGCTGGTTCAGTTGACCCCTGGACCCCGACCTCCAACCTTAAAATGCTGATCAGCGCCGCCAGTCCTGAGATCCGGAACAGGGAAAAGGAACTGTGCATGGACGCCGACGACCGGGACGGTTTGGACCCGACACAGGTAAACAGTTTTACTGGTGAGTAGATATGTTTGAGGTGTATTTCTGATTGGATTTTTTTCTTATAGGACTCAGAAAATGGTGATGAGTCGGAGAAAATGATCAGCAGGAAAGATAAGAGTCTGGGTTTGTTGTGTCACAAGTTTCTGGCCCGGTACCCAGATTACCCGGATTCAGTCCTGACCGACATCTGCCTGGACGACGTTGCTACGGAGCTCAGTACGTCTGCATTTCTATAACCAGTGCTGCATAATACTGTAAAAAATCTTTAAAGTGAGGGAAAAAAAACTTTCTCATTATTCAATTGGATTTCAGGATGATGAACATTTTTCAAGATGGTCGTCGTATTGACATAAAATGTTACAAATGTTCATGATTTGAACTTTATGTCGATTATGTTTTCATCTTACTCATACTACTTTAAAGTAAAATATGTAGCAAAATCAATTGTCAAAACTAAAACTGATGTGTGTGACAGACTGAGAGACGATCCACTTAATATTATTAATAAAACATTTTTTATACTGTTACTGGAGTGAAGTTATTTGTTAAGCAAATAACTGGTTACTGAATCTGATTTTTTTTGGTTTGCACAAAAAATCTGATGCAAACATAAATTCTCCGTTTGAGCTATGACAGCCATTTTGAAAAAATATGTAGCAAAACCAGACGCCAAAACTGAAACCAAGGTGTTTGTGAGTCTCACAGCAGTCAACTGGAAAGAGATGGAAGTGGTTGACACAAACTGAGAGGAGGTCTTCTTAATGTTAGCACTTCATTGTTTGGTGGGGGTGCAGCGTTAGCTGTCGCTCATTTTTTTATGTTTGTAGTGTCAGTGGAGCTGAGATAAAAATGAAAGGCTTTGCAAACATTTTCTTGTTTTTCTTTTCTGGACATTTTTTTTAGATTAGTTACAAAATTTCAAGCTAATTTTTGACTTTGAAGCTCAGTTTTTGTTTTTTTTTTCTAGAAGATGACTGAGATTTTTCTCTCAAAATTTCAGATTTTTTCCATAAACTTTTAGACTTTCAAAGACAAATTTGCAAGTTTTTTGGAGCTCAGGAATTTTTTTAATCTCTAAATTTCTGGTGGAAATTTACTCCTTTTTTTTCCATCTACGATGGTCCTAATAGGCCCTTGTACACTTTTTCAATTACAACGGCCTAAACTGCTTCGTCTGTTGGCTGAAATCAGTTATTTCCCTTCCAGTTGACTGGACAAAGCTTAATTATTGGTCTCCTCAGGTGTGGAGCGGCGGCGCATCTATGACATCATGAACGTTCTGGAGAGCCTCCACATGGTCAGCCGCTCGGCTAAGAACCGCTACTCCTGGCACGGCCGGACCAAGCTGGCCGAGACGCTGGCCATCCTGAGGAGCGTCGGCGAGAAGCACCGGTACGGCCAGCAGATGCAGCAGATCCGGCAGCGCGTCACGTACCGGGAGTTCGACTTCCGTCAGGAGGAGAAGGAGAACGAGGCGGAGGGCGGCGAGCAGAAGGAGCTCTTCTTCGTGGAGCATCCGGGAGTCGAGTTCAAAGCAGGTGAAAACAGAAACGGTTTTACAGATTATTATGGCAGTGTAGACAGAAAAAAAGGAAAAGTACATTTTTCCCAACAAACTCAGAAATTTAGAGATTAATTTTAGAAATTTTCTAGAAAAAAAACATAATTTCAAAACATTTTCTAGAAAGTTTTCAACTTTCAAAGTAAATTTCTCTGATTAGTACAAAAAAATGTAGGTTTTTTTTTTTGGGTTTTTTTACTGGAAATTAAATTTCTGAGTTTCTAGAATATTTCTGAGATTAATCAGAATTTTTTTTTCTAGCACTTTTTCAACTTTTCAAAGTCTAAAATGTTTTTTTTACTCTCTCTTTTCTGAGATTAAGCTCAAGATTTCCAACATTTTTCTAGTTTGTTCTGTAAATTTTTTTAACTTTTCAAAGTCGAATATTTCCGAGTTATCTCTAAAACAAATTCTCAGATATGAAATATTCTGATTTTTTTCAACTTTTTAAACACTGAAATTTGTTGGGGTATTTTCTAGAAATTTTTTTTAGATTAATCTAAAAATTTCTCTCTTTTTTTTTTTTTTTTTCAAACTTTTTTTACTTTTCAAACTCAGGATTTTGTTTTTTGTTTTGTCAGACATTTACTCCTTTCTTTTCTATGTATAGTAGCCCTCATACGCCGATATGCTAAATCCATTCATGGTGATTTTAAATGTTTTTTCCTCTGTGTCCTTCCTGTCTTTTCAGCGTCAGTTAACAGTAGGAAAGATAAATCTCTTCGGGTGATGAGCCAGAAGTTCGTCATGCTGTTTCTGGTCTCTAAACCTCATGTGGTCAGTCTGGACATTGCTGCAAAGATCCTGATAGGAGAAGATCACGTTGCAGATCAAGACAAGAGCAAGTTCAAGAGTGAGTACAGAAGTGTGACTTTGTTCAGTCTCTGGATTAGGGACCCAAACAATTCATCAATTTATAATTCATTGTTGATTAATGGATTAAAATGAGTTCAGATCGGTTATCTAATAATGTATGACAATCAGAGCATTTTAGATAGAAAAAAAAGAATAAATACCCCCTGCAATCAAAAAAAACTTTGAATTTAGTACCAGAAATTTTATAGAAAAAACTGGATAATTTCTGAACTTGAAAATTAAAGAATTTGCTAGAAGAAAATCTGAAATTTTGTGATTAAACTCATAAACAATCTAGTAAAAAAAAAACTTGGAAATTTCATTAGATTCAAAAGTCAGAATTTTAGTCAAAAGTCAAATTACCTTTTTTCTAGAAGATTTCACAGATTAATCTCCAAATTTTGGAGTTTTTCCCTAGAAAATTTGACTTTTTAAACTCAGAAATGTCCATGTTTTTTTATAGAAAATTTCACTTTTTTTTCTGCTTTCAATTTTTCAGACTCTTAAATTTCCATGTTTTTCCTAAAATACTTCTAAGATTAATCTCCAAATAGTTTTTTTGTTTTTTTACTTATCCTTTTTTTTCTATTAACGATGGTCCTAATACTCCATAACTTCCACTTAGACCTTTTTTTTATGTTGTACTTTGGCCTCCATCAAGTAGAGGGCGCTGCTGGTCATCCTTAAACGGAGCCGTTGATATAGGATGTTGATGTTATGGAAAGATGGTCAATGCTGTTAATATAAGAGAAAACTCTGGCTTTGTCAAAATGGCCGCTCATCAATTAATCGTTAAGATCACTTAACTTTAGATTAACTATATCTACAGTGGTTAATCATTCACTTGCATCCCTACTTCAGTTTTGTAAAGTGATTGCTTGTGTTGAGAGCAGATGGTATAACTGCTCGTTCGGGTGTTTGCAGCCAAAGTGAGGCGGTTGTACGACATAGCCAACGTGCTGAGGAGCCTGAAGCTGATTGAGAAATTCCACGTTATGGAAGCAGGAGGAAGGAAACCGGCCTTTAAATGGACCGGACCGGTAGAACTCCCACCAGTTCAAGGTATCGACGCAAATCTTTTCTGTTTTCACGCACAGGGAGGATTTGAAAACGCATGAATTACTAAGAGGTGTTTTCAGGTTTGAAAGTCGAGTTATCATTTATTTTGTGTTTAAGCATTAAAATTGAGCAGGAACATCATTTACTTTTACAAAACCGATTTGTTCAACGTAATGAATATTTATTTTTCCTGATGGCTCAATCTAAATAAAAATAAAAGCAGACTTGTATTTATATGTTAGTTATTAAAACTGGGGATATTTTTGCTAAATTAGCATTTTTGTATGACGTATGTATGACGGCATCTTAGGGCCATTGAGATAGAAGAATTTCCCCCCAAAAAGCTTCTAAGATTAATTTTGGAGAATTTATAGAAAATAAAAAAAACTTCAAGGTTTCAATAGTTGAAAATGTACGAGAGAAAGGAAACAATTTTGAGAAAAAAGCTATAAATCTTGAGATTAATCTGAGAAACTTTCTAGAAAAACATTTCAAGACACAAATGTGAGAAAAAAATTTTATACAAAAAGTTTTACTTGAAACGCAGAAACTTCCAAAGTTTTCAAGAAAATTAATCTTAACATCTTCTTGCAAATTTTCACCTTTTCAGAAATTTAAAAAGATTTAGTACATTTCTAGAAAATTTCTGAGATTTAGCTAAAATGTTTGAATTTTGGGGCTGAAATTTACTCCTATTTACATTAAATTTAGATTTAGTACATTTCTAGAAAATTTCTGAGATTTAGCTAAAATGTTTGAATTTTGGGGCTGAAATTTACTCCTATTTACATTAAATTTAGCTATTTTTTTAGTTTACCATGTCCCTGAAGTAGAATGTAAAACACAATCACAAGAAATTATTAATGACGGTAATAAATAATGTCTTGTTTTTAGTTTCCATTGTTTTTAATCTGGAAAATTTGTGATTCATTTTGCTCCATCTTCTGTAACAGATTTGTCAAAATCCTCGCCTGAGTTTGCATCCAAGAAGAAAAGAGTCCTGGAACCGTCTGTGGAAAACTGTGCCAAAAACCTGTTTTCTTCATCGGGGGCCAAGCGCAGCTTCACACGGCACCCGTCCCTCATAAAGCTGGCGAAAAGCATTCAGGAGGACCGGCGGAAAATCAACTCCGCCCCCAGCAGTCCCTCTAAGTGTGTCCTTGGTCAGTAGGGGGCGCTGTTCTGCGGCAGGAGTCACCTCTCCAGTTTTTAAGCTGTCAGGTTAACACATTGTTTCATTCTTTGTTCTCAGGTGATTCAGCTAACGAGGATTTTCCAAGCAAAATGGCCCAGCTTGCTGCTATTTGTAAAATTAAACTTGATCAGGAATCAAGGTGAGATCGAGCCGCAAATCTCATTATGCAAGAAAGATTTTGTGCAAAAATGTAATGAAGAAGTTCAGACCTATTCTAACCCTTTCAAGGAAGCATAAGAGATCACTTTATACCACATTGAGTCTGATATTGTCACTCAGTTAGGGTTTTCTGTTACTCTTGATAAACCATTTCTCATCCGCTGCAGTTTTACCAAACAAACAAAAGCTTTTTGTTTCAGTAGCTAGCTTAGCATACTGATTTTGTGTCAAAATGAGGAGAAACCTGGTTCTTGACCCAGAGCTCTGCCTTTGTTCCAGGCCAAAAGAGAGAGACCCGGCAGCAGAGAGGTTACCACCAACGGCCTCCGATCACATGGAGCCACCCAAAGTGCCTCTAACGGCAGCGAATCAGGAGCCTGGAATCCACCTAACGCCGCGCACGCCGCTAGCAGGACAGGCTCCCGGCGGCGTCACCTTCATCCCGACGCAGTGTTCGCCCCTGATCCCCGTCCTGCTGCCTCAGCAGCGGGGCAACGGGCCCTACGCCATCTACCTGCACCCGTCCTCCCTCAGGTCAAACGTTCTGGCCAGGCCGCAGCCCACGAGCCTCGCAGTGCGCTCCATGACGTTCGAGGACAAGACGGGCCGGAGTCCGAGCGCGCCGTCTGCGGCGAAGAGCCGACCGGCGTCCAGGGAGTCCGACGGCAGTCCTCTGACGCACAAACGCCAACATTCAAGTTCCACCGCAGAGAGCAGCCCCTCCAAAGCCAAGCGGTCCGACCCCAACTTCAAGGTACAAAATGTAATTCACAGTTGGAACCAGATATTTTCATTTTTAGGTCGCCATTTTAGTTCCTGCTGTAGAATGTCGATGCTAAGACATTATTGATAATAAATGATGTCATAAAATAGTGAATTGAAACATTAGTGTTGTTTTTAGCTGGAAAAGTTTGAGAACTCACATTAAAAGCTTGATTTTCACTGAGGTGTCGGCGTCTGAACCCTGATTTTGGCGTTTCCTCGCTCCGTGTAGGACGGCTCTCCGAAGCTCAGCAAGATCCTGCAGGCCCGCCTGAAGGCGCGCCGCGGCGCTCACCTCGTCAGCCGGCCCTCGCCTCGGGCGCTCCACCTGGACCCGGAGTTCGTCAACACCCCCGGCGCCGCCGGCCCAACGCTGGAGCACAGCCTGGAGAACCTCCTGGACAGAGACGACAGGCCGGTGACCTCTGACCTGGAGGCGGGTTTCACGCCGGTCCGGGCGGTTCCGCTCACACCCGGGCAGATCCACTCTGAGGTGAACGATCAGCTCCGCCGGGTTCAGGGGAGAAAAACGTTTGGTTTAACACCCAGTCCGTCTCGTTCTCTCCAGACTTTGGTTCCAGCCGGATATTTAATCCCAATTTCTCAGCAATCCCTCATCAGCTACAGGGAATTACAAAACTCTGCAGAAGAAACCAACAAGTCCTCTTCCATCTACCAAACACCGACTGCAGGTGAAGACCTTCACTTTATCCCAGATTAGGGAAGCAAATGATTGATTAAATGATTAATTAATCTTCGGTTGGTTGGTGTATCAATGAGCGGCCATTTTGTTTTTAAAAAAATGCAGTTTTCCTTCATAAGAGGGTCGACCGTATTTCGTATTAACACGAAAGGCAAAATTTTTATATGTTGAATTTTAAAAATAAAACTGAATATTTGGGTGATGCTAAGAAAATAAAATTATGCGAATAAATTTGAATAAAGTTGTAATATTTCAACTTTAGTCCCATATTATTTCTGCTTTATTTTTGTATCATTTCTGCTTTATTCTTGTATACTTTTTTTTTTACTTTATTTTCATATTATTTAAACTTAATTCTCTATTTTTACTTTATTCTTGTATGTTTTTCAAACTTTATTCTCATTTTATTACTCTTTTCACGGATTATGTAAATTTTATTCTTGAATTATTTCAACGTTTTAAGAAGCAGTAAAGATCCAACTGGAAGTACAAAAATGTGAGTTTTTGATCCTGAAAAGGAAAATTTATTGGCACAAAATCTGTTAGTGAAAAAACTAGCATTTCATGTTCAGCTTTAATTTGATAAGGAAATTATTCTTTAAACTTTATCTTTTTATTATTATTACTAAATACAACACTGTGGGTATTTTGAATCATTTCCTAACTCAACGAGAGCCGGTAAGTGAGATCCATATTGGAATCGGTATTGATGAATTGTCATTGATCTGCTCCGTATCGTTTTTCTGTCCTCAGGCTCCAGACCGGCCGCCGCCCTTGAAGTGACCCCTACCAACCTTCGCCTGAGCAAACCCCTGGCTGCCGCCGCCCTCTCCTCTCCACATCAACCCAGTCGGGTCAGCAGTCCCAGCCCGGCCATCTTAAACTTCACGCTCCAGAACTTGGGTTTGATCTCCAGCCCAGGCGGTGCCTTCGGGTCCTCCCAGCCTCCAGAGGGCGCCGGCGCCGCTCCGGGTCCGCTGGGCCTGCAGCCGAGAGGCTTGGTGTTCATCAAGCCCGTCTCGCCGGTTCCAGTCCAGCCGTCGCTGCCTGGACAGCCGCTCACTCTGATCAGCCTGCAGCAGGTAAACGGCTGATCTTCATCGGCGCAGACTGAGAGTTTGCATAATGTACACAGTTACCGTTGGCAGCCATTTCTTTCTTTCTTCCTTCAATTCTTCTCTGCTTCCTTCCTTCCTCATACTTTCTATTTTTTTCCTTCCATACTTTCTGTTTGTTGATCTCCATCCTTCCTTCATTCTTTCCTTTCTACCTTATTTCCCTTCTTTCTTCTTACCTTCCTTTCTTCATTTGTTCTTTCATTTTTTACTTCCTTTCTTTTTTGTTTGTTTACTTTCCCTTGTTGGCTTCTTTTTTGTTCAGAGTGGATTATCTGGTAATCAGGAAGCTGAGCAACATTTGTTTGCAGCTGGAAACTTTCTAAACTCAAGTAAAAAAAAAAAAAAAAAACTAGAGGTGAAAACTTTAACTAGGACTTCTCACAGCCTTCCTTCCCATCAGTTTTTTTATTTTTTCTGTTTTTCAGCCTCTGATGGCCACGCCGAAAGCGTCGGGTCTCCCTCAGCACAGCTTCTTCCACACGCCGGTCCCGCTCTCACCTCTGGCTGCCATGGTTACCGCTAGCGGCCAGCCGGCCTCCAACTCGGTTTACGTCCCTCAGAGGAAGCTGGACGTCTCGGCCGAGGACTCCTGATGTTTGGGCCAGTTGTTCAGGGTCACGCTCTGATTGTGATTTTAGTTTCTTTACGTTTTTTGTTACCTCTGAACATTTCCCAGCGTCTGGTGGCCTTTTGTTATCAGTCATAAAAATAGCTACCAAGCAGATTCTGGCTGAGGCCCAGCGGACTTATGGGAAACCGATACGAAACCGGTTCGGATACCCAGGAACACTACCGCCCTGCTGCATGTGATGCTGATTACGACGAGCATCAGGGCCAAACTATGGAAAATTAAGTAAAATCACTGGAATAAAATCTAAATATTATGAGAATAAAGTCACACAAGTTTATTTTGGTATTACTACAACTTTATTCTCATACGAGTTTATTTTCGTAGTCTTATAATTTTATTCTTGTATTATTTCAGCTTTGTTGTTGTAGTTTATCCTCGTAATATTTATTCTTGTGATTTTGTTTTCTTAGCGTGGCCCTGATACTCCGTCGTTTCCAAGAACTAAATTAAAATCTGCATCTTCATTTTTCACTGCTGTCAACTTTCTTGCTTTTCTTTGCTTTTAATATTATGAGTTTTCTTTAAATTAAACAAATTGGTTAAAACTTCATTATTGTTGTAGTAAAACTGAGATCACTTTTGCACATATGTACATGTGAACTGTTGCCCCTGAGTAGAAATCTGAACTATTTGAATATTTGAAGCTTTCTAGGAAAAACATTTACTGTTTGATGGGTTTAATTTATGAGGAAACAAACTTTTGTTTGTGATGTCTTACTCCTTGTAAAATGTTGAATAAATTGTAAGATGATTTTTGTAAAAACATCAACTCGCCTGTTTTTTTCTTTTAACTTCATAACATTTCACTAAATAGATTTCAATATAGAGAACACATTTAAATTCAGATTTATTTAATGAACTGATGTTTTGTCTAGTTATGCTAATAAGTGAGTTTCTGCATGTCAGAATTGTCTAAATAGTTGTTTTTTTATTATAAATTGTTCAGTCTTTGCGTTGATGCATTACGACCACATCAGTAATGATGGTTAAAGGTGCATCAGTATGAAGTATTACATTGTAAATGTTGAAAACAACATTTATTTTATTTTATTTTACAAAAATTAAATGTATTAATTAATTTTTAGCGTTTTTAGTCCCATCATCTCCAAACAATAAATGTGAAGCAAAAATGTTTGCTAAGACTCACTGATCTTGAACGTTTCTCTTGGAGTTCCCCAAGGCTTAGTGCTTGGCCCATTGTTTTTTAAGCACATAATTCATGAAATGTTCAAATTTTATAATACAAATTATATTCAATTGTAAAAATGAAACCTACTAATTTATAAATTGCTCTGAATGCTTAGATCTTTAGTGTTTTCCAGACTATTTATAGTCAGGAAGTACAGTTCTGATGAAATGTGTGCATATTAACTGTTAAACGTTTCTCTTGGCGTTCCCCAGGGCTTAATGCTTGTCCCATTGTTTTTTCAGCACATAATTCATGAAATGCTAAAAATTAATAGAACAAATTATATTCACTAAGAACTAAAAGCTCTGTTCAATGATCTTCCCACAGCGTAAACAACTGTAAAACCTCGTCTTCACATCAGACATTTTTAGTTTTTCCATCAGAGAGCGTTCCCTTGTCTGCATGGCGTCATCCAAACCAACATTTGTTGTGACGGTTTAGGAGATGCCACACAGACGCAGCTGTTGGAGCAAACAAATGTTTGAGCTTCTGATGTTCAGGCTTCTTTCAGCCGCCGATAAAAAGTCTGAGGGCTTGGATCTGTCACAGGTTATTTTAGGAGGAAGCGTCAGCAGTGGTCTGTGTTGATGGAGCGTATTTAACCCGCCTGGGAGAGTTAACAGCCACATCAAACCCACAGGCTCAAGGTAAGGAACCATTTTATTTCAGCTGCTAAACAAACTTATCAGAACAATGTTTAATTTTGCAATGAAACCACATTTTTAGTGGTGCTTACTTACATTTCTAAAGGATTTGTGTTTTAAAAAAATGAAAATGTTATTGGGTGTTTTTTGTTTTTGAAATGCCACATACCAGCCATGTGAGGTGGAAACATGCGGCCATTCTAACCTTCACAGCCTCTGGAAAAACAACTGGCATGAGAGAAAACATCGATAAATTCAAATAATATCAACAAAAATGAAAAGTTAGTTTTCCTGTTTGTAAACAAAAATCTAAAAATTGAACAGTAGAATCAGACTTGTGAGACAGATAGTGATGATATCTTCAGGAGGTAAATATTTAAGTATTTTAGTAATTGATTAATTGATTATTCTGATGATTAGTCCATTAATCGGATAAAAAAATTGGCACATTCTGCAGACATTTAATTTAAGCCTTTTCATTTCGTGAGTGTTAAAAATACATTAAAATTGTTCAAATAAAAAAATTATTGATTTTTTTTTTTAAATAAAAAAGTAAATAATTTGATTCCTTTGGTGGACTTTTGATCATTTTCTAGCAAAGGGTGAATCTGCAGCTAAAAAAATACTTCTGAAATCGTAGGACATATTTAGAGACAAAATGTTTTCTTTCTACATTCTATTTTTTTACAAACAGGTTTTATTTCTGCTTTTACTGTTCGTTCAGCTTATTGCCTTTTCTACAGTCATGCTTCAGTTAACGATTAATTGATTACTGAATTAGTTGTCGATTATTTCAACTATCGATTAATCGTGATTAATCCGATTAATTGTTTCAGTTGGATTTCTAATTTTAAGTAAACTCAGCTTAAAAAACTGAATTTTCAGGTAAATTGATTTGATTTTTGTTTTTGCAGCTCTCTTTTTGACTGAGATGCTGAAGAATGATTAACAGGATTTTTTTTATTTTTTAATTTCCAGTCTTATGTTCAGGTGCTGATAAATATCAGAGGAGGTTTCTAAGATGCCAAATTGGGGCGGAGGCACCAAGTGTGCCGCCTGTGAGAAAACGGTTTACCACGCCGAGGAGATCCAGTGTAACAGCAGGACTTTCCACAAAACCTGCTTCATCTGCAGTAAGGATTCTGGCTACTTCTTCTCACTTTAAAAAGATTTTTAAAGCATTTTAGTAACAGTGACCAGGCTGTAGGATGGACCAAAACATGAGTTTAAACATTGGACATGAGTATAAATATTACCATATCTAGAAACTTTCTGAGATTAATGCCATCAGTTCTGACTTTATTAAAATTGACTGGATGCTACGATTGATATATACTCCAATATATATTGCTGTTGATTTATTGGCCAGCCCTACAGAGCTCAGATATGTTCAACGCAAACCCTCCTCAAATCCTCAGGTGACTTTCGAGGCGACTGGATTTTATTTTGGGATATCAGAGTAAAAATTGATAATAGAAAAAAAAGGAAGGGTGAATTTCTGCCAAAATACTCAGATAATCCCGAAAATTGTCAGGTTAATCTATGGAATTTTCTAGAGAAAACAGAAATTTCTGAGTTTCAAAGGTCAAAAAATTTTCTGAATAAAAAAACCTCTAAACTTTTTAACATAATCTCAGAAAATTTCTGGGCAAAAACTCAGGAATTTTGTGAATAATCTCAGAAATAATAATAATAAAAAAACATGGACATTTCTGAGTTTCAAAAGTCAAAAATGTTTGAAAAACTGAAACAAACAGAAATTTTTGCATTTTCTCAGAAAAATTTCTGCGATGAATTTCAAAATTTCCAAGTTTTATCTAGCACATTTTGAACTTCTCAAATTTTCTTTTTTTTTTCTTTCGGGTGAAATTTATCCCCCTTTTTGGCCCTGATACACCATCCTAGAATCCAAGAGGAAACTGGTGCACAAACTCCCACTTGAAGGTCATGGTTATATTAAGGTTATATTATGGGGTTTAGGACATGAATGCTTCTGTTCTCTGCACAAACTCAAATCCTCCCAGCTCGTTAGAGTCCGTAAGACTGATCCATTATTCCACAGGGAAGCTCTAAACTCATCCCACCTGCTAAGAGTTCATCTTCCCTCCAACGTTCACTTCACTTTCACCTCCCAAAAATAGCAACACAACACATCTGACTTTGTGTGCCGTCACTGTTGACTGATAAACCCGGCGAGATGAGAGCTTTTTTTAACTTCTGTTCCTCCAACATGACATTCCTCCAACGGCGGATTGGGCCCACTGTAGATATAAAGAAAAGAGCAGTCAATTTCTACTAAAAACTTAGAAATTTGAGATTGATCTGTAGAAACAAACAAGCACATTTTTGGGTTTGAAAAGTTGAACATTTGCTAGAAAAATGCTCAAAGAATTTTAGATTAGATTCGTTTTAAAAAGCCAAAAATGTGCTAAAAAAAATCTGAATTCTTGAGAATAATTTCAAAAATTTGTGAGAAAAAAAACTGGGAAATTTCTGAGTTTGATAAGTAAAGACGTTTTGTTTGGATATTTTCTGAGTTTCAGTCAAAAATTTTCAAACTTTTGATACTCGGAAATATCCAAGTTGTTTTTTGCAAAAACACCTCCATTGTAGCAAAGTTGCGACTTTTCAAACTCAGAAATGTGTTTTTCTTTTCTAGAAAATTTCTGAAATTAATATTAAAATTGTAATTTTTTATAACAAATTTGCATCGCTTGAAGTTTTCTTGTTATATCCAGAAAGTTTCAGAATTTTTTTTTTAGCAGAAATGTACTTTTTTTACTTTCTTCTCCTTCTATTGACAATGGCCCTAACATCCTGTCGTACATGTCTCAGTCCGGACACGGTTGCCTGAGACTTGGATAAAACATTTCTGTCCTGTTTTTGCCCCCACAGTGAGCTGCAGAAAAGGGCTGGACAGCACCACGGTCGCAGCACACGAGTCTGAGATTTACTGCAAGTCGTGCTATGGGAAGAAATATGGGCCAAAAGGGTACGGATATGGACAAGGAGCTGGAGCGCTGAGCTCTGATCCTCCGGGACAGGATGGAGAATCGCAGCTGCAAAAGTACGACTTAAACACCAAAATTGGTCATTAAATCAGATTAGTTGATTTAACACATTAAAGGTGAACTACTACACTTCCTTGAACAAGTTAAGATAAGCCTATGGGTGATACAAAACATGTTCATTACATTTTTTGCACAAAGTCATTCTTAAATAATGAGATTTTAGTCTGATCAGTTCTGACTGTGTTGACCGATTTTCACAACACAGCAAAAACATTAAATCTTACCAAGTATTGTCTAGTTTCCAATGTAAATATCTTTGTACATTTGACTTAAAACAATACTAACTTACAGGTAACCTTTCAAGAAGATGTAGGAGTTTGTTGTAAGTAGATAATTACTTAACATTGAGGAAAAAGTACTAGTTCCACTGGCAGATTATTTTACTTTTAACACAGAAAAATGTCTTGTTATAACAGAAATAATCTGCGACTGAAACCACAACGTTTTCATCAATAGTAAGAAATTATGTACTTGAAACAAACTTCTTTATCTTGCTAGAATGTTACTAGTATGTTGGTGTTGTGTAGTAAGATATTTGCACTGGAAACTAGACCAAAATGTGACCAAATGTTCTGGAGTTTCACTGTAGTTGCTAGGCAACGCGCTGGGCTTCACTGGGGGTTGCTAAGTAACGGCTCAGTGCCCGTTGAATGTTACTGAACAATCTGGCCCAAAAATAACGTTGTAGAGGCCAAAGTTTGAAAGGAAATAATCTATAAAACCTGAAGAACTAGTTTTAAAATAATACAGATTAAGTGTGGCTGTGGTTTCATGGGATGTTTACCTGTCTGTTAATTTTCTTTGTAGCTCTAAACCTCGACAAGCCTCTTCCAACCCCAACGCCAGCAAGTTCTCGCAGAAGTTCGGTGGCTCGGACCACTGCCCCCGCTGCTCCAAAGCGGTGTACGCAGCTGAGAAGGTGATGGGAGCAGGAAAGGTAAGAGCGAAAATGAAAAGTTCAGTTTGAAATACCAGGAGTTAAAATGAATTACAATGAAACACCGAGACTAGCAAATATTTACTTTGAGGAGTCTTTAACTTTCTTGTGGAGGAAAGTTCAGAATACATAGTTCTCATGTGACGTCACACTTCCGGTAACTTTGTTACTGAAGCCATTTCGACAGTTAGTCCTTTCCTATCTGTCATGACAGTTGCTATGAAGTTGCTATGACAATCGTAGGCAAGCAACAAGCTTAGAGCTATCTAACGTACAAACAGTAAAAGTACAGTACAACTATTACGTGATCACAATTTTTGAGTACTCTACCCACCGATTTGATTTGTAATATTGAGATAAATATAATGGATATTCACTGTAGTACTTACTGCCAAGCTAGCAAAATAAGGTCAGCTAATGTTGCTTCTATCTGCTAGCGAAGACGGACATATAGCCTACGCATATGTTACTACCTGTACTTACTCTGCCAGTCACTAGAACCTTGTAGATTAATAATTTCATTTTGTTAACGGGGTTGGCCTACCTTGGCAGTGAAGCTATGCATATAATGTAAAAATAATTTTTGCCGTGGAGAGTTTTACACAAAATTTCCAGTAGTTAGTAACATGCAAGGTGTCTATATGTCCTTATCAAGATGGTACCATTTACAGTTCAGACTTAGATAAGTTATGTAATTTCATTTAACAGTATAGAGTGGGTGCACCATTCCCAGATGTACTGCAATACCAGGTTGATGCTTGGAGTGGACAGAGCAAGCCCCTAGTCCAACTCCCTGTCCCAAAAATCAATTTAATATGTGGCCCCCATATAAGGGACTATCAGATATTAAACTGATAAGAACAGATTGGGTTTTTTTTTTGGCTCTGCTATATTGTGAACACCAGCGCCCTCTGTGGCTGTGGAGGTGTAGTGCAGCCAGAAACATGGAGTCTGCGCTCATGTTCGGTTCACATTTTAAAATGTGTGAAAATGTGACTTAATAGTGAGTTTTTAGAATCCAGGAGAGTTTCGGCGCTACCTGCACCACAGTTTATGCTTCTGTTCGTCTTCTGCAGGTTCTCCTCAAATAAAATATAAGCTCATGTGCAAACTAATATTTTGACGACTAATAGAAAACAGCAAATACAGCATTTTCATTTCCTCTATGAAAATTATGGGGTGGAAAAATATGTGCAACACTAAATAAAACATTTTATTACATTAAAATTCATTCTGAAGTGAAGTTTATAACAAAGACAAAGTTGGTTTATTAATCTACGTGAGGGAAAAAAGCTGCAGATATACGGGTTTTTACATATAACAGCTTCAGGGGGTGCACCGTTCCTGGAGGTACTGCAATACCAGGTCGATGCGTGGAGTGGACGGAGCAAGCCCCTATTCCATCTCCCTGCTCCAAAAATCAATTTAATATATGGTCCCCGGGTAGGGGACGTATCAGATATTAAACTGATAAGAACAGAATTTTTTCTTTCGAAAAAGGTTTATTGTTACTTAGAACATTTTAAAATACATGGCATTTTACAGTTATACAGAAATTCTTTTTTTTTTTTTCATTTAAAAAAAAAATACAATTCTCCAAATTAAACTAAAAGAAGTTAAGAACAACGGTATAGAAAACACAAAATCTCTGGGTTTTAAAAGTTGGACAGGACCGGAGTGACTCCTTACAAAGTCTGGAGCCATCCAGTTCTTCCAAACAGCGCTGGGGCTCAGAGGGGAAACCTGCCCTGAAGCTCCTTCCCTCCTGCCTCACCCGGAGAGCCAGGCCGCCGCTGCTTGGACCTCTGTTCGTGGTGCGCCGACTCCTTCATCCACGGAGGCGCAGGCGATTCTTCTCGGTGGCTGTGTCCTTGGCGCGCCACCTGCAGCTCTCGATGTTTCCCTCCTTGCTGCCGCCATCCGGATCACAGCCACGGGGGGCATCTGCCTGCGCCTGCTCACCAGCAAGTTTCTGGAGGTCCAGATGGCGTCTTTTATGGTGGCTAGGGTGAGCCACATCTCCTCAAAGTCTTTTTTAGTCCTTTTCTGGTGGCTCACCCCATACAGCACTAGCTGTGCGTGGAGGACCTCCCTTGCTGGCAAGTGTGGGAATTTCAAGGAGTCGGCCTTCGCCCACAGGTCCACAGCAGCGCTGCACTCCCACAGCAGGTGCCTCACCGACTCCGGCGCGCCACAACCGGGTCGGGGGCAGATGGACGTCGGAGACATGCCGCGGGAGTGCATTACGGCTCTGGCCGGCAGGATCCCATGAGCCACCATCCATGACAGGTCCTGGAGTCTGTTTGGAAGGACGGGATGGCTCACGTTGCGCCAAACAGTGGTGGCGTCTCCATACAGGAGGCCGCGCACTGGAGTCACTGGTTCCCGGTCCTGAACAACAGAGATAATAAAACGATGGTTAGTTAAAATTCTGCTCTCCTCTCCTTCCAGTTTAAAATGTCTTAAAAATTTCTGTATAAAAGCATATGCCGGTGGGAGGTTAAAAGCTACAGGGGTTCTAAAATCACTTTTTATCAGTTTGAGTTTTCTTAAATAGGAACCTAGCCAGAATCTGCTCATTTTGTTTGTTTTTGGATTTGTGGAAATGTTCAAAGCTTGTTTTAGGTGAATGCTTGTGTAGTGGCTGCCTAAAAACAAGTACAGGTCTGGGACTCCTTTTCCTCCTTTTTCCTTTGGTCTTTTCATGATGTCCCTTCTCAATCGTTCCCATTTGGAGCCCCAAAGGAAATAAAAAATAGCCCGTTGCAGCTCTAAAATCACTCTCCTAGGAGGAATAAAAACAGAACTGATTAGTAAAAACACTGGTAAAATCACTGCTTTGACTATTAAAATCTTGCCTTCCAGCGTTAGCGATCTTAGTCCCCACAATCCCAATCTTTGATTTACCCTCTTGATTTTTTCTGTCCAATTTGTCTCTCCTTCCCCATTCTTGTCAAAGTTTACACCAAGTATTTTTTGTTCTTGTGTTACCTGAAACTGCAGTCCTGTCTTTTCGCTATTTTTCCATGGTCCATAAAATTGTGCTTTCGTTTTTTCTTTGTTTATTTTTGAGCCTGATGCTGTGCTGAACCAATCTGTTAGTTTAAAAACTCTGTCTACTGATAAAAGGTCTGTACATAAAATGTTAAAATCATCCATATATAAAAGACATTTAGCTACCTGGCCTCCACTCCCCGGTATAGTTACACCTAAAATCTGTGGGTCCCTTCTCAAGATCTGCGCCAGCGGCTCGATGCAGGCCACATAGAGAAGAGCGGATAACGGACAACCCTGACGGACACCGCAGTTCACTTTCACTGCTTTTGTCAGAAACCCGTTAACCATAATTCTGCTGGAGATGTCTCGATACAGCAGTCCCACCCACTCTACAAACCTCCCGGGAAAACCCATTTTTTGCAGTACCTGGAAGAGGTACTGGTGCGAGACCCGATCGAAAGCTTTCTCAAAATCTAGATTTAAGACTATCAGCCGAATGTTTCTGTCTCTCGCAAAACAGATGGTGTCTCGGATCAGTACGAGGCTGTCCGTGATCCTCCTTCCCGGCACGGCGCAGGCTTGATCCGGGTGGATTAGATCCCCCAACACTCGACGCATCCTAGCTGCTAAAAGTCTACTAAAAATTTTACAATCGACATTTAAAAGGGTAATAGGTCGCCAGTTTTTAAGGTCTGTTTTGTCTTTGTCTTTGTATAAAAGGGTAACTATTCCCGTTCTAAAAGTACCGGGGAGTGTGTCTAGTTTGCTAAAATCATTAAAAACAACAATTAAATCAGGTGCTAAAATGTCCCAAAATGTTAGATAAAATTCTAAGGGGAGTCCGTCCGAGCCCGGAGATTTTCCTCTTTTAAAACTCTTTACTGACTGTAAAAGCTCTAAAAGGGTAAAATCCTGCTCTAAAAAACAACTTTCTTTTATACTTTTTTCAATAAACTCCAAAGTTTCTTTTATACTTTCTTCCTTTACTATTTTTTCTGTATATAAATCTCCATAAAATTGTTCTATTACTTTTTTCTTTTCTTCTATATTACAGACAATATTTCCATTCTCCGATTTTAGTTCGGAAATAAAACTCGGATTATTTATTATTTTCTTAAAAAAGTATCTCGTACATTTTTCTCCTTCTTCTATTTCTCTCTCCCTACTTCTTAAAATCACTCCCTTACTCTTTATTTCCGCTAGAATGGACATTTCTTTTTTAACTTCTCGTATTTCTTTATTAAAATCCATACCCTGTTGATTTAAAAAGTGATATCTTTGCAGTCTTTTCTGCAGCCCCATCATGCATCTTTGTTCTTTTTTCTTTTTATCTTTCCCTGCTAGTCGGAAGAAAGTCTGGGTCCTACCTTTCACCATCTCCCACCACTGTGCTCGTGATTCGTACAGGTCTTGGAGGGTCTGCCACTCGCGGTATCGCTCCCTGTACTGGCTGACCAGAAACTGGTCTTCCAGCAGGGAGCGGTTTAGCTTCCACAGACCTCTCCCGGTCGTCTCACCTGAAGGGAGTGAAAGCGTGCAGGACAGAAGGAGGTGATCGGAAAAGAAAGCCGGTGACAATCTAGCATCAGTTAGGGCGCAATCCCTTGTGAAGAAATAGTCTATACGAGAGGCCATAGAGCCATCACCACTGAACCAGGTGTAGCCCTCCTCTCCGGGATGCATAGTTCTAAAACAGTCCGTTAATTTAAAATCCCTAACTATTTTCCTTAATAAAAGCGATGTCTTATCTATTCTAAAATCTTGTCCGGTGCTTTTCCTGTCATTCCTAGTTAAAATACAGTTAAAATCCCCCCCTATTATAAAAGGTTTTCTTCCTAGCATGTGGGGCTGCAGGTCCTCTAAAAAGTCGAACCTGTCATGTTTATCACTAAAACCATAAATATTCAAGAGGTTAAAATCCTGTCCGTTAAAAGTCAAATTTGCTAAAAGTGCTCTTCCCTCTTTTACCACGGTGCTCCCCTTCACCAAGATGTGCGGGTTGTTAATTAAAATGGCCACGCCGTCATTTTTATTTTCATTCGAGCCGCTCCATATGGAGGGGCGTGGCCACAAATCCTGCCACCGGGCGTAATTCTTTAAAAACGGAAGTGCACATTCTTGTAATAAAAACAAGTCAGACTGTACGGAACTTAAAAAGGATAAAACACTCTGAGCTCTAAATCGTGACTTCACGCTTCTAACATTTATAGTTGAGAGGGTGAGAGTCATGAGTATTGTGGTTAAAGACAAGTACGACATTTTAAAAGATAAAGACAAGATAAACCAAAATTAAAACCGTGATAAAAAACGGGCGGTCATTAAAATAAAGCGGATTCAGAGACTGTCCTGTGAACAGAGCTCCTCCTCTCCACCAGGTGACGTGGTTTGGGTTGGAGCTCTATTCCCCCTACGGACCCTTGGTATAGGCCGTTTTTCTAAAGCCTTTACCTTATTGGGGTCCTCCGGGGTTGATTGTCGAGCAAAGTGTAAAGAGGTGTCACTGGATGAGCCGGCAAGGAAGACTTGGGATTCCTCCCCGAAGGAACCAAAAAGTTCCTCCAGTCTTCCCCGCTTCTCCGCCGTGGTGGTGACGTCGGAGGAGGACTCAGGTGCTGGCCTCTTTGACAGCTGGGCGTCGGGGAGGGAGGCATCATCGCTGCTCTCCGTCTGTTCCTCCTCAGGGTCCGAGCTAGCTCCGCCTTCCTCACTGGATGCTTCGGTCTGAGGGGGTGCTTCCTTCCCCTCCCCGCTTCCCGCCTCCTCCTCTTCCTCTCCTCCAATCAGAGGATTTGGCGGGAGATTTGAATTTTCTGGCCCAGCTGCTTCCACTTGCTCATTAGCCATATCCGTTACCGGTTCCTTTCCTTTTTTTAATTTGTTGGCAAAAGACTTTGGACAGTCTCTGAACAAATGATTTTGTCCGCCACACAAATTACATTTCCGCCCGTTCGTACACTCATCAAAGGTGTGTCCCACTTCTCTACATTTTCCACAGAAAATCTTATCACAAGTTTCGGCCAGATGACCGTGCTCGCCGCATTTCCGGCACAGTTTGGGTTGACCTTGATAGTGAATATAGCCTCTGTTCTCCCCCAGGACTATCATGGATGGGAGATGTTTCAGGCCCTGGAAGCCTTGGGGGTCCTCCCATTGTTTGATGGGGACCCGCCAAGCGCAGTTCCAGATGCCGTCCACATCCCGCACCTTCATAGCCTGGCCTCTCACAGTGCAGTATCTACCCAGCCACATACAGATGTCTTCAGCACTGACAGTCTCATTGAACATCCTGACAATCACCGTTTTCAGGGAGTTGTCAGTCAGTTTCTCAACGTCAAAAGCCGAAAACTGGGTCTTAGCATTCTCAAACCGTGTCCAGAAATCTTTTAACAGTGCAGCAGAGCAAAAACTTACGTCATATCCTTTGTTGAAAGGCAGGGAGAGGATACAATTCAGGTCATCCGGCCGAAACTTCAAAGTCTGCTGCATCAATTTTCGTGAAAAATCGAGTCTTGTCAAACCATTTTCTTTTCCTTTTTCAGTAAATAAAAAGCGCACACTGTGGTGCCTCCGCATGCCGGCATGGCTAGCCGCCATGGTGGAGGCACCACCAGTCAAAGGCTAAAACCTTTACTAAAACCAATAAATAATTAAGACCAAACACAGAAATAAATACAATAAAAGGGAGAGATATTTTCCACTATTTAGTGGTCAATATCTCCACCAGGGACAAGTTTAATAAACCTCAAGAACAGTGGTAACAGCCAAGTCACACAGACTACCGCTATCACCACCCAATGGAGGCGACCGCTGTCTTAGCCAAAAGGCCGAGAAGCGATGCCACATAACTGGGGAGGAAACGATGCCTTTCAGGGGAAACGCAGTTTGACTCACGGTTCACAAACTTTAACATTATTTTTTTACCTATGACAGAAATATGGACCGTGGTATCTTTGTTTTATGGTAATCCGGCAGTTTTATTGTTTGTGTTACATGTGTTGCGGGAAATTAAACTAAATCAGTCAACTGAAGGAAAACATCCGGGTTTACAAGTAATCACGTGGTACGCTTTCGTCCAATAGGAAGCAGAGATGTGAATACGTCTCCCAATGGCTTTTTTCGTGTAAAACTACAAACGTACGTACCTAAACTTTCTCCGTTTAGTTGTTATTCATGGTCTAAATAGTAGTTTCCACATGTTTTTCCTAGAACCTTAATTTCCAAATGTTTGACAGAAAATCTGACAGTTTTTTGGCCTCTCATGTACTATTTAGTATTATATATCAATGAGTTAGTGCGTTGTAACCTTAATTTAGATCCACGGGTAAACTTTATTTAACCAACTACAACTAAACAGAAAACATATGGAAACGATAACGAAAAAACTTACATCGTAATTATAGCTGTAATATTTTTGAAATAACAAACTATGAAGAAAATAGGAGAAAAAATAACCCTGACTATATGGACTGTTTGGGTTTTTTTATACACAATCAGAAATTTATCATAATGATAAATCAGAAAGGTAAATAAATGATGTGATAAATGCTCACCCTTAATGATAGATAGATAGATAGATAGATAGATAGATAGATAGATAGATAGATAGATAGATAGATAGATAGATAGATAGATAGATAGATAGATAGATAGATAGATAGATAGATAGATAGATAGATAGATAGATAGATAGATAGATAGATAGATAGATAGATAGATAGATAGATAGATAGATAGATAGATAGATAGATAGATAGATAGATAGATAGATAGATAGATAGATAGATAGATAGATAGATAGATAGATAGATAGATAGATAGATAGATAGATAGATAGATAATATACATTGTATAACATCAACCTAATATTTTTTTCCCAAAATAATAAACATTTATATTGTGTTTCCAGGCCTGGCATAAAACCTGTTTCCGCTGCGCTCTGTGTGGTAAAAGCCTGGAGTCGACCACAGTGACAGATAAAGACGGCGAGCTGTACTGTAAAGGTGAAGCCATTTATTTACACAAAGAGTCTAAAACTGTCTACTCTCCTTGGGGAAATATGATTCTACCTTTAATGAGTCTTATATGTAGTCCTATATTAGTGGAAAGTCAAATAAAGCTTTACTATACTACTAACCCAACTGCATTTGTGTGAACACAAACATAGCCGAAAATATTATCGCAATATAAGCGTTTCATGTCAGTCGATATCAATAATTATTGATTTATTTATTGTTTTAAATATGTGAACTATGGCCAAGCTAGTTGTGTAACCTTTACTGTTTTATTCAGTTTTCACTTAACGCCGCTGTTTTTTAAATTCTTGAGCAATGCTAGGTAACTAAAGTAAGCGTGAGTTGCTGAGTAACTAAAGAATGAGTGAGTTGCTAGGTAACTAAAGTAAGAGTGAGTTGCTAGGTAACTAAAGAATGAGTGAGTTGCTGAGTAACTAAAGGGTGAGTGAGTTAGTTGATTCCATCAATTTTGCTTAGTTAGCCGCGAGAGATTGAGCGGCTGATGTCTTTCCTATGCCTACATGTCTCAGAATGCTTTGTGGTTCTGGGTCTGAGTTCAGTGAAATTATTGAACATTTTAATATTCTAGCATTAGACATGTAAATAGGCAAACAAAAGAAAAGATAGTACATTTACACCAAAAATTTCCAAAATTTAGAATCTAAAACATTTTCTAGAAAAACGGCGGAAAGTTAAACCTTTGATACAAAAGAAAATTTATAAGCTGTATTCTATGACACAGAGACGTTGATATACATTTTTCTTTTCAGTTTGCTACGCCAAAAACTTCGGCCCAAAAGGATTCGGTCTGGGCAACGAGGCCATGCTGGAGGAACGAGAATAAACCGGCGGTTCTTCTGAAGCTCAAACCCGATCACAGCGTCTCAAAGCCGGAAGATGGAGGAGCAGAAATCAAATCCTCTATGAAAATTATGGGGGGAAAATGTGTGCAACACTAAATAAAACATTTTATTACATTAAAATTCATTCTGAAGTGAAGTTTATAACAAAGACAATAAAGTTGGTTTATTAATCTACCTGAGGAAAAAAATCTGTATATATTTTTAAATCAGTTTACAGGAATCCTGGTAACGTCACTTCTTTCTCCAACTTGTAAAAAAAAAGTCATACTTTAATTTAGATTTTTAGAAAAACCTTATTTGAAAAATAAGAGCAACCAGTAACAGATGGAGTAAATTAATCATCTCCAAACAAATTAAAGCAAAAGTCATAACTCAGCAATATGGATCAAAATAAAATTTGATTTAAATTTTTTTTTTCTCGCTTTCTTTTCTAAGACAATTAGTAATGACAGAAAATATTTTCCAAAAGTAGATTTTATTTCCATCAACCCTTGTGTGAATTGAATGACAGAGTTTTAAGATCAGGCTACAGGAATGCTTGTTTAATTGTAAATAGTCATAATATTAGCAGAATCAAGTCATTTTTTACCAGAAGAAAGTCTCAAAACTATGAGAAACAATTCTTTTTATGAGAAAAAAAAGCTTGTAGTTATCGAGATCGGATAGAACCAGCTCAGTTTTAGCGGTTCTTTCTTCTAGATACTCAGTTGTTTCTCAATCAACTTTATTCTCATTTCACTACATCTGTGTTCTATAAATATTATGACTTTATTCTCATCATTAAAAAATTAAAAAATCTTAGCCTGTTGACCTGAATTCAAAGTCCAAGTAAACAAAACATGACAATTCGTTTGTCAAACAAGATGGCTGCCCTGGCAGTGCTGAGGTCACCGTGAACTATTGAAATCCATGAGTGTACTGGTGAAAAGAAATCCAGATTTCCCCTAAATTAATCCAAAAACCCCCCAAAAAACGAAAATTTGCTTAACTTTTTTTCTATTGCAGATAGAAAAAAAGTTGGAAAATTCCACCAAAAAGTAAAACATTTGAAATTAATGCCAGAAATATTTCAGAAAAACAATTTGGAAACTCCCAAGTTTGGAAAGTTTAACATTTTTGACTTTTGAAACTCCAAAAGTCTAAAATTTACAAGATTGAAATTTTGTTAGAAAAGACAATCAATTAATCTTAGAGAAAAAAAACTTGGAAATTTCTGAGTGTCAAAAGTTTCCATGTTTCTTCTAGTAAATTTTCAACTCTTCAAACTCAGGAATGTTATTTTTTTTCCCAGAGAATTTCTGACTTTATGCCAGAAATTGACCTATTATAACTTTTTCTATTTACAATGGAACCCAATGAGTACAAAAGGGAGCTTAAAATTCAGCTAAACATGAGATTTATCAAGTTTTCACTCATTTAAAAAGAAAAAAAATCCTCCACTTTTTATTATTAAGACGCCAGTAAAACTGAGCTCTAAACAGTTCAAAAGACAGGCACATGATTGCTTTATTGAAGTATATAATAGTGGTCATTTGTTATGAAACGCATGCAGCTTTTACAAAAGTCATAAAACCAAACCGTTTACATTTACAAAGATTATTTTCCTCTTCCTGGATGATAAAAACAGGCTTAACGTGTTCATAAAAACAGCACAAAATGCCCAGAACTGTTCAGGCCGTAAGGATTTTCCTTTTCCGCCCTCACTGGTCGAGTGTAAGGCAGCAGCAGACGACTTCCACTCCAACCTCTACCATCGGTAAGTCTTTCTTCACAAGGAGCCGAAGGATGGAAAAATAAATAAATACATTCTGTGCTTTTGGTCCAGAAGCAGAGTTCGACCCGGAGATACGGAGGAGGGAGGAGGTCAGACCATGTTGATTTGTTCGAACAGGTACTGGTCCCGTTGGGGCTGGAACTGGGCCGTCCAGTCGACGACGGCCGGCTTGCAGAGGCCGCAGCAGCGCAGCTGGAAAAACGACGCCAGGTTCTGGACAACGCCCATGCTGCAGACAGACGGGTCAGGAAGAGAGTCCATCAGACGGAGAAATGGGGAACTCCTCCTCTAACTATTAATTTGTTTTTATGGTTGTTTATGTTTACAATCATCAGTTTAATAAGAAAGTGAAAAATCCTTTCAGAATTTGGTGCTGAGTTCATGCAGAAACTGGACTTTCAGAACAATCAGCAGGTTCTGGAGCTGAAAAAAATAATCAACCCGTCCTGTGGCTCAAATGATTAATCAAATTAATCACGATTAATCAACTATTGAAATAATTGTTAAATTTGGTAATTGATTAATGGTTAACTGGAGTTTACAGACTCAGAAAAGGTAATTTGCTGAAAAAGCAAAACATATATATTTCCTATTATGCAGCTTTTTAAAATCAAATTGTTATTTGGTTCATCTTAAAAAAAAATAATCTAAAAATGTAAAATAAAAGCAGCAAATAAATAAAAACTTGCCTCAAGATTCCAGTACCAGTTAGTTCCTATGATAAAGTATGGAAGAAATATTGGTGACTCACTTGAATGGATTTTGTCTCAGGGATCCGGATTGTCTCATTCTCCGTTGCTGCAGCAACAGATTAGTTCTCTCTGGAGTCGTTAATCCCAGGAATGCAATCTGCACCGAAACAAAGAAACAATTATTCCACATACAAATGAGTAAAGTAACAAGACAGCGTAGGGTTGGACAATAAATCAACCAATAGATGATGCGACTGACAGAACGTTCAATAATTTCACTGAACTCCGATCCAGAACCGCACAGCATTCTGGGGGATGTAAGCAGAGGAAAGGCATTAGCCACTCAACCTCTCACGTGTAGCTAAACTAGGTTGACGGCATCAACTCACTCATTCTTTGGTTACTTAGCAACTCACTTTTTGGTGACCTGGCAACTCACAAACTAGGTTGACGGCATCAACTCACTCATTCTTTGGTTACTTAGCAACTCACTTTTTGGTGACCTGGCAACTCACTCAGTCTTTGGCTATTTGCTTGCATAGTTTAAATTTTTGCCATCGTACCTCATAGCTGCTCAAAAATGAAAAACAACGGTATGAAGTAAAAACTGGAAAGGTTATGCCACTAGTCTGGTAATATTTCAGATATTTAAAACAAAGAACTAATCAATAATTATATTGACCGATATGATATGGTGAAGGACCTTGAATCAATACAAGCTGCAGCATCATTTAATTTCCATTTGTGATTATTAATAAAGTATTATTCAATTGAATTGAATACAGCATTAAAAACCAGCTGACCAAAAGTGCTGGAGCTCAGCTTGGGTTGCTAGGAGACAGGCGGAATTCATCTGAGGTTGCTAGGTAACATACTCAGTTTGAGTATGGAGCTCCACTGCACTAATTAAATGGTGTGTAAAACTCAACACATTCCAGGCGTCACCTGGTAGAGCTGCCCAATCAGGAACAAAGTGGACCAGCAGGTGTGGTAGAAGGACAGCACAAAGACGGCAAGCACCCAGGGAGAGCAGCTGACCACCGCCGACACCACGCCCCACACACCCTGCTCCTCGTAACGCAGCGAACAGTGACTGGCCCAGTCTGAGAACACACAGCAACGTTTCTGCTTACTGCACCGACACTCCAGCTTCTGTGGTTCCACTTCAGCCGAATCACTCACATGTAAAACAACCGTAGATCATCCAGCCCCCCATCATCGAGAGCGAGAGCAGCAGAAGCACAAAATAGTAATGATTCCTGGCACCTGAAACAATAAAAATAATAGCATATATTCATCATAACTTGCATGGGAAACATGGGAAAAATTTATTTTTAATAATCTGTCAGTGGCACTAGTACTTTTTCATCAATATTAAGGAATTAATGACTTAAAACAAGCTAAGCTAAGCTAAGATAAATAGCTAGATAGATACTTTATTAATCCTTTTTGGTCAGGAATTTGTAATATCTGGCAATATATTGCAGACATGTTACTTGTAAGTTAGTTTTATCTTCTTTCAATCAGAGTAAGATGTTTCCACAAAAAAACTTATTTTGTATTTTTGCCATAATGAAAAATACTTGCTGTAGTACTTTTTATGGAAATATTTTTTCAGTTAGAAAAATCTACAGGTTTTAGCCTTTTATCTAGACATTGCATTTAAGAATCCATTTCAAATGTTTTGCTTTACTAAAAAATGTTGCTGCAGATTTTTCTTAACCAATCAAAAGCAGATTTTAAATGTTCAGTGGACCAAAACAACGTTTCTGTGATTCATTCATTTGTACCTATGCAGGTGTTGGTCCATACAGAGTGGTGGTCCTGCTTTGCCACACATGCATCGCAGCTGAAGCAGTGAACGGCTCTCAGTGGTTTCCTAACCTGCAATAGTGGACGTCATTTTAGATAATTCAGGAAACTTATCGTTTCACTAAAGTTTTGAACTTGTGGATCGCCTCACCATACAGGAAGTGCAAAATACCCTGGGGTCCAAACAGCCAGCCTCGGCCAGCACCACCACGTTCTGAATCCCAAACAGAAAACACAAAAGGTCTCATCAAGTTGTGGAAACAGTTCTTTGTGAGACGCCTTGAACTGGTCGACAAATTTAAAGACCTTTCCCACCATTTTCTTCTGCTCTTCAGTGGTTCTGATGAAACCCGGGTCCGTCCGGCAGGTCCGAAGGAAGTAGTAGAGGAAAGCCGTGGCGTTCAGAGTGAACAGCACCTGAACTGCTGTGCTGGGTAGAGGTGGATGTAAGTTAAGAAACTTAAAAAAAGAAAGAACAATAAACCAAACTCCTTTTATTAAATGTGTTATGCTTCCCTTACCAGGTTAGCATTGGTTTATAAACTATACAAAAATGTTAACTACATATTTTGTTCTTAAATAATCAGATTTTAGTTTGTTCAGTTCTGCGTTTTTTGACCTCCTTTCTGTTTTAGGACCTCTTGTCACTATAAATCCAAATAAGTTCCGCTGAGGTTGCTAGGTAACGGGGTTAGGCTTTGTTGGAGTTGCTAGGTAACGGGGCAGTGCCTGTGGGATGCTTGTGGATTAGAGCCGTTTCAACAGCTTTAATCTAAGGCCGTTTTCATGACAATGATGTGTTCTGATAACACATTTACAATCTGATTACAATCTGACTACACGGTAACGATACACAACGGAAAGGTGTAATGCTCTCACCATGCCACTAGTTGGTGCTAGGTTCTTTGAAACTAAGTGCATGTGTGTGTTTTTTTTTTTTTTTAAAGTTCTACTTGAAAGCCCGTCGATTCGTGTTTGACCATCAGGTATCGTTCCATAGATACTGGGAGAAAACATGAACTATGTGCGTCTGATCGGGGCGCAGCTGGAAAAAAGTGGGATAACTTTGCTGAAACACGAGAACGTTTAAATTCATTTCAAACTGAAATGGGCAACAAGCTGAATGATAATGAAAAAAAACAATTTTCTTCGTAAAAAGAACCAAATCAAAAATATTTGTTTCTTTGAACAGAAAGGATATCTGGCAGGAACCAGAGACACCAGGTGACGAGCATCCAGAAGACTGAAGCCATCAGAGACGACGACGGCAGCAGAGACTGAAAATCTGGGCTTGGGAAGTTCCTGTTTTAAATGCAAATGGTTCTGATTAACATCCAAACTCCTGCATTTACATTTCACTCTGCAGGCAAACCGGTTCTCACCTGGAGGCCAGGTTAATCACTCCCACCACGCAGGCTAGCAAGATGCTTTTGAGCAACCAGGACTCGGAGTTCATGTCAAATATTGCACCAACACATCCAAATATGGCTGTGCAAAACAGGAACTGCACTAAAACCTTTTAAAATAATAAACAAAACAATGTTAAAGGAGTTCTGATTTCTGTTTGTGTATAATCAGGAGCTTTAAGTCTGTACCTTGTATCTGAGAATAAAGCGTAAACAGCGGGAACTGGAGCGAATCCTCTCCTGTTTGGTGACGTTGAGCATGTGGATGAGCAGCGGGCTGTGGACTTGGTGGGCCAGGTCCATGGGAGTGTGACCCTGAGGAAGAAACACACAAACAACTCGTCTTAGCTCAAATTATAATATTAAATAAATGAACAGGAAAAATGGGATAAAGTGCAAAAGAGAAAATGAATCTGTTTCTTCAAATTAAAGCAAAAAGATGTTTATTCAGGCACTGATTTGAATTAAATAGGACAGTGGACAATAATGAACGACATAACGTCGTAGCTACACCAGATTTAGCTTAGTGAAATGCTCATTTCAATCCAGTCGAATAAAAAACTAACAAGATACAAATATTCATACAATTTCATAAATAAAAATCAGAAATACAATAAAAACAAATAAAAACTATAAAAAGTTGGAAAAACCATTTTAAGAAGCTTCAGCATACTTTAACGTAAATCGAATGCAGAGAATTATTGGAGCAGCATAAATATTATGGGACTTGAACTGAAAATAATAAAATTAAATGTTTACCTTCAAGCTAAAAGATAGAGAAAACTTTAGCTTCCTAAAGCAGAAATATTTTAGACAAATCTAAGAGCATTTAATACAACAGAACATTATGACTACCAAGTTAAAAAAAAATAATAATAAAAAAAAATAATCAAGCTATCGGTGGGTGATACAGACAGGAATTTATCACAATATTTTGTGGTATGATAATAAATATTTTGATAAAAATGTTTTTTTTTTTTTTTGCAAACTATGTTTTTGCAGTGATGTAAATTCTGTTGGTACCAAAACAATAAAAATCTTTTAAAAAAGTTGCAGAATGTAAACGATTCCAGATGCCAACTATTAAGGATTTGCCAATATTCAATCATTTATTGATCTTATGGCCTTAATATGAGAATTTCTCCCCTCTAATCTAAGTCGTTTTTGCTAAACAACAGCCTTTTTGTGTAAACGCATTTATAAGCCACAAATACAAAGTTAATAGCAGATTTAAGTTCAAAAATCTGATGAATTTTAGTTCAGTTTACAGTAATCATGTCATCTCAAAACAAACTGTATTCCTGTGTCATTTGTCAAACAGAGAGACAAACGGACTGAAGCCTTCACTTTTCTCTGAAACGTGTGAAACTCACATTGATGTTTTCAGCGTCCACGCTTGCTCCTGCCTCCAACAGGATGTGGGCAGCGTCAACGTTTCCTGCCAGCACGGCGCAATGCAATGGCGTGTTCCTGTTAACTTTGTCCACAGCGCTCACTGAGGCGTTGTTCTTGATGAGAAAGTTTGTGGGTTCGGGTCTGAAGCAGAAAAACATAAAGTGTTAGCACTTTACAGCTGATTATTTATTTAAAGGTGACCTGCTATACTTCCTTGAACAGGTTAAAAAAGCTTATGGGCAAAACAAAACATGTCCACAACACAAAACATGTCCACAACTTTCCTTGGACAAATAAGCTGCTCCTGGCCAGGAGCAGCTTATTTGTTCCTTTTAAACATTCAGTTTAAAAGGAAGGAAAAGTTACAACAATAATCTCTGCCTGATAAAAAAAACAATGCATCTTACTCTTATGCTATACTGTAGGCATTACAAGTAACAGCAGTACAAACCAGGAGAAACTTTTTCCTTCCATTAAAATTGAAAATTGTTTCTGGATGGTAAGAAAAAAATTAGATGGTAAGGCAACAACAAAACACTTGTCTTTTCCAGCAGTCATTGTACAGGGCATACAGAGAAAAAACTAGGTGACCAAACATGCTGGAACTCTGCTTGGGTTGCTAGGTAACAGGCTGGAACTCTGCTTGGGTTGCTAGGTAACAGGCTGGAACTCTGCTTGGGTTGCTAGGTAACAGGCTGGAACTCTGCTTGGGTTACTAGGATTTGTGAAACAGCTCAAAGACAATGTCCAAAAAACATTAAGTTATTAAAAAAAACACCAGATGTTTTCAAGCTCTTGGGCTGTTTTTTTAGAAACCCAAATGGAAGTACAAAAGTGTGTAAATGTAGATTTTGCATCATAGGTTCCCTTTAATAAGATTTTTCAGATAAGTGTAACCAGAAGCAGAAGGAAAAAAAAAAGCCTCTTACCCAATAATCTTCTGTGCTGCTAACATCAGTGGTGTCTGTCCGTTACAGTCAGGCACATCCACTTCCTGAACGTAACAAAGCACCAAGAGGGGAAAAAAGATCAAATAAAAGAGAAACAACAGCTGACTCCGTGGAAAAATGAACTTTATGGAGTCTGACCTCTCCCTTAGCCATGAGATAAGCGGCTATAGCCATGTGCTGGAAGAGGATGGCGAGGTGCAGCGAGCGGTAGCCCTCCCCGTCTGTGATGGACGGGTCTGCTCCGTATCTCATCAACTGGATCACTATGGGAAGGTGGCCCTGTCTGTTCACACACAAAACAACAAAACACAAGAGAGAACCTCAAGAGAGAACCTCATGGGAAAACAAGAAAATCAGCTCTGCAGTGAATACACTTAAACCTAAACATGTTGCAAGAAGCAATAAATGAATTAATCGCCTGATAAACTGGAAAAAAACTTGATAATTTCAATTTGGATGAATAGTTTTTCTCAACTGGATCCTTTTGTGAAGAGCAATTCTGCTTACAGAGACTTCAGTATCCATTTTATTTGTTTGTTTATATTAAGTATATATAATGTATTCAGGCTTCAAAGTTAAATGTTTGTTAGAAATTAAAGTTTATTGATCTTTGAGAATGGGTTCTGGTGTCATTTTACCATTATAAACAACATTATTATCGTTTATCGCAGAAACTTCTGGAACAATTTATCATCCAGCAAAATTTGCTATAATGACATCTAATTTCCATCTGATGCCTCATCCGAATACAAATTAGTGTCTTAGCGATTAATCTCATTAATCGTGATTAATCGATTATTATTGAAATATTCGTCAACTAATTTTTTAGTAATCAATTCATCCTTAACTGGAGTATTAGTTACTCAAAAAAGGCAATTTACTGAAAATAAAAACATATATTCACAGTAGAAATTGAGCCACAACTGTACAAAATATATAAAGAATTTTGCATTCCAGATAAAAACACCTTTTGTCTGTAAATATTTGCTTTAGTCAAAACTCCAGTGGCATTTTTAGCTTCACCTGGTTCATATTTATAAAAGGAATGCCAAGTTGTTGCATTTTAGGTAATAAAATATTTATTTATAAATGTGTTTCTGATATTGTAGAAAAATTATTAATCCTGTTAACGTAAAATGTGTAGAATGTCCATCCTTTAATTGACACATAAATCAATTAGTAAAATAATCATTAGTTGCAGTCAAACTAATGAGTCAAATTAGATCAATAAATCCAACCTTATGGCCCAGTGGAGGGGAGTAGAGTTCAGGTCTCCTCCCAGTTGGTCAACAATTGCCCCTTTGGACATATAATACCTAAAAAAAAAACCCACAAAAAATACATAAAAACATTGATTTATTACACAAAAATCCCTGACTTTACTGAGTAATCACTGTGTTTAAGCTCTTCTTACATAAATTTAATCTAAAAATGCAACAAAAAAATTAAAAAATAAATAGAAATCAATCAAATTTTGAGACCATAATCTGTAGTTTAAAATGTTTTTGAAAAATGCTTCAAACCCCCCCACACACAAAATCCTACCAAGTATTTTTGATCTACTTTTAACTGGAAATATCTCAGTACATTTGAAATAAGGTAAAATTAACTTAAGTATTTTTCTGCATGACACAGGAGCTTATTTTAACTAAATATTGTTGAGAAAGCAGAAGTTCCACTGCCAGATTATTTCACTTTAACAAGATATTTTTCCCATGTTAAACTTGTACTTTTTCCAACAATATTAAGGAATTATTTACTTATAATTTTGCTGAAAATGCTACTTGAAAGTTAGTTTTGTCTTTTTAAAAGTGTGCAAAGATATGTTCACTACAATCCTGACAAAAATATTTGGTAAGATTTTGTGTTTTTGCAGTGTAAAAGCATCATATTTAACATATCATAACTTGAATGTCGGTCACAGTGACTCTCTTTAATAAATCAACATGTTGGTGTATTTTTGTTATGATTTAAGCATCAGAAAACAACAGACAGACGTAGAGATGCTCTCAGAAACTTTTACTTACTTGACCAGCTCTGAGCGGTTGTTGATGGCCGCCCAGTGCAGCAGAGAGACGTTCTCCTTGTCCGGCTGCCTGACGTCGTATCCGGCCTCCACCAGCTCCTTACAGCGCTCCAGGATCCCAAACCTGACCAAGGAAAAACAGACTCAACATACTTACACAAAATAAAATCACTAAAAATGCAGCTCAAGATGAAGAAAGCCTGTTATTGTCTAAATATGGTGAAGTCAAAGTAAACGGCCATCAGTGCACTGAAGTGGTAAAACAAGTTCTTTCTATCAGATTTAGACAAAATGACTTCATCATATATTTGTGCTGCAAGGTTGAAATCTTTAAAAACTTTATATCCTTTATTACAAGTTGATTGATGGAAAGTAAACCAGTCATATATGATTGATTTTGCTTGGAAAAGGAAAATAAATTGAAAAAATAATCTTTTATTCACTACAGTTGATTTAAATCAGCAAGAAAAAAGTCTAACAGTTACAATAAAACGCAAAGTTTTCCTAAACTACCTGAAAGGTAGAGATTGGAGGCTTTTTTGTTCAGATTTTAAATAAAACTATTAAATTCTGTAACTTTCTTGAATTCTTTTAAGCTAAAGCGCTTATTTCTACTAATAAATTGGCAAAGAGAGGAACACAATGTGAACACTTGCTCCTGTTATTTGACTTGGAGCTTTAAAAATTTATTTAAACTGCAGCATATTTTTCAGAAGCTAATTTTAGTTACTAATAATTCCTACTTTCTTTATTTTGGATTTTTATTCTCAACTTTTTCAAGTGCAAAAGTAATTTGATTATTGGCAAACAGCAGCTGCCTTTCCATTAGAAATATGCAAAACTTTGTCAATATTCCAGTAACGTTGAAAAATCACATTTTTCAACATTTTTTAAATATGAATGTTTCCATTAAATAAGAAAAACAATTAATGAATCAAGTTTGTTCAGGCGATAAGTCATTAAAAATATGCTGTGCCACCATCTTTCAACTACTCCCTGTCTTCTTTGTTGTTTCTGTCAGAAGTAACATCCTGCTGTTGATCATGTGACTTCTGTGATGTGAAAAAAAGAAAAGTTTCCATTGCAGTTTTGTGAAATAAACCAATTAGTTGAAAATCCACCTCATCATAGCGTCGAGACTTTTTAATTGAAAATCAAGTTTTTTCAAAATTGGCGTGTTTAAATTAAACAAATTTACTTCAGAAATGTAAAAATTGAATGGAACCGCACCTAGCATTGAGAGGAAAAGCAGCACTCACTGCGTTGCCTTGACGATGTCCCAGCTGCTGCTGTCATCCATCTGCGACCGTTTCTTGGGCTGCTGGCTGATGTCCATGACCGGGTCCGGACCTTTGCCCATCTGCCCGTAAGCAGGCATGTACATGTTGGTCATGCCGCCGAAGGCTGCAGCTCTGGGCCCGTGGCTGTGAGAGTGACCTCCGTTGCCATGGTGACAGCCGTCACGCCCGTGGCTGTGACCCTGCAACGTGGAAACCCAAACCGCTACAAGAGAGGCTACAGATGTCCGATTTTATGGATACAGAGTAAATAATTACACATCATTATAGGCTCTCCACACTCAACCATCTGATTTATTTTTTTAAATAAACCCGTTTATTAAAGAAAGTTTTGTTCTCTCAGTATGCTATTAGAACAAAATCCTGTAAGAGCAAATAAAATAGGTGTATACTTTCCACAATGTTGAGTCACATCTCAAAAATAAGTGGTAAATAGGCATAAATATATATCAAGTGAAGACAGACAATTGCAAAATAAAAAAAAAATAAAAAACTAATATTACTTTATAGTACTTCATAAACTTGAAATAAAACAAAACTAGCTTAAAAGTAACTTTACAACAAGATATCAGAGCATTTAAGTGAATAATTCCTTAATATTGATGAAAAGTACTTATTACACTGGTATTTTTTTTCCTTTATGACCATTTAGTTTTCCAGTGTTATAAATAATTAACCAGCACTTTTTCTTTAATATTAAGGAATAATTTTGTCAAAACAAGCTCTTATTTCTTGCTGAAAAGATACTTTTAAGTTAGTTTTGTCTTATTTCTAGTCTACTAAGACATTTGCACTGGAAAATACACCAAAAATACTTTTGTGTTTTTGAGATAATCAATGACAGGAGCCCACAAATCTGTAAACAAATCTAATTTAAAATGAAGTTTTGCAGTTATTTTTTTCCATTATATCCATTTCCATTAGATTGTTTGGAGGCAGTGGTTTAAGCCAACTGTAAAACAGATTTAGAGCATCTTTTAGAGTATCTTAACTTTATTTTTTCCAGTCCACCCACTGGCATCGAACCAAACATATACAATTTTAGATTAAATTTAATTTAAACTTTAAGCTTAATTTGACAGAAATTAAAGAAGAAAACATGCAGATGTTCACCAATTCGTCTGCAACCCATCCAACCTAAATAAGTTTTATTTTATTCCTAGATGTAATTAATGCGTCCTAAATAACTTCCAACCTCCAGTCATTTAAAATATGTTTTCACAAGTTTTGCCCTTTTCCCTGGAACACCTGCTGCCGTCTGGATGACTAATTGGAAGACGGAGCAGGTAACAAATTTACTATAAGATTACTCAATGTGTACAGAATAACATGGATAACATAGTCATAGTTCACACTTCTCAAAAGGTAATTTAGGTCCAGGAAGAGGAGATAAAAGCGTAATACTTAAAGAAATATTGTGCAACCACATTCAATCCTCACTTAAAACTCTTTTTTATTCCTCGACACTCAAAACAAACTTCTTTATTCCCAATTTTGAGTCTGTATTAGATGTATTTTCTTTACAGTTGTGCTTTTTTTAAGCTGCATTCTTCATAAAATTGGGAAAATTACAAAAAACTGTGAGCATTCAGTCCACAACAGAGTGCCTTCAGTCAGAGGTTTTCACAGAAAAACTGTAATACAGACTGCTACAGGAGACACTTCCTGCCCACAGCCAACACGCTCCACAACAACTTTTTGAATAAATTTGCATAAAATGAACTAGAAAAACATGCAATTTCCCTGTAACCTTAACCCTTCCTTCTGGCCTTTATAAAGTATTTTTACATTCAATTATTGTTTTATTTCTTAGATTACACATGCAGAGTATTTCGGTCAAACCTTAGTTTGAATCAAGCTGATAATCGGATTTTGAATTAAGTTTATATGTCAATATAAACTGAATAAAACTTAATGAGAGGAAACACGGAGAACTGAACTCCTTATCCGGCTCTCAGCAGGAAATGGGATGAATTTCCTGGAGGTTGAGGTTTTATATTTCAGACTTCATAGGCTTGTCTGAGGGCAACATAAGGATCGCCTAAACAGTGTTTCACTTTTATAAATACTTTTATAAAACATATATGAGTATTTTATTGGTGGAAGGAGACGATAACCAGAGTAACTCAGGCGATGAAATGGTTGATCACGCTGTGCTGGCTGTCAATTCATCACAATGTCAGTATCAAAGCCGAAACGTCGCTGGTTCCCCGACAAGGAAACCAGGTAATTTAGCCAATTCAGGTGGGATTGGTAAGTTAAACGGCTCGGGTTGGTTTCAGCTAACAGGGACTAGTTAAACTACAACAAATGAAGCAGAAATAATATTTCTTAATCACCCTGGACAGGTTATTCCGCGTCATAGCAACTCACCGTGGGCTAAACTAAGCGGTAGCTTAGCTAGTGAATGCTAACATTCCGCTAAACTGACGTCAATTAAACAAAAATACGCGGGTCACGTCTGACCCAAAAGAACCACAAGCTCACAACAGAATTGTAAAAAGCAGCAAATGAAGGTAAATCCCACGTACATTACCGCCCTCATTCCAGTCCATCTCGGTGTGGCGGATCGAAGCGAAAGTTCCTGCATCTGGAACACAGGTTCAACTTCCGCCGAGAACTTTTCAAAATAAAAGACAACCCTTTATGGACATTTGACTTGCTTTTTTTAGGTTTAAGAATAAAATGAAACAAACATTGATGTTGATAGTTGTCGAAAATGAAGTGAAAAGAAGCATTGTTTCCGATCGATTGACTGGAAAAATAAATCTAAAACAGTACTAATGGTTCTTTAGTGGACATTCAATGAAATGCAATTATCTCATAGAAAAAAGTTGAAAAACGGTTAAAACTTGCATTTGTTGCTATCTATATTTGCACACTTTAGTTATTATAACAGTTGCCCAATAACAGACTGGGGACCTGTCCAGGGTGACCCTGCCTCTCGCCCGGAAAGTTCGCTGGAGATAGGCACCAGCACCCCTGCAGACCCTGCTAAGGGACAAGGGTGTACAGAAAATGGATGGATGGATGGAGTTATTATAACAAATTGCCTCTTTATGAAGAAGCAAACATGACTTTAACTGGAATCATTTGGAATATAAACAGATTGATCTACAAGGGTGAAATGCATGTAATATACTCTTAAAAATATCAATATATATATTTTTTTATTTGTAATTTCAGATACTTTCCTGTAATAGGGCCAGATAAGAATAAAAAATATAAACTAAAGATAACATTAAAACAAAAAAACATTGTTGTTACCAACTTTCATTGAAAAATGCTTTTCCTTCTAATCAACATATAATCTATTTTATTCATTCATGTATCATTTTATTTCAACTTTAAGCTTTCAAAACCACTGTTATCATCTGTACACATAACAACAATAATAATAATAATAATAATAATAATAATAATAATAATAATAATAATAATAATAATAATAATAATAATAATAATAATAATAATAATAATAATTTCCAGTCAAGTGTTTCACAAAATATTGGTTTGATGTCATTTTGTTTTCCATCGAATTTGCCACATTTTATTTTGAAAGGTTAAAATGAATTTCCATTTCCCTTTCTTCTTCCGGAACACGCCACATTGATTTTCATTTTACTGCTGTTTTACTGCCACTCGCAGACTTTTGTAGCTGCTTCCTGCATTATTCAGAAGTAAACATAAATATTTTAGACTCTCAGAGGAGAAAAAATAAAGCAGATGCAAGTTTAAACAGTTCCAGTTTGGAAGACAGGAATAAGTCAGTATTAAATGTTTAAAATAAGCCGGTGGACTGGAACTTTAAAGGTTGCTAAAAGGAAGCTAAAAATGGACCAAATAACTCACCTGACGAGGCTGTTACCATGAAGATGCTGTTAGTTTTTTTTTACTTCAGCAGGATAAAACCTGAACATATTTACTTATTTACCTCCTGTTGCAAGACTGAAATCAACTTTATTTACATCTAAAGAGTAATTTAAATTAGTTTATTAAGCTAACAATTATTAGTTATTACTGTCTCAGTGCTGTATGTCAAAACTTTTCTTATTCTTTTTCTCAAAAATGAAATTAATCAAACATATGTGGTGTTTAATTTCAATAATAGGAAAAAAAAGAGTAATTTTAAATAAAACTGAACCTCCTGCACTTTCAAAAGCTGTTCAGTAGATGGCGCTACTGGCTAATTTTTAATCAGAAGGTTTTCTCGTTTGTGAAACGTTATTCCATAAAATAAAGGTTATGAAGACAAATACATTTCAAATATGTTTTTTCTTGCAAAAATTTGTTAAACTTTATTATTCTTGAACAAAAAAAGTTTTTTAGAACACAAAACAGGTAAAATATGTTAAAGGATTAATCTCTTTTCTAGTTTGCTCCGACCTTTAAGTGTTTTCTTCAATTCAAACATTCAAAACTTGAAGCTGGAGACAAAAATAAGAATATATAGAATGTTTTAGCTTACTTCCTGGAAAGAAAATAAAAAATTTCTTCTACCAACTTTACTGCATTTTGTCAAATATAATGGATGGGTGCGATCAAGTCTGAGTAAAAACTCACTAGATGTTGGTGACACGACTGATTATGAGATAAAGATAAAAACAAAAACAACAAAAAAGAAAACAGACTAATGAAAGAAAACTTTTATGTTGTACTTATCATTTGAAGTTTAAGACAATAAAAACTTGCAATGGAAAATCTTATTCTAAAAAAATGACAAATAGTGTCTTATAGAGCCTTGCCTTTGTGCCATTCTGCGGCCGCTCAAGAAGAATCAAAGAGCAACAAATGGCCCGCGGACCGTACTTTGGACACCCCTGCCTGAGGATCTTGTTATAAAACTTTTGGAAACTCCTGATAAAACACGTAGAATCCCAAAGAAATACAGAAAACTGTAATTTTAATTCAGCGAAATGCAGGGAACTGACTATAAAAGCCTAGTGAGTAAAATGTTAAACTGAACATGTTGGCGACATCTCACAGGATTTATTAGTCGCTCTGTTTTACAGAAAGCGGGATCCTTGTAGCTTAACCTCGACTCTAACCTTCTACAACGAGCTTGGGAATTAGCTGGTGTCTCATTAATTAATTAAGTGTAATTAATTAATTACATTTATGTTTTCTGCCCACTGAGGCCTGACACTGATGATTAAAAAAATATTCCCTGGTTAATTTTAACACTTTACAGTTACAGATAATGCACAAAATCATGTGTTTATTTTTAATTCAGAGCCGGCCAGAGGCATCTGTGAGTTAAGTAGCTGCTTAAGAAAACCCAAAAGGTTTGACGCATTTCAGACAGTTCAAAAGAAACTCATACTGATGAAATGTATGCAAACCTTTGAATTCAAGGAAAGTTATTTTTTAAAAAGTTTTCGCCAAGTTGCATTTAGCTAATATAAATAATTTAGGTAATTCTAAGTTTAAACAAGAAAAAATTGGTCTGATTCAACTTCAGACAGCGGAAAAAATCTATCTATCTATCTATCTATCTATCTATCTAGATAGATAGATAGATAGATAGATAGATAGATAGATAAATATTGACAACAGAGTTCATCAGCTGTTGTCAATTTCAAATAATTAAAATAATATGGCATTACTTAAATACCCCTCTGTATCTCAAAAAACAATATTTTTTAGTTTGTTACTCCAGAAATCTGCACAAAAAACTACTTGCTAATATCTTGTGTTTTTGCAGTGTATGGTGGGGCCCCTAAAGAAAATCTGCTTAGGGCCCTAAAAAGGCTTTGGCCGGCCCTGACCGAGGTAATTGAGCCGTCATGAGGAAGTCATAACAATGAGGAGGAGTAAAGGTCAACAAGACTTTATCATCTGCAGGCGGCATAAAGAGAAGAGGCAAATGAGAACCGAATTAGTGTTTTTACAACCGGACAGCAGCGACGCCTCAGAGGGTTTTATCTTTGTTGTGAGCCTGGGGTCAACAGAAATAGAGCCATTCAGGAAGCTGGGCCATCCAGAAAAAGCATGTAGAGGATGTGTGTTTGAGCGCTGATAGAGCAAACTCTGCTCCTGCTCTGGAGAACGCTGTGAAAACTCACAACTCCAGTTGGAGTGTTTCATTAAGAGCTTCAGGTTGATTTCTTTATGATTTGTCTTAAAGCAGACAGTTTCTTGCAATGCTTTCAAAAGAGTCTCAATCAGTCTTCCTTAGACTTTGGGTGTTTTTCCTCTCATTCTCATCACATTCTAGACTAAACACTCCTGCTTTAGGTTCAGCTGGGATCGCTTTTTTTTGTTTTTTTTTGTTGAAAGATTACAAATTTATTTTGAGATTTTGAGATTATTTTCTTAAAAGTGACCAATTGTGCTTCCTTGAACAGGTTAGGATAGTTTAATGGGTGATACAAAACATGCTCATGACATTTTTTGCACTAAATCCTTCTTAGATGTTGAGGTTTTAGTCTGTTTTATGACATCTGGCCACGCCTCCCAAATCAACTTTAACACTCGCACTTGAAAGTGGCTGGAAACAGAAGTGCAATTATACAACCATACAGCTTTGAAAAGCAGAGGTGGAGCCTCCTGCACAACCAATAACAATGCAGCAAGAGTTTTCTGGATGGTAAGTCAACAGCAAAATATTTGTCTTTTCCAGCAGCCATTGTACAGTGCCTCAGCAGTAAAACCAGCGGTCCAAACGGTCTGGAGCTCCACCTCAGGTTGCTAGGTAACAGGGGCTAGGGTTCACCTGGCACTATTGACGTTACATTCCAGAGATTTTTTAAATGACTTATTTTCCAGACACAAAAAAAATCATTAACTTATTGCCACAACATGTTTGGCTGTTTTTATTTTTTATTTTTATTGAATGTTGGGACGGTTTTAGAAGCGGTAGAAACTCAAATGGAAGTACAAAAATGTGCAAAATGTGAATTTTGCTTAATAGTTTCCCTTTAAGACGGAGTACAGCCTTCTAAACAAAAGTTGTACTTTGGGTTTTCTCTCAACTACTTCCAATTGTTTTAAACTAATTGGGAGTAAATTCATAACCAGTAAACCCAGCTTACCAAACGTGCTGAAGCTCTGCTTTGGTTGCTAGGTAACGGCTGGGCTTTTCTGGGGTTGCTAGGTAACAGCACACTGCCTGCTGATTTGTGATGTTACATTCCAGAGCTTTTTAAAGTGGCTCATTTCCCAGACACAAAAAACATAACATTATTGTCAAAAACTGTCTGGGTGTTTGTTTAATTGATTGGGATGTTTTTAGAAACAGCAGAAACCAAACGGAAATAGAAAAATGTAAAAATGTGAATTTAATTTTCTGACAAACAGGCCTCATCTGAACCCATAGTCTAATTTATTGAACAGGACTGCAAAGGATCTGCGGTTACGCTGTTTTGTGCACTTAGGATGCAGCAGATTGTCACTAATTCAATTCAGTTAAAATAACGTTATTTATCTGATTTAAAGCAGCTCTCAGATCTGCTCTGGTCTCACCAGGTAATGCTGCTCCTTTGTTCTTCCCATGAACTCCAGAACAAATCTCCTTTCTGCCCTGAACTCTGACCGACACAAACTAAATCCATCTCAGTGGCAGTCTCAGGTATTTTGGTTTTCCAAGCTTAAATTCTTGAAAAATAATCCGCCCTCCACTGACGTACCTCCCACTGACTTCAGTTACCAGCCACTGCATGCGTGTGTGTTACTGTCTTTAAAAAACACTCACATGTAGAATAATACCGCCTTCCTGGTCCTGCTGGTTTCCTGTCAGCCTTCGAAGGTTGACCCCCTCCCGCCTCTTTCATTCATCAGTGTTTGGGTTGACCTTTGGCCTGGAATGCCACAAGACCTTGAGTTCAAAACCAGACCATGACCCTGCCACTGAATTATCAAAGGGAGACCTGCTGGTGAGGCGGAGCAGATGACAAAACACGCCGCTTTCCCATCAAACATGGCCGCTCCAGCAGGAATCTCTGAGTATGAACCATTACCTCATAGTTTACTGGTTATAAAATAACTCCTAATTAGTTTGACAAAGAAACTTGATGTAGTCGGTGAGAGAAAACTGAGTACAACATTTGCTCAGAGGGTTGTTCTATGTCTTCAAGACGACCTATTTCACGTTTTTATACTTCATTTTGGGTCTCAACTGCTTCTGAAAACAATCCAAGCCCTTAAAAAAGCAGCCAGCTTTTATTTGGCAATAAGTTAATATTTTTAGTGTCTGGAAAATGAGTCGTTTCAAAAACTCTGGAATGTAAAGAAATCAGCAGGCACTTCCCTGTTACCTAGAAACCCCAGCAAAGCCAAGCACGTTACCTAGCAACGGCAGATAAAATGCTGCTTTTATCTTTTGGTAATCTGTGAAAAATTTGGTCCAATTTCTAGTGCAAATATTTTAGTACATTTGAATAAAATCTAAACTAACTTAACTTTTCAGCAAGAGATGGGAGCTTGTTTTAAATTAATAATTCTTTAATATTTATAAAAAATCCCTACATCCAGTGGTAGATTATTTCACTTGTAACATGTCTCTGCAAGGGGAACTAGTATTTGTATTTGTCTATTTTAAAGAATTATTGACTCAAATCAAGCTTATTTATCTGGATGAAACGTTTAAGTTACTTAGTCTCATTTCAAGTGAACTAAGATATCTGACTTAGAAACTACACCAAAAACCCAGGACTGTGTGTTTTTGCAGTGCAGATGATAAACTCCAGCTGCGTTAGAATAACTTGCGTGCAGAGCTGCTGGAGGCCGCAGCCTTGGCATGAGGCTCATTTCAAAGATTCATGGAATATTGATTTGTTGTCACATGGGACGGAGATGAAGCCGCCTACACAGATTTCCTCTACAGGTTTTGCTATGATAAAAAAAAAAAAAAAACAACTAAGTTTTTGTTGTTTAGAACCACAAAAACACTTTGGGAAATGACCAATGCAGCATTGAGTTTTGATTTTACTATTGAAGTAAATAAAGAAATGAATAAATCTCTTTACATTTTCTGTTTGGACTCATTGTTAAACCCAAACTGTTCTGTGTTTTAAACTCAGAAAATAAAAGATATTAATGACAATGCAAACTATAAAGATGAGTTTTCTTTTACAGAATTCATCTGAGTGAATCCCTTTCTACTGTTTCATATTTGGCAAAAAAATAAAAAAAAATAAAAAAAATGAACCTTTAGTTTGTAATAAATTTTGCCCAGAATTATAAAAATAACTTTAATAATCTGAGATTTGAGCAGACTGATTTAGGCCAAAGTTCAGATGGAAATTTATTAAACTGATACTTTGAGAGTTTAAATAGTTAACGTTACTTTATGCCACAAACATTTTCAGCACTGTAAAAACACAAAATCCTATCAAGTAAATTTGTGTTTATTTTCCTCTGAAATCAGAGGAAAGACATCAGAGCTTGTTTTAAGTAAATAATTCTTCAATACTGATTTTAAAAAGCACCAAATTGCTGGCAGATTATTTGACTTGCACCAATTTTTTTTTCCATATTATAAGTGGAATAATCTGCCAGCAGGACTAGTAAATTTTTAATCCATATTTATTCTCTACATCTTGTTGAGATGTTACTTTTAAGATAGTTTTGTTTTAAGTGAATTAAGATGTTTGAGTTAGAAACTAGACTAAAATTGGTGGGATTATGTGTTTTTGCAGTGTTCAGGTATTTTACAGTGTTTTCAGCAACAGAGGAAGAGTCTGCACTGCAAAAACAAAATCTTACCAATTTTAGTCTGGTTTCTAACCCAAACATCTTAGTTCACGTGAAATCAGATGAAACTAACTTACAAACAACTCTGCAGCAAAATATAGGAGTTTGATTTAAATCAATAATTCCTTAATATTGATTATAAAGAAGCACTAGTTCCACCGGCAAATGATTTTATATATAATGTGGGGAAAATGTCTTTCTATAAGTGAAATAATCTTAACTAATGACTTAAGTTTCTCCATCTTCCTGAAAAGTTACTTGCAATTTAGTTTTTTAAGTGTAATAACATTTACACTAGAAACTAGTCCAGTTATACTTGGTGAGGTTTTGAGTTTTTGCAGTGTGTCACGTTTCGTTGAGTTTTCTGATGGTCAGACAGAAAGAAGAAGGAGTGATTCCTTCATTCCTTCTCTTGCAGCTGCATCATGATGAGCTGCAGCCGTCAGTCCCTCTGGTCACCTCGCTCTTCATCAGCATAATTAACTTCATTCCACCGAGGTCTTCTCACTTTCATATCTGCGCCCGTCTCCAGAGAGTCTGGCTGCGAACGCAGCGGTGGCGGGTCGCTGAGCGAATTACTCGCTCTCATTGAACCAACGGTTTAAATGATGGTGTCAGTTTCACCATCAGATCTGCTCTCATGACGAGGTTTCTCTCCAGACGGCAGTAAATTCGCTTATTTTAGCTCCAATGATCAAATTTTACTTTATTATAAGATTTTCACCTTATGATTTGTGCTGTGAAAGTTAAACTGCAGACGTTTTAAAGCTTTAGCTTCCACTCTTTTTTGCACTGAAATAAAATAATAAATAATTATGCGGTAGAAACATGTTTATGTTTTAGATCTGAATTTGATGAACCTTTTTGATCAGAGGTTTTACACGGACGATTTTACCACACATTTGATTCATTTTAAGGCATTTTTAAGCTCTGCCACATATTTTTAGTTAAAATTAGGTCTGAACTTTAACTAGGCCACTCTACAAAGCAAAATCTTTAGCATTTTTCATCTAGTTTCTAGTGCAAATATTTCAGAAACTTGTTTGGTCTAACAAGTTTCTTGTAAGACAAAACCAACTTTTCAGAAAGATTTAGGAGCTTGTTTTAAGTCAATATTTTCTTAATTTTGATTTTAAAAAGTACTGGATTACTTCACTTATAGCAAGATTTATTTTTCTCAATTTACTGCTGACCTCCAGCTCATTTGGTCAGCTGGATTACCGCTGTATGTGCTGTACAATGGCTGCTGGAAAAGACAAGTGTTTTGTTGTTGACTTACCATCCAGAAACCACTTGCTGGATTCTTCTTAGTTGTGCAGGAGGCTCCACTTGTGCTTTTCAAAGACGTACGGTTGTATAATTGTGCATCTGTTTGCAGCCATCCTCACATTAAGGGGGGCGTGGCCAACAGGAGCTCATCTGGATTTGAAGAGACAAGACGCCCTAAAACAGACTAAAATCTCATTATATGAGAATAACTTTGTGCAGAAAATGCAGCGTAATATGGTCACCTTTAATAATAATGGAGCAAAGTTTGGTTAGATCCCAGATGTACCTTGATAAATTCGATGCAAACCTTTTAGCGGTTAGCGTGACATGGGTCTTTAGCAACTAAAAGACGAGGAATTTTTTGGATAAAAAGGAAGGAAATCCTCTCTGCAGGTGGTGAAAACCACACAAAAGATGCTCCCAAAGATCCTGCTTATTATCGGGACACAGTGTGATGAAAAGTGACCAGGAAGGAGGGAAACTGCAGCTTCATAAACATGACAGTAAACTGATTTAATTGGGGAAGCAACAACGGCCATAAAGAAATCTGGTTAATTTAATCAGAACATTTCAAGGACATGGTGCCCTGAGCAGTCCATCTGCAGATGAAGTTTGCTTGATCGGACTGAAAGCTCTGCAACATCTGCTGCATCTCCAGATAAACGTGCACACTTAAAAAATATATTCTGTAGTCATCCAATTAAAAGAGAAAAAAACCCCAATCCTGTAAAGTATTGACAAATTCATGAGCTGGCCTTGAATTTCATGACTCCACTAATGATGTTGTGTTTTCCTCTGTGGGCAGCGCTTCTGAAACATGAAATCTCTCAGAGGTTTGGCAGGCGGCTCCTCCGTCTGCTCTGAAGAGGGTAATTTGATTTCTCCTGCATATTTTTGATCATGAAGGAAACCTGATGCAGATCCGGCTTCAAATCCTGAGAGAATGTTTGCTCTTAAAAGTGAGTGTGATGAGAATCATGTTTGGGACGAGCAAGACGCTGAACTGAGATTCACAATAACTATTTGCTTAATGTTTAGGCGGCATCGCATTAGAAAAGACACAAACGTCTTACCTAAAATGGCTACACTGCAAAAACACAACATCTTACCAAATATTTTTTGTTTTGTTTCTGCTGGAAATATCTTACTTAACTTAAAATAAGACCAAACTGGATTACGAGTAACTTTTCAGCAAGATATAGGAGCTTATTTAGAGTCGATAGTTTCTTAATATTGATGAATAAGTACTAGTTTCACTTCCAGACTATTTCACTCATGAAATGGGGAAAATGTTTTGTTACAAGTGAAACAATCTGTTGATGAAACTCGTACTTTGTTATCTATATTACGGAATAACTGACTTAAAACAAGCTCCTACATCTTGCTGAAAAGTTTCTGGAAATCCAGTTTTGTCTTATTTTTAGTGAACTAACATATTTGCACTAGAAACTAGAAACACTAGGAACATTACCTGCTAAGATTTTGTGTTTTTGAAGTGGAGAGACTAAAAGTCAGGATATATTTGAACATTTTCCAACTTTTTGGTTTGAAATCTTAAAAAAAAATCCATTAGCCAGGATAATTTTAGTGGTATTGCTTGGTAAAGCTTGTACGTAAATTAATTTAACTGACATAAAGATGGTGAAACTCGACACCAAAGTCATGCAGTGGAAAATATTCAGGCAGAGAAAAAAACGGCAGATTGAGACAGAAAGTTTGATCCTCCAGAACTTCCTTTAATTTCAGCCAAAGTAGCGAAGAAAAGATTATTAGAAACATGTAGAATCAGCCAAATGGAAGAAAAGTGTCACGATCCTGAAACACTTTGGTTTTCATTCATGGTTCTGCTTTTATTATTTCTTTATTGTTTATGTGCTTAGATCTTACCACTGGTTTGTTTTCTTCATTTGTGTTTTGGATTTGTTTATTTCTGGTTATAGTTTCTGTTATTCTTGTATATTTTGTACATTTTTAGCTTAATTACGGCTCTGAGTGTTTTACTCTTTCAGTAAACTGAACCCTAACCCTCCTTAATCCAGTTAATGATTAATCGATTAGTAAACTGATTGACGATTATTTTAGTAATCGTTTAATCATGATTAACTAATTGAACTCTGCTCATGGAGGATGTCCGTCCATCAGCTCCACTTCAAGAAACAAGACGATAACGTGATGCGCAACAGGAAGTTCGCTCAAAAAACTAAACAAAATGAAGGCTTTGCAATGTCCTAGTCAAAGTCGGGACTCAAATCCAGCAAAATTAATCAGAATTTGTGCTAAAAAGAATTAATTTGCAAACAAGCATGAATAAAATTTTACAAAAATTCTAATAATGCACTTAGTTAATAATCCACAGTGTTGTAAAAGACAGAACATCGTTGTAGGAGCTTTTAGGCCTGGGAGGTAATCACTGTCCTTTCATAAATAATAGAAAGTTGTTTTGATTTGACTCAGGTTATATTTGCCTGATATTAAAATGTGTGTGAAGATCTGCACCATTAAAGTGTGACTTGCAAAAATGAAAAAACTGAGGATCTCTTTGGTTTTGTAATAAAAAGTCATTAAGCACTTTTCTGCAGCTTATTGACTTCTAGCCTTTTTTAAAAGCAATAAAAATTTACTTTGTAAAGTTTCACAATGATTGATATGGTCTTTTAACAAAAAAATTAGACTTGATATCTTGATTACCCGAGTAGCGTTTTTCCTTTCTCACCTCTGTGATTACATCTTCGATTTAATGAGGGAAATCAATGAGCGATAATGATTTTAACCCGGATTCACCTCATCATGTCCTTCATTAAGGAGCGAAGGGAACCTGCAGTTTTACAGCACAGACTGTTTAAAACCTGGGACACAACCGACCAACTCTGAGACAAAAAACTAAATTCTTAGATCTAGAAAAAACATTGAAATTTCTCAGCTCAAAAAGTTCAAAATTCCACAAAAAAAAAAAATCTGTTTTTTTTTGTCAAAAAATAAATACATTTTATGGCTCCAAAAGTCAAAAATTTGCCAGAAGAAAGTGAAAATTTTTGTGCTCAAAAAGTTTAAATTCTGACTTTTTTGACAGAAAATTTCCACAATTTTCTGGGATTAATCTAGAAATCAAAAATTAATCTAGAAATCTAAAATTAATCTAAAAATCTAATTTCTCGTAAAAGTTTGACATTTTAAACTTAGAAATTCAGAAGCTTTTTTTCTAGAAAATTTTTGATTAACTTCTACATTTCTGAGTTCTTGGGCAGAAATGTACTCATTTTTTCTGTTGACAGCGGCCCCAACATGCTGCTGTAGATTATTGTACACAAGCACATAAATTTACTTGATTTCTTTAGTTTTTTCAGAAGCAATCTAACAAAATCGCTGCTCACCACTGACCAGGCGCTTTGTGGCAAACGGGGAGTGAGCTCTGGGTGCGTTTGGGGGGAGATGGACGACGAGACAGCAGCGGGGCGATAAGCCCACCTAATGCCCCCTGCCTGCAGCGGTGAGTGGCAGATTGAAAGCACTCATGGTGAGGTGTGTGATCAAGTGCTCCTCCGGGGGTTTGTGTGAGTTTGTCAGGATAGGCTGGCCTTCATCATGTCCGATCAGAGCAGCTTCTGCAGCTGATTCAGCAGTGCTCAGCCCGCCATGCCCTTCCCGGTCATGTATTATGTAACGGACTTTGTGCTTCTGGACGGGAAGCAGACTGGTTTGACCAAACGCTGGGGTCGGCTAAGGGTGAGCTGGTGGTCCAGTTTTAAGAATCTTTTTATTTTTCCTGTGTTTATTTTCATCCTATTAAGCTAAAAACAGATGGATCTTGTAGCTGGAGGGTGAGATATCTAATAACAAGAAATGGAAGAAGTGCTATGAGAGTTGCATTCATATTGCCTTGGAGAGTTGCCGCCTTATTGCTTCTGTTGCATTTTATGTTTCTTTAAGTCAAAATTAGGAATCATACTTATTTTTTTACAAGAAATTAAATCTGAGAGGCCGACTCCAGTTTTCACACCTGGTAGTCAGAGGCGAGGAGGTTTTTCTAAAAATATGGTTCATTTGACATAACGCAGTGAAACACTGAACCTCTGTGGCTGAAAATGTGAAAAATGTTGCAATTTTGGTTCTAAATCTAACCGAGTCTACCGGACTATCAGGTGTAAAGACTTGCAATAAACAGGTCTCTTCTTCTTGAGCCTTTATGTTTTCAGTAAACATATTTGTTGGGGCGGATAAGTGTATGAAAAAGGAAGTAGAGATGTAAAAAAAAGCACTTTTAAAAGCATTAGCTTTCACCCTCCTCAGAAACCGGACAGTTGTCATATTAAAGTGTTGATGAACAGCCGACGTTTAAACCCAGCGGACACAAACTCACTCAGCGCCGGACCGACTCCCATTAGCACATCCTGCAGACGGAGGTGAACTTCTGAGGTAACCTTTATTAAAACCACTTCGCCACATCAAATTGTTGTTACACTGCTGGCTCATCTGCACCGGCCCTTTAATAAAAACACATTTTTGTTCAAGTGTAAATTTGCTTCAGTCGAAACGAGGAAACGGTCTGATCTGACTTGAACAAAAACATTCTCAATTATTATACAACATAAGGAATAACTTATAATCTTAAAGAAATGGTTAACAAAGTCCATCTAATCATAGGATCATCCAGAGGCGTCACTAGGGTTTAAGGACAAAGGGGCCCTTAGCCCTCAGGAAGTGAGCAAACATTTCTCAAAATAGTTAATCATTATAATAAAATGGTTTACTAGCAAACAGTAAAAAGTTTAAATATTTCTTGAAAATCTTTGATCTTACTCTCAAACTTTCTGAGATGTTTCTTGTATTTTTTTTCTTTTGGACCCCACAACCTTCAAAGATTTTTGAAAGAATTTTTTTAGATTAACCTCAAAATTTCAGAGTTATTTCAAGCAAATTTTTTGACATTTTAAAATAAATAAATTTATAATGAATTTATAATTTTTATTATATTTTTTATTTAAATTTATAAAAAATTATTTATAATATTTTTTAATCAATAAATTTCCACATTTGTCTTTTGAACCTTTATCTAAAAATGTCTTAGTTCTTTTATAAAAAAGTTTTGACTCTTGGAGCTCAAAAAATTTCAAGATTTTTTTAGAAAATTTCTGAGTTTGATCTCTTTCTCAAAATTTTTTGACTTTTGTAGCTCAGAAATTTTGAAGCTATTTTTCAAGCAGATTTCTGAAATTAAACTCAAGCATTCAGAATTTTTTGGCCGAAATTTACTTTTCTTTATTTCTGTCTACAATGAGCCGAATACAAAATGAAAATGAGTGTGACATCCTGCCTCTACTGGTCACCTTGTCTCTATACTGACTTTATTTTTGTAGAATTTCCAGATGTAAAAGTAAAGAAAGGATCAAACATACGAACACCAGATGCAGTTAATGTTTCTTATCCTCACAGGATCACAGGAGAGAATCTCCTCCTCTCTAGACTCTCTCCTTCCTCACCACCAGGCGTTTTTTTAAAGGAAAGTTTTGAATAACCTTGTGTTATGAGGTGAAGTCGGGGTGCTGTAGCTCCTCTCTCTGGGACCGGTCGTAACTCCCGAAAGCGGAGCGGCGAGAACATTGCATCCGTGTTCTTGATTGGTAGCTCATCTGCTCCCGGCGAAGCGCAGCAGCTGCTGGGGCGCGCCACTTTATGGAGGATCGAAGCTGCTCAGGTTTAATGTGTTTGCGGCTGTCGCAGCTCTGACGAAGGGTGCAATACATAACAGGGGAGTAATAAGGGAGGACAAGCCAATCAATAGCCTGAGAGGCCGTTTGACCCACACTTTAAAATGACAAATTCCCAGCTCTGAATCACAGAGAGCGTCTCTCCGCCTTCAACTGCAGTCAACAACCGCAGAGCAAAATAAAACATGAGTGGGCATGACCTCTGACCTACCGAAGAGGGTTAACGCCAACAGAAAAAAATGAAAAAGTAAAATTCTGATTTCTTTCTTAGAATTCTGAATGTAAAATTGTGATTCTACTTCTGTGTCAAGTAAATACACCTAATATTGTTATGTTCTGAGAATATGAAAATAATTTGGTAACAGTTTCTTCCTTGCTATAGGACTTGTAACCCTGCACTTAAACACTGGAAACCTGTCAAAAATTTATTTAGTAGATTAGATTTTTAAGGCTAGGTTTATACTAGAACTGATGGTGCATAAACAATTAAGACAATTTTGATTCTGACAAAAAAAAAAAAAAAAAAAATCCAGTTACCAAATCTCTGTAGTAACTGGAAAAAGAATGCGTGCTGCTCTCTCCCAGTGCGAACTGAAAATACAGACCTAGACCAAAACATTTGCACAACCTTTAAATACGCATTTTAAAACAACAATACGGCTATTACCATCAACTTTTAATAAACATAAAACTACTTTAACTTTTTAATTGTAACATAAAACCATTAAATTGACTTAAACTGCATAACTGCCATTGATAGCGGCCACAATGTGTGTGATATGTAGAAATTTCATGCTTCGTCTCCAAAAGGCCAACTGGAAGGACGAGTCTTGTACGTAAAGATGCAGACTCCTGTTTCCGGGCAGATTACGCTTTCCTCAGAGATAAATCCCTTCATTCATGTCTGTTTCTGCTGAGCACTCCCTCCATCCTGCCTGCATGTTTCCGGCCTGGCTATCGCCTCGTTTTCCCAGCCCCAGCTGGTCCGTGCAGACACACTGCTTTGTTATTGTGACTGCCGTTTGTCCTGACGTGACCGCTCCTGGAGAACATCATGCCCTCTGACAGAGAGCAGCTCTGGGATTGAACCGCCAACCTCTCAGGGTCAGCTGTCTGCTGCAGGGCGCCCGGATACAGAAACCCATGTTCATCACAAGCAGGGGAGACACAGAGCACTCATTATGACTCTGGGATCTGTATTTTGCTCTTATCTTATTTGGTATATTGAGGATTACTTGTTGACAATAATTTTTTTTTTCCTTTACAAATGTGAGCAAGATTTTGTTGAGATTGCCCTAATGTCTAAAATCCCCCAATAATTTCACAATTTCTATTAAAAAAGAAACATTAAAATCAATAAAGAAACATTAATAAGATTGCCCAATCAATAAATCATTAAGAAACATCATCCTCCTACCACTTCCTGTCTTCTTCTTCGTTTCCACCAGTAGTAATTTCCTGTTGTTCATGTGACTCGTGAAAAAAAAGTGTTTCCATTGCAGTTTTGTAAAATTTGAAACAGCTGAAAAACAATATGATCATAATGAAAAAGTTTTTTTAATCAAAAAACCCGTGTTTAAAAAAAAGAAACTTTTTTTGTGTGTTTTTTAATCAAAACACGCCAGATTTCTCAAAACTGGCATGTTCTCTAAATAAATAAATTTTTTATAAAATTAATTTTTAAAACATCGGTGCCTTATATTGTAACTCTGAGATCCGGAGAATCAGAGATCTGGATCTTATAATATGTGAAAAGATGTCACAATTATGAAATAAAAGTTTATATATGAGAAAAAAAATATCAAATATGATAAATCCCAAATATTACGAGAGAAAATCTTGTAACTAGGATATACGATATCTTAATCATGACAAAAGACATTATCGGAAAAAATTTATATTCACAGGAAAAGATTTAAAAGCTACAACAAAATATGTTCCATTTATGAGACTTCATAATTACGAGAAAAACAATCGTAATATTGTGAAAAGATGTCCAAATTACAAGGCAAGATTTCCAAATTACGAGAAAAAAGCTCATAATTACAATAAAATATAATTTTGAGATGTCATAATTATGATATAAAATCTCGTAATTAAAAAAATCTTATCTCATAATTATAAGAAAAGTGTTAATAACTATGTGAAAATTTTATGAAATCACCTTAAACCTGCGTGATTTTCAGTCCAATGTTGAGCTTTGATCGCCTTCCTGCATGTTTTCAACCTTCAACCGTTTGAAATACCGACATCTTATGAGTTGAAAAAAGGCTTTTAAGAGCCATGAGTGTGTCAGTTGTCTAGTCAAAGTTTCATGCAGCTTTGTGCAGCAGAAACTTTTGTTGCGTTCAGCGCCAACAAATCTCCAGTTGTGCCAATTAATGGCCTGAATCCAGATCCATTACCTGTTTTTTTCAGACTGGTGTGAACCGGTCCGATTGTTGAACATCATTTTCTCTAAAACAGCATTTTTGTCATTTTAGACTCGGAGCTCTAATTTGTCAGACTTTTTTTTCACAGAAATTTGCAGATGTTTGGCTGTGCTGCAGATAATTTCCATGATTTATTCACATACTGGAGCCATTTTCTCTTTTTAATCCCAGCATGTTAAAAAAAAAAGTAAAATTTTTTCTCCTCCGTAGGGACACAAAGGACATGTCAGATAAACTAAAAGCAGCAACATTGATTTGGAAAACAACAGAGCCAAAGCCATTGATTTAAAAATCCAGTATTAATGACTTTGCTGAGGATGAAGCTCATAGTTCTGCAGAATCAAAGCAAACAAAGCAAACAAAACACGGCCGATTTTGATCAATAAAATAAACGAGATCAACGCAAGTTGGTAGTATAAAAAAATTAAAATCGGGGTACTGGGTTTTTCTATGTGTTTATTTTGAGTTTCTGAGTCTCCGTGTTGTCCTGTCTCCCCTTGATTGTTTCCCAGGTGTGTCTCGTTCTCTGATTACCTTTTGTGTATTTAGTGTCTCTGTCGGGTCCTCATCTCTGTCGGGTCCCCGTGTCTCTGTCGGGTCCCCGTGTCTCTGTCGGGTCCCCGTGTCTCTGTCGGGTCCCCGTGTCTCTGTCGGGTCCCCGTGCCTCTGTCGTGTCCCCGTGCCTCTGTCGGGTCCTCGTCTCTGTCGGGTCCCCGTGTCTCTGTCGGGTCCCCGTGTCTCTGTCGGGTCCCCGTGCCTCTGTCGTGTCCCCGTGCCTCTGTCGTGTCCCCGTGCCTCTGTCGTGTCCCCGTGCCTCTGTCGGGTCCCCGTGTCTCTGTCGGGTCCCCGTACCTCTGTCGTGTCCCCGTGCCTCTGTCGTGTCCCCGTGCCTCTGTCGGGTCCCCGTGTCTCTGTCGGGTCCCCGTGTCTCTGTCGGGTCCCCGTGTCTCTGTCGGGTCCTTGTGTCTCTGTCGGGTCCTCGTCTCTGTCGGGTCCTCGTGTCCTCGTCTCTGTCGGGTCCCCGTGTCTCTGTCGGGTCCTCGTGTCTCTGTCGGGTCCTCGTGTCTCTGTCGGGTCCTCGTGTCTCTGTCGGGTCCTCGTGTCTCTGTCGGGTCCTCGTCTCTGTCGGGTCCTCGTCTCTGTCTGGTCCTCGTCTCATGGTCTCAGTCAGTTGTGTGCAGTCCTTTCGTTCACCCTGTTGCTACCCGTGTTGAGCCCTGGGTTTTGCTCAGCAGTGTTGGACTATTTTTGGATTATCTGTACTGAGTCTTCGTCATGAAACATGATCATTTTACTGCTACCTGGTTCCACAGCGTCTGCCTCACCACCCAACTCCACCACTTCATGACAACCAGATAAACCTGACCCAAATTTATCTGGTAGACCTGAGCTTTAAGAATCAATCCACCTGATGGTCCATGCATCATTTATTCTAATTCCAAGAAAGAAGTCACAATTTTCAGAAACAATCAGAATTCTGAAATATGTAAATAAAAATTCTGTTAAAATGTCAGAATTCTGAGATTACAATTATAATACTGAGAGAAAGTCCAAATTCTGACAAAATTGTAAATCTGAGAAAACTCGTAAATTTGAGACTAAAGTCAGAATTCTGAGAAAAAGTCAGAATTTTTTTTGTGGCTCTAATCTTCTTCCGTACGGTGCAGCAGTCATTTTTGGCATGTTTTATGTAAACATGTCATGGTGTGAATGTGGTTTGCGGCGGTTTCCTGTGGATCACGGTAGTTTCCTGCCGCCTGATGCTGCTTCGGGAGCGCGGGGGGCGGCCATGTTGGCGAGGATGAGGCAGAGGAGGAGTGAAGGTGGGGGTTTCGGCCGGAGAAGCTCATTCATCAAGTCATTACGGGAGGTGGCTCCTGCGGTATTTCAGCCTGTCCATCAGCGGCGGAGGAAGAGGAGGAGAATCCCAGAGGAGGAGCGGCGCGCGGCGGTCCTTCCTCCATCTTTCTTCCTCCCCCCGCCGTCGGAGGATCGCACTCTCCCTCCCATCTGACAGCTCACCTTCTGACTGCCATTACTCCCCCTTCTTCTTCTCCTCCATCACACTGACTTCCACTTTATCTGCCCCTCTATTACATCTCCCATCCTCTTCCAATTCTCCATCGCCTTCACACACACACACACACACACACACACACACTCCGTACTTCCCTCACTCTCTGGTTTTTACATTTCTCCCGGGAGGCAGCCCTTGACTCTCAGATGTCCCTTGCATGCCAAAAATTACTATTGACATTTCAATTCGGTGGTTTTTTTCTCTGCTGATGCCGTATAGCAGGAGGACATTTACATGTCAATGGGCCAGACAAAAGAGAGGCAGAGCGCGATGCTTCCTCCAACACCGCAGCACAAAAACGGCTGCTTTTCTGGTGACGAAGGAGTTTCATGTGTTATCTACTAAATTAAATAATTTATCTAAAGGAATCATTAGGTGCTTTGTTGAAGTTTTGTGCTATTTGAAGAGAAGTAGCAGAGGCATTTTAACACAATCTCATCCTTCTAGTTCATATGCAATAAACTCAAGACCCGGGTGCAAAATAGGACAACAAATATGAGTACTTTTGCAAGCCTAATTAGTTTCTAACATGAGTACGGAAGACAATCAGGGCCACTAAGAAAAGAAAATTCTGGTGTTACATGTCAGAATTCTAGAATTCTGAATTTAATCCTCTGAGATCAAAAGCCAGAATTCTGAGAAGAAGAAAACAAATCTGAATTCTGAGAAGAAAGGTCTAAATTCTTTCTGAATTTTCAGTGGGTCTATTCTTCTTCCGTACATGAGCCTTTATAAGCCTGTCTGCAGAAGATGTATGAAACATCTTCTGCAGAGACAGAAAGGAGTACAGCAACTTCTTCACTGGATCTAGAGCTGAAACAATTAATCGAATTAATCAATCATTGAAATGATCATCAAAACTAATTTAGCAATTGATTAATTGTTTACTGGAATATAGAGACAAGAACCGTCAAAGCAGTAATTAAGCCAAAAATGTACATATATATATATATATTTGCATTTAGGAGGAAAACACTCAAAACTCCCCAAGTTGTAGTTTTATTTTCACGTAGTTCAAATTGTGTTTAAAAAAACCAACCTATTATTAAGCACCTTTTGTTATCGTTGTTAGAAATACTTCTTAGCTGCAGAATCAGTCACTAAAGGAATGCTACACTGTTGTATTTATAGATAAGATATTTATAGATAAGATTTACTTTTCTTTTTAAAAACCAAATTTAATTATTTATTTGTATTTTTTATGAATTCCTAATCTATAAAATACATCTAAGTGGTAAAAAATCTGATTAATTGCCACGATTAATCATCAGAACAAACAATTAATCATCAAATAAACAATTAATCGCCAGAACAAACGATTAATTGTCAGACAAAATGATTGTCAGAACAAATAATTACAATAAACTAAAACAAACACTGGTTGCAGCTCTAAGTTAACCACATATTTGTCCAAATCATGGAGTTTCTGGATTATGTATACTTGTTTTAGGACATTGATATTCCCAGAAAACTCACAGTTGTCTCCTCACACCTTAAGCAAGAGGAAACTTTTGCGCTCCTTGCATCCTGTGGCTGCTCTAATCATATAAATAACCAGCAAATGTGGCGTGTTTATGCATGCAAAGGATTGAATTTTCATGTTTATTTGTGTGCACAGACTCCTGGGTGCATTTTTCATGCTGGAAGGTTTTTCCAGACATGCATCTTCATTTGTAAAACCCTGTGAGGTATCCCCACCCGACGGGTCCCAAGGCTCACGGCTCGCTGTGATTATCCTAACGGAGATGCATTGCATATGTAAATGCGACGTTTCTGAGAGAGCGAGTGGAGGAGGAAAAATAAAAAAGTCCTTCAGCATTGATCTGCTCTTCTGCATTTAATCTGGGTTAAGTGTTCAGCTTCCATTAGGACCAAATTCATGCAGGGGTTTTATAATTACGCCAGAGTCAATCTGCATTACTCCTTAGCGCTATCGAACAGCTGCTTACTTTAATAAAAACATGCGTCAGATTCTGGGGACAGCAACTCCTGCGCACGTATTTCTGTGTGTCTGCTGTGCATATTTTTGTGTTTGTACATTTGAATCAATACGCGCAGGAAGGAGGCATTAAAGCGTCGAAAAAATGTCCCGTCGGCTCCACAATCCTTTCAATCAGAGCAACAAACAACTCTTTCAACATTTGTCTCCTTCCTCCCCCAGGACATGATTCCTCTTCCATCTCTGCCTACTGAGGACCATCAGTCTGTTGCTTCTCCCTGTTGCCCTACTTTCATCATTTTAGAGGTTTTTTTTCTCCTTCCAATGAGAGCTTTCAAGTCTGACCTCTGCAGCCCTGGAAAAGGACTGCTGCGGGTAACATGGACCACCAACCAGTCTGGGTTTGGCTGAGTGGCCTTGGGTGTGCGCGTCTCATTCTTAATGAGGTTAAAAATAAAGCCTGAACAGATTTAAGGTAGTTGGTAAGAAGGCCTTGCAAAGCTCAAACACGTTCAAAACACTGCCAAATGCAAAAGATGATTAATTCTGAGTTGACTCATTCATTTGCTTTATTGGCTTGAATCTCACATGAGAAGGGAAGCGCATCTCTTACACTGCAAAAAACTAAATGTTACCAAGTTTGAATGGTCTACTTTTTACCATAAATTTCTTAATACATTTGAAATAAGACAAAACTAACTTACAATTTACTTTTCAGCAAGATAAATGAGCTTGTTTTAAGTCAATAAATCCTTAATATTGATTAAATATAAAAATACTAGTTACTCTGGTAGATTATTTCATTTATAATCTGTTAACTAGTACTTTTTCACTTTTTCATCATATAACTGGATCAGTAGTATGTATTTTATAGCATAACCAAGAAACTGTTACCCTCCGTTGTTTAAAAATGCTTTACATATCAAACAGAAAATTAAAAGAAATTTTTCATTGTAATTTAAAGCCTTGAAACTGAACCTCCATCTCTAAACAACATAGCTCCTCTATTAACCCTTTAACGATGTTTTTACCAGCGTTTCATTCAGAAGAAGCTCCTATAACGAGCTCAGCAGATGCACAGTTCCACCAGGTGTTTGCTAATTGTTGCTGGCTAGTCTGAAGGAGCTGAGTGAGAGCTGCTCTATGAGATAGGAGCTTGGAAACTACAGCTTGGAGGAGGAGCTTCGTCCTGGAAGGCGGAGCCAGGTCCAACCAGGCGTTTTGAACAGCTGAATGGTTGCCATGGAGATTAAATGATTTCTCAAACATGCATGAATAAAGGCAACAATTCAGGTTTGTTTTTGATGAGAGAATAACATTAAAACATGATGAGTTACATTTACAGCATGCTGCCCCTTTAAGAAATTATTAACTTAAAACAAGCTCCTCTTTCTTGGTCAAGAATCAAAAATATTAAAGACTGAACTGAGTCATTTTTTCAGTGGGCCCCATTCTTCTTCCGTAGAAACACAATTTCTTTCTTGCACCATTGACACATTTACTTGTTGCATTGATTTAATGACAGATTCTGTTTAAATTGTTTGGAAGAGCGGATGAAAATCCAAAAACACAAATACGGGTCGACGTGTTCGACAACAAACCTTTAATCTTATTGGCTACATTTTCTCTGAAGACACAAAGTTTCACAGAAATCTCTCCGACACTCGAATCGTCGCTGAACTCCAATACTGAATCGGTTTTACCCAGCAGACCCTTCACCTTCTCCGCAGCCTACTTCCATCTATAAAACATCTCGCTTCCCCCTTTCATCATCAGGAGTTTGCGCTCTCACTTCTTCTTTCATCTGTGTAATCTCAAAGAAAGCCAGCCACATTCACCTCACACGAAAAGCGCCTAAATATGCATGAACACACCTCCCGTCCCGTCCCGTCAGAACTGCCCTGCCTTGCCAGAACAACTCTACAACCCCGAGGGCAGCTCTGGAGCTCGTAATCCGTTCGGATAAGAGAATTGACATCATGAAAAACTAAAATTATACACGTTTTGAACTTCAAAGTGCGTTCCCTTCAAGAACGCGTTCAGACAAAAGCAGTTTGATCACAAAACTTTGAAGCGTGTGATCAAACTGAATCCAGCTGACCACCAATGTGCATATTACATCCCCAAGATGAGACAAATACACTGAAGCAAGGGGACGTTATAAAAGAAATAAACTACTTGAGATTATGTGTTATTCTCTCTTATAGGTTTAAGCTTCAGTGAAAGACGTTGATGCATTTACAAACAACTTGGAGTACTTTTTAATGAGAAATCTACGGAAGGAGATTAGGGCCAATCTTACTTACTTTTCTGATGACAAAGAACCTTAAAAACTATTTGCAGATGAATGCATAACATTTCACAAAGACAGTGTGACATCACACACTCAAGATCCTGGCCCCAGCTTCCTGCTGGAAAAAACTACTACCATTGGTTTTTGCTGTTGTCAACATAACGCGCCAAATCTTAAATGTGACATATAAAAGAAAAATGGGTGCACTGCTTTACTACTAATTGCCAATAGTACAACATCATGATAACAAGGTCAGGAAAAGTTTAAATTAAGAAGAAAATATAGAGGAGGTCCATTATGCTAGCTTGACTATGACAACATTAGCATACAGATGTGCTGCAGAATTTGGTTTGTTTTGATTCAGTTAAATTAAGAAAAAGGCGACCCAGACATTGACTGAGTAGAGCAGGTGTTTAAATTAGCTAATCTACCACCGCTGTGTTAGCTTAGCTAATAGCAACAGTAGCTAATCCACCACCGCTGTGTTAGCTTAGCTAATAGCAACAGTAGCTAATCTACCACCACTGTGTTAGCTTAGCTAATAGCAACAGTAGCTAATCCACCACCACTGTGTTAGCTTAGCTAATAGCAACAGTAGCTAATCTACCACAGCAATCACCTGTTAATAATTGCAAAATAAACATAAACCCTAAAAACATGAAGCTAACGGACTGAATGTTCTGTTCTTGTGTGGGAAATGTTTGTGGGTTGAATCCTCATACATTGTGTGGTGGTGTTGTCAGTTGCTATGGCAACATGGTTGCTTGTAGCTGTAGCTGACACAGAGAGCAAGAAAAAGGTTTTCAGTTGTTCAACAGTTTTTCTGCGGTATTTTTCCCTTTGCTGTGGCGCACTGCACTCAATTAATAATGCCTTAATCTGCAGGTTTCATTTAGTTAATTGCGGCAGCGCGGCTATAAAAGGAATCGTCTTTTTAGCCTCCGGCGTTGTACACGTGCGTGAAATTTCAACATGTAAACAATATCATGCAGCGTGTCTATACTGGCAAAGGATCAGTGTTATGTATCATAAATCAGAATGTTGCTCTATTTGTTGAATTCTCCATTTCAGGGTCACTGAGGTCTCCCCGGCTCTTTTGATGGATCTTGCTTTGCTCCAAATTCAGTGAGGAAATTCAATCCGTGTAGTGAATTATGGATCTAATACGCCAGCCCCCACCTGGCAGGTTGGTTTGGCTGAACATGAAACATCACCCTACAGTTATTGCCTCCTTCACGTCGGACTGAGGCTGCAACACAAAATCAAGAAATCTGCCAGAACATGAAGAGCCTTTGCAGAATCTCGGATAGGTTTTATTTTATGTGTGAAAGAGAACGACAGTTAACTGCAAGACTGAGATCAGAAACCATCATTCAGAAACCACTTCCTGTATTCCTATTGGTTGTGCAGGAGGCTCCACTTATGCTTTTAAAAATGTATGACTGAATAACTGTGCATCTGATCGCATCCATTCCATGTGTGAACATTAACAGCAGCTTATTTGGCTTTAAAGTGACTAGAGGCTCTAAAGCAGCTCTTTCTGAAACAAGCTCAAAATATGTTGATATAAAACTGATATTTTTCACTCATTTTGTACTTTATCGGCTTTAAACAGGCAGCTATATCTTACTAAAAAGTTACTTGTAAGTTAGTTTTGTCTTATTTCAAGTGTACAAAGGTAATTTCACTAGAAACAAGATCACAAATCCTTGGTAAGAGTTTGAGTTTTTGCGGTTTAATGTTAGACTTTCAAATTTCTGTCTTCCTGATCTTGACGAATACATATTTTTTTGCTGCAGATTTAAATAATTTAGCTCCAAATGTATGAAAATTTGCTTGTTCAAAGTTTATCAAAAGGCAGTTTCACAAATTAACAGATATTTACCTCCTGGCTTCAGCTTTAATCTGATTTACTGAATTCAGTAAACAAATCAGTTTGAGAAACAAAAACATTGACAAACCAAGAAACCAAAATAAGCTGATATGAAAAGTAATTTTTATCCTTCAAAAATCAAAGAAGGGATTTGAGGCAGAAACCTCAGCGGAGAACTTCAACCTTCACATCAGGAACAACAGGAGCAATTGCTTTCCTTCCTGCAAAGCATTTTTATTTTTAACTATCTTATCCCCTTTGTTTCTTCAGGTTAGATTGCTAAGGCTAATTAGTGAGTTGCATAGCAACAAGAACAATGATGAATGCTCCTTCAGCTCTTTGAGCTCCTGTTCGCTCTGTTGCTGCTGAACCTTGTGAAGCTTAGAGAACGAGTCGAAGAAAAGAAGAAAAAAAACCCTCCAATCAAATCAGCCATCATTAAGGTCGTAACAGCGTCTTCCCATTACCCACCGGCTCTTATGAAATCTGTGATGAATGTTGCCTTCATTCATTCGGATCTATATAGCTCCTGAATCTCTCTCTTCATCTATTTTTCCTGACATCCACAGTGTCGCAGTAATTACCCGAGATTTAATTAGTCAGAGAACAAAGGCAATTTGACCTTCTCTGCAGGTCCAGAAAAATGGGATTTCCATGGCGCACATCATCCGGCGCTACGAAGATGTCACTTTTCCCAACCAGAAGGTTTTCCTCCATAAGTTAACCTATAACCACCATCAAAACGGCCTTTTGCTTTTTTTTTTGTTGCATCAATTTTGCTGACTTTTAATTATTTCCAAGGAGAAAAAAATACATTTGTGTTATCGCCTGAATGCTTTAAAATGGAGAAATTATTTTTTTAAAAACTCATTCCATTTGAGAAGAGCACACATATTGATGAATCCTGGCTGCAGCACCAAAGAGAAACAACTCACAAAATTTCATAAAAATAAACTTCATTAAAGATATTTAAGGCTTTATTTTGATTTAAGATGTCATAAAACTAGGGCTGTAACGATTAATCGTGATTAATGGACAGCTAATTTAATAAACGATTAATTGCTAGCTGGAGCATACAAACTCCAAAAGAAAGAGTTTGTCATGACTCTAATTAAAGGAGGCAGCAAACTATTATCAGCACCAAAAAGAAACAAATTACCAACTTTCATAAAATTTGAAATATTTGAAATTTGAAACATTATTTTACTCAAGTAAGAGCAAAGTAAGATAAAAAATAAACTAAATATCTAAATGTTTATTTTGATTAAAAATGTCTGAAACCATTAATCGCAATTATTCGATTATCAAAATATCCATCAACTAATTTAGAAATTGATTAATCATTAACTGGAGTATACAGAATCAAAAAAAGCCAGTTTGGTAAAAAAAGAAAAATCCAACATTGTTCAGAGCAGTAATTAAGAAAAATCTTTGGTCACCTAGCAACAACATGTTGAGCGTTATTGCTAGGTAGCAGTTTAAGGTTTCGCCTCCAAACTGCTTAAAAATGAAAAACAACGACATGGAGTGAAAACTGTGGGTAAAACAGCAAAGATCATGCCATCATTTTGATAGTTCAGATATTTAAAACAAAAAACCTATCAATAATTATTAATAGACTGATATGAAACGATTATATCGTGACACTTTTTTCCGCCATATTGTCCAGCTTTACTTCCACTGTATCTGCAAGTAAGATACTGGACGCTCGTAGCTACTCCACACAACTTTTAATTGGTGAAAAAATATGCATGGAAGAAAATAAATGGGCGATTTTCTCCAACTGGTGCCTTACTACTGAAAAAAAATGTAGAGTATAGTAAAACTAAATAGCATTTATGAGAGTTATTTTTCTAAGAAGTCAAAAGGTTTTCTCTTAGCGCTGACTTCTTCATAACCAGACAAACAAAAACTTAGTTTATTTCACCCGATGAAAGCCATTGAAGGCTTTGATATTTCCTGTTTTTGAAATCCTCTGTGTAGCTTTGTTGAGAAAAAAAAAAAAAGAGTGCCTGATTGAAAAAAAAAAAAGAAAACGGTGACACAGAGGTTATCGTACTCAATTAAGCCTCCAAAGCGGAGACAGAGCGGGCCTTTGTCGCGATGCGGCGGCGCGGCCGAGGGCGAGGTGATGTCTTCAGTCGAGTGTCTGCTGTTAACTTTCAGGGCAAACGCAGTTGACACTGTGTGCCAACAACAGCAGCTGTGCTGCGTCTCAGCGAGTTTCAGTCCGGGGTTTCTGTGTGTGCGAGTCGCTGCAGCTAGAGAAGGAAGAAACTCTGGCGCCAGCTGATTGGTTTCACAGAACAGAAGACGGCAAAAGAAAAAAATACGCTATTAGATCCTTCAGGCTGTTCAGTAAACTGAATTCCTGATTTTATTTGCAGCGGAGAAAAGAAATTGGTCAATGTCAAGGAAAGGATGTTTGAAATAAAGCTTGTGAAACGACTCTGGCTTTACTTCTCTTCATTTTTAGAGTAGCTTTAATTAAAAGTTTTGCTTGGTTTCAGAGCTCAATTCTTGTTCAAATGACCCTCAGACTCAAACATAATTATATTCATTTAAAGATTTTTCAAAGCAGCACTTGTAAAGTTAACCTTTTTAATCCTGGATAATGTGATTTGTATTCTTAGTCTTCCACCAGTTTAAAAACGTGACTAAAACGTTTAGCACTATCTGTAAGTAAAAATTTAATTTCCAAAGAGAAACTATTGCTTGCAAGGATTAAGAGGACATAATCAAACAATTTGAAATATTATTTTACTAAAGTAAGAGTAAAAAAGGAAATGCTGGAAGATATGGCATTTCATACAAGTTGTTACTGGTAATTGTCAATATCAATAATTATTGATTAGTATTTTGTTTTAAGTATTTCAAATTGTTCCGCAAATGGTAGTGTTGTACCCTTTCCCATTTTATTCACAGTTTTCATTCCACACCATTGTTTTTTATTTTTAAACAGTTGTAAGGCGAAACCTTAAACTGCTGCTGCGCAAATTACGCAGCAAGTTGTTGCTAGGTAGCCAAGGAATGAATAAGTTGCTAGGTAACCAAGGAAAGAATGAGTGAGTTAGTTGAAACTACCAACCTTGCTCAGCTAGCAGTGAAAGGTTGAGCGAGTCTTGAGACTATCGATATTGATCACGTATCTATTGCTACTGATTGATATTATCCAGCCCTGATTACAAAATAACAAAATCAGGCAAAAGAAAAATTTTTCCAACTCAGTTTTTTTTCAATATAAAACTTATGAAACTAACAAAAACTGCAGGTGTGTCTTTGTCTGGTAAGTCAAGCTTGTGATTCATTCAGTGAAGTTACTCGCGCCAACTGTGTTTCCGTAAAATTGTGCAAATTGAAATTACAGAAAAATTAAAAATGGTATGTTTTTGAAAAGTAGTACTTGTGTTTGTGGAGCTATAATAAGCTGCTTCATGCGGTAGCAGCCATACAGGTACCTAAACCAGTACGAATAAATAGTTCTTATCGTCACTTTTGTTGTTATAATAGAACCACAAAATACTGTAACATCCGCATCGCCCACCTCTAACTCCAGTTGACGATTAATCAATTAATTAGTTGATAAGTATTTTGACAAACAATTAATCATAATTAATCTGATTAATTCAATTAATCACGATTAATCGTATGTCCTAAATTGGTGCAAATGCTGAATTTTGCAATTTTTTTTACCTTTATTAGTGGAAAATGTGACATTTTTTTTGCATCAGACCACACAGAAGCGCCTGCATGTAGCTCCAACTCCATGGTTTATTCATTGTGAGCTTTTAGCATCCAGCTGGGCCTCCTCTGTGGAGTCACTTCATATCGCAGGCTGGGAAACTGTTTTTTCACCCTCAAATTAGGTTTCCTCCAACCTCGCTGACCCTCTCGCTGCTGCGGTCGGGATCCCGGTTGCTTCCCAACCTTAAAGCGCCCCATATGCCAACAAACATCTCCCGCTGAGGGAATTCTTCATTTCTATTAATACGCGCTGCTTAATAAAGGGCTCAATTGAATTAATCAGCTTGGAGACATTAATCAGACATTAATGAAGTATTAACCTCTGCACTGCGAGGCTGTTCCCTGTTGTCTGCGTGTCTGTTTACGTCTCGGCTCCCATCGACCCGCTTCTTCGAAGGTCTGCTGGCTTTCTGTGAGCTGACATTAAATATGAAACAGGCTCTTGCATTTATTTGTTCAACGACAACGAAAAGAAACTGTAAATAGCCGAGATTCCTATTCCAAATGCATCGCTCCTTCATGTAGCTGCAGAAACCTCAGTCTTGGCCTTGGAGAGTGAGAAATTCAAACCTGAAATTCTACTCCTAATTTATTATATTTTCAGATTGTTTCGAACATTAAATTCAGTCAAAGGAAAAGCCAGAGGTGGGTCTTGAGTTGTGTACGTTCTCAAATCCAAATTATAAGCTTCTTAAGTCGATTTGCTTTTTCAAAGTGTTAATTATGGCTGGAATGAAGAGTGGCGTTGAGGGTCAGGGGCTTTTCAAGGAGCAGAGGACGATATTATGAGAGGTCTGAAGGATGTTTCTGTGCTTCAAAGGAGTAACAGGAAGGTAATTAAAAGAAGAAAATACTTCACCTCTTTTAGCTCTTCTTCCTTAAATCAAGACAAGCAGGCAGCGCATCACCTGTAGCAAGTAATTTGGACTAATGGATTTAACGAACGCTGCAAAACGGAGGAAAGTCACCTGAAAACAAGGAAACATTTGGATTCAGTAAATGCATTTGCAGTGACCATATAATTATGCAAATTGATATTTTTGAAAAACAAATTAGTTAAATTAGCAAAAAAACAAAACTTATTTTATGTGTGATTCTAATTTCACTTCTTATTTAGTGGAAACTCAACTATTTCAAAAAATGTTGTTTTTTATCACATTAGTGGAATATGGGGAAAGTTTTCCACACATCTGTAATGGAAAGACGCCAACTAAAAAAAATAGTTTTCCGATAAGTTTTGGCCCTAGGATGAGGTAATTTGTTTTTTTTTCTTTGGTAAATTGGTTTATTTCACAAAAGTGCAATGGAAACACTTTTATTGCGTCACTCCAGTCACATGATCAACAACCGGATGTTACTGCTGACGAAAACTACGAAGATGACGACAACAGGAAGTAGACGGAGGATGTTTTTTAATGACGTCACCTGAGATTTTGTGTTTCAAACTCTGATTTGGACCAAAAAAAGCAACCTCTGGTCCACCTACAAACCTCAGTCTCCTTTCAGTCTAAATGAACTCTTAGATTATTTAGTAATTTGCATTAATTAAGCAATCATCTCCTCTGATTCCTTACAGATATTCATCTTCTATTTGTATTTACTTAATTTGTTCTCCTCTTCTACAAAGTTAAAACTTTCTCCATGAGGACAGAAACTCTATGGTGTGTGAGGCGTATTGATTGTCCGTTTACAGTGTTCTTGATTAGCCAGAAACGCAACAACAGCAGCTAATAACTGTAATCACTGTAATTTTCTAAAACTCCACACAATTAATCAATAAGGTGCTTCGAAAACGACGGAGAGAGAGAGAAAGACAGAGGAGAGCGAAAATCAGGAAGGAGGTAAATTATATACCATTAGACAAATGTAGCTTTTGTCTCGGCGGCGATGCAAAGCAACAACGGAGGTACTAATCATCCGCAGTCACTCAGCAGATCCACTTGTGATAATCATGTATTGTTATGGAGGTCGGAGGGGGTCAACTCTCCCCGGGTTCAATCAGCTCAGAGAGATTCTTTCAACGCAGAATGGCCTCATCAATCCCGTCTGCAGGGGAAATAATTAACTGGGAAAAATAATTAGCCGCCGAACTTTAGATCCAGTTTAATCAAGTTTTACATTTAAAGCTGAAAGAGAGAGGAGAGCACTGCAAAAACATAAAATCTTAACAAGTATTTTAGATCTATTTTCTGTCGCAAATATATCAGTACACTTGACGTTTGGCAAATTTAACCTATGAGTAGCTTTTAGCAAGATGTAGGTGCTGCAAAAGCAACAATAGCATACCAAGTGTTTTTGTCTAGTTTCTACTGCAAATATCTGAAATAAAACAAAAATAACTTTTTGGTAAGATAGAAGCCAGTAATTTCTTAATACGGATAAAAAAAGTCCCACTTGTAATTTATTTCAGTCAGAATAATATGAGAATAATGAAGGACTGGATTATGTTTTTATTTTCTTACAGTTAAAACTACGAGGTCAATAATAATAAGGAATGGGTTAAAATATTCAAATCTTATTTTATTTTCTTTAAAAATACAATAAAGTTGAAAACAAGCCAGTATATTTGGTAAAGATTCAGAGAATAAATCAAGAAGAACTAAGTCTTAATGACTAATTAATGCTACTTCAGGCTTCTGTTGACCATAATGATGCTAATTAGCTTTAGCCGCCGTTGCCGTGGTGAAGAAGCCGGTCCGAGGTGTGAATGAAGGGGCATTAATTACAGTTTTATGTGCTAGCATGTTGCTGCAACTTTAAACCAAAGAATGTGATCATTTCTGTCAGAGTTACATTAATGTGGAGAGTTTAAAGTTTCGGGTCGCTTGTTGGGTTTCCGTCCTTCTTACTGTCCCTGCGCAGGCAGCTGCCGGTGATGTTTGTGTTTGTCGGGTTTGTCTTCGGCTGATGGATGCGGAGCAGGACGCGGTGTCAGCGCACCGCCTGCTCTGTTTATAAGGATTTAATTGCTCACCAGTGGTATTATTGTAATCTGGAGCTCTTTTGGCACAAGCAGACGTGCCATAAATTTATTCTTTCTGTCACGACTCATGCTTTCCATGCGCTCATCCGCAACCTGTGGGCTCATTTATTGTGTTTTCAGACTAAATATTTGATCAAAGTGGTTTATATTGTTTGGATTTACAGTTTCTGATCAAAAGGTTTCATACTTTCATCAAGGGAAAAACTTTTTTTTTAAAGTTTGAATGAAGTTAAACCAAACAACTTGGATAATTCTTTAAAGGTGACCCATTATGCATCCTTGAACAAGTTAGGAAACGTCTCTGGTCTGTATAAAATAATGTTCATTACATTGATTTGTACAAAACTGTTCTTAGATAATGAGCTTTTACGTCACCCAACTGAAAATGGATGCAAACACAATTGCTGACAGAATTAAGTTTCCTCCAAAAAAAATAAAAGATTTTGAGATTAAATTCAGAAATTTTCTAGGAAATTCTCAAATTCTGAACGTAATCTCAAAAATTTTCTACAAAAAACAAATTTCCTGAGCTCCAATGCTGAAATTTTGCTAGACAAAAACTGCAATTTTGAGATCTATAAAATATTTTTTGAAAAAAAAAAAAAAAAATTCTGAAATTGAAAAGTGAAAATTTTTCTACTTTTGAAAATTTATGGTTGTAAACAGATGCACAATTATGCAACTGTACATCTTTGATAAGCAGAAGTGGAGCCTCCTGCACAACCAAGAAAAACACAGAAAGTGGTTACTGGGCGGTAAGTCAACAACAAAACACTCGTCTTTTCCAGCAGCCATTGTACAGCTCATGTAGCGGTAAAATCAGCTGATTAAACGTGCTGGAGTTCCTCGTTGGTTGCTAGGTGATGGGCGGAACTCTGCTGGCGTTGCTAGGTAACGGTACAGTGCCTGCCGAATTGTATGACGCCATATTAGAGCAATTGTAGATAGAAAAAAATTTAATTTCAGCCAAAGAAACAGAAATTTCCTTGTTGTAGTAGTAGTGTCAAAGTATTTAACGTGAGAAAAGATATCTTTTATGGTAAAAAAAAAACAAAATCTAGGATAACTGTATTACTATGAATCAGTGTCTGCTGGGAGAATTTAACCTTAGTAAATGTCACACAGATGGACTTGAATGAGACCTGACTGTATTTTTCACAGTCATGGAATAGAACAAAATGTCTGCTCCCAGTCAGACATATCTCCATATTCGCCGCGTTCCTCGGGTTTCGTTCCTTTCTACCTGTCGCCAGCCCAGATCCTCAAACGCCAAAAATGAAATCAGCTTGAATGACGACGAGGCTCCCAGTTCCCACATCAGCACAACATCAAAGCAGCCCAACCAATTAAGTATTCCCCAAAACGAGAGCAGCATGGCTTTGCCCCACACCCACCAGATCCCCCCGCACATTACCATAATCCAGTCTAATCATATTAACGTCGGCCGCCGATGAACATGGCAGCTCTGACTCTGCCATGTTCAGAACACTCAAACACAGAGTATAAACCCTTAAATATAACCCAGTCCTACTAGCTTAAATCATGTTGTCTCCTAATCATGTTCAGACACAAATTAAAACAGTAAATTACACGATTTAAGCTGTAACATTGAGATTAAAATGTTCTGAGTTTGTATGGATGTTGACGTTTGATATCTGCAGCGAGAGTAAAGTATTACACTGCAAAAACTCAAAATCCTACTGAGTAGTTTTGGTCTAGTTTCTACTGAGAACATCTCAGTATACTTGAAATAAAGCAAAACTAACTTGCAAGTAATTTTTAAGCAAATATAGGAGATTATTTTAAGTCAATGATTCATTAATATTGATGAAAAATAGAAGTTCCACTGGCAGATTATTTCTCTGATGACATGGGAAAAATGTCTTTTTATAAGTAAAATAATCAACAAGTGGAACTTTTTCATCAACATTAAGAAAGTATTTACTTAAAACAAGGTCTTATACCTTCCTGAAAATTTACTTGTAAATTAGTTTTGTCTTATTCCAATTATCGCAATTATGCAACTGTACATCTTTGAAAAGCAAAAGTGGAACCTCCTGCATAACCAACCAGAACGCAACATGTGGCTATTCCTAGAAGCTGTTGAGACCCAAATGGAAGTACAAATACACGCAAAATATTAATTTTACATAACAGATATTGTGCGACCCAAATCTAGGCTGAAATTTTGGTTGCACAACAGGCCAAAGATCCCAAACAGCAGCAAATCTGCAACCCAAAAAATAGAGAAAAAAAAAATATATATATATGTTACAACAGTAAGACATTTCTGACTCTATCTTCCATCTATGGGAGTCAGAGGAACTCCTTTGTCAAAAGAAACGGGACACCCGCGGCACAAAACGGAAGACAGGGGCCAAGTGGAAGAGGCCAAAGGGGAAATTGAAACCTTTCAAAACGGATTAACCCGGAGAATGGGAGTTACTTAAAAGGTGAAAGGGGAGCTAATTTGTCCTTTTCTTTACAACAGGTATTCATGTTCTTATACACTTGAAGGTGGAGTGTAATACATGTATACATGGAACATAAACCATTTGTTAAATTTGTCACTTTTTTGGGGTAATATAAATTTGCTTAGCAAAAATTTTCAACCTAGTTGGGATGGAGAACTGCAATGTGGCTGACGGGAAATAGCTTCCTGGCTTGAATAAATTTACATTTATGTTTACAGAGAAGATTAGCTTAACTTAAGAAAATATGGGACACCTTCATGCGGTTTTTGGTAAGTAAAGCAGCTGAAATGAATGACTGGAATGGATCAAGATAAAATAAAGGCTCCTAATGGCGCTAAATGACTTCAAACTACTAAATTTAGAACAGCGGCCATTTTAGTTTCGAACAAACAAGGGTAAACTGCGCTTTGGGGAAAACGTCTATGCCTCTTATTTTGTTTGATCAGATAATTCAGGTTAATAATATATAATTTAAGGGCCACCAATAGTTGTTTTACAATCGCAAATGAACTCAAGATGAAGAACTGTTTAGTTTGACTCCGAACTGAACTGGTGACACTGCTAGGTGATAAACATGGCGCGACAGGAAATACGATCGATTCAAAGGCTTTCCCAAATTGACATTTAATTGTAAAAAATTAGATTTTTACCTATATTTTTTACGGAGTCGGAACTTGGCGGTAAGCCCAGATAACTTAATGCTAACGAGTGCTAGCTACCACAGTATTTAGCCCTACCTTTCAACCAACGCCGACTTCTTTCCGCTCTGTTCGAGCCCTCCGCATTTCAACCATCGTTTAGGTTTATCCACATTGAGCTTCTGTATCGAATAATACTGAGGCGAAGCTGCTGGCAGTTTCCTCATCTTCCAAAGTTACACGCTCTTCCGATGACGCCATTTTGTTTGCGCTTTTTGTCCGAACATCTGCGCAACAGTGACGTCATTTGCATTTAATGCCATTAATTTTAAGTCATATATCTAATATTTTTTTAAATAAATATCTATTATCTAGGCTCTGCCATTGAAAGATTTAAACTTACATGTGTATATTTATATTTCTTTACGTACTTTTTATTTATTTTTAGTTGAATTTTATTTTGTGGATGGGTGGTGTTCAGTGTTTGGATGCATGTTCTCTGCTTCACATAAGCAAAAACTCAAATTGTAATACAAAAAATATTCAAATAAAACAATGTATAAAGAATTGTTGGATGGATGGATGGATTTCTTCACTTATTCGAATAAAAACTTTCTTAAGTAAAAATCTTGCAATTTTATTTGCATATAAAGGCAGCTAAATATCACAATAAACTGAAAGAGAACTAACGTTTCCATGGCGATACAATCAGAGAAACAGCGAGGGAGAGAGCACGAAAAAGAGCATTTACAGCTGAGTTCAGACGACTATTGGCAAAACATTTTTTGTGCTAGCAAGATTGCATTTACACACAGTGCAAAATTAGAAAAAAAAGCAATAAAACACAAAACTATCAGATTTTACACTTTGTTATCCATGTTTAGGCAGGCGTGTTTCAGGGAAAACACCTGTTGGATTGTGACCGTTTCTACAAAAACATGGAGAAATGATGCAAGCACTGAAGATACAGAAAAACTTTTCTTCTTCAAAACACAACTTTAGTACAGATGTTTTAAAAGATGAATATATAATTTATATATATGATATTATACATTTTCCAAATTAGATGAAGAATGCTTGATAAAAAGTGAATATTGTGGCTGTTTTCGTAGCCTTCCGTCCCGCCGATCGTCAGGTGTTGTTCAGCGGGGCATGATGGGTAATAAATAAGAACATTAAAGCTAGTTTAAGGCAGCGTCCCTGTCAGCCAATAAGAGGAGAGAAAGAACTGACGAGAAAGCAAAAAAGAAACTGAGTATTTATCATATGACACAATATAAAAACAATGGCATCCGTCGTCTGGCCAAACCAAACCGTAAAGAAATTGTACAAATTCACAAAGCATCGTTTATTTTACAGTTCTGACCAATATTTATCAAGAGCAAGATTGTTTAACCACAAAATCTCATAGAAAAAGGAGAATACCGGTGGGACGAACCCAAAACGTTCTGCTGGCTTATAGACGACAAAACAACTTCAATGTTTCGTCGTTCTCCAGTAAAACCATGTTTCTTTTTTTCTTTTCTTTAAAAGATAAGTTCGCCTTCTTCAACGATCGAATACGATGGAGTGATGCCAGGCAAAAAGCCTGGACTGTTGGCACAGAATAAGAAAAAAAAACCTGAAAAACACCGATATTCTCCTTTAACGCCGCGTTTTCCCGTCGCTTTTTTCTCCAAAAGCAAAAAAAAAATGAAGAAAAAAAAAACTTGCAAAGAAACAGTTGAATCTTTTTTTTTTTCGTAGAAAAGTCGTCCCTCCTGACGGCGGCGGCGGCGTTTGATGGCGGCGGCGTTCGATGGCGGCGGCCTCAGGAGCTGGAGGGGTTGGGCAGGTCGAACACGATGGGGGGGTTGGTGGGCTGGAAGCTGACGGTGCACGTCGACGCGTTGATGAACGTCGTGAAGCCGTCCGTCATGATGCCGTACCCTGGAAGGACCAACGCCGTCAGAATACGTCACTAAACTACGGGAGGGCAGGAGGGACACTGAGGGAAAACGGTCTGAATTCTGGATTTAATCTCTGAAATTTGACTTTTTTCTTAGATTTTTTAAATCTAAATTTTGATATTTTTCACTACTTTTAATCAGAATTCAAACTGTTTCCTCAAAATTTTGACTTTTCCCTCAGAATCTCCACCTTTTTTAAAATCAGAATTGACTTAAAATTTTTACTTTTTTCTCAGAATTTTGATTTTGATCAGAATTCTGAAATTTTAAAATCAGAAATCAAACTTTTTCTTCAGAATTTTATCTTTTTTCTTAACAGTTTTACCTTTTTTCTCAGAATTCTGACTTTAATCGCTCAATCACAAATGTTTAAATGGTTTTTGCTCCAACAGTCCAATAGTCTTAAAACTCAAATCTACCAAATAAATTTGGGACCGGCGTTCAGTGGGGATGAAATTGAGGTTTGAAAATCTCTCAACAAGGAAGTAAATGTTGTGGTTACAACATGAATGTAATAGAGCCCAGAATGTTTGGTTATTTATTTGGATTCTGACATAAATTGACACTAAATTAGAGTTCTGAGGAAAAAGTCAGAATCTCAATAAATCAAGCAGTGAATAACTTAAGCAGTTTAAATTTATCTCTAATGACTTAGAGTGTATTTCAGCTTTATGTGACTTCAGCGCTTTTATAGCCGACCCAGACCTTTATTTAGATCATTAAATTTTATAAATTCATTTCCTGGATCTCAAATTTTACCCTTTAATAAATATGTAAAACTTTAGTTTGTGGACAAAACAAATCCTAAAGCATCCAAGAAATGACTGAATGAACAAATTTAATACCAATCATCAGAAATCGGGTTCACATCAAGTTTCATCACATTTTCACCTCTAGAAAGTAAAATATTTAAATTAAATCTGAACCAGTTATCTATTTAGCATAATCTCTGTAACTTTGTGGTTTCAGATCTTCTGTTGCTTCTCGCTCCGTTTACCTTCATGAATGCCTCCAAAGGCGTGAAGTTTGGGCCGGACTCTCTTCTGGACCGTGTTGAGCAGCTCCACGCAGCCGACCCGCTGCAGCTCCTTAGGAACCCAGTCTCTGAAACCTGAAAAATATATTCATTCCACCTTTATACTGACTTTTATAACATTGAACAATACGTCCTGAACAAATAACTGCATGAAGAAAACAAGGAATGGTAAAAAGATCAAATGAATGGACAGACGGATGGATAATAAAAGCAGTAATGGATGATGGACAGAAGGATGGAAAAACAAATGAATAAACCGTTGAAAAATACAACTGGATGGATGGATAAATGGTTGGATGCATGCATGATTTTTTGAATGAATGGCTGAATTAATGTATAAACAGTTGGTTGGTTGGATGGACCGTTGGATGGTCTGATGGATGGATAAACGGTTGAATAAACGGTTGGATGTATGGATAGTTTTTGGATGAATGGATGAAAAACGGTTGGAGAATGGATGGACAGTTGGATGGTCTGACGGGTGGATAAACGGTTGAATAAATGGTTGGATGTGTGCATGGTTGGATGAATGGATGGATAAGTGGTTGGATGAATAAACGGTTGGACGAATGAATGGATAAGTGGTTGGATGGATGAATGGATGGATGAATAAACGATTGGATGAATGAATGGATAAACGGTTGGATGGCAAGATATTTGCAATAGCCCAATAATAAGTGGTGAGATTTTGTGTTTTTACAGTGCATAATTGAACAAACGGTTTATAAATGTTATTTTTTTCAGTGATTTTTCCATCAAACTGGTTTTTCTCTGCGATCCCTGTGAAATCCTGCCAACATGGCGCCTTTGGATCTACATGTTTAAACCGGAGCCGATGATCCGGACCTCTCCTCGCCGGCTCCAGAACCCGTTTGCTTCCCTCTCCAGCAGAAATCGAGTTTCCATGCAATCAAGCGGCCGCAGCAGCAGAAAGCCTCCGTGGGCGAAAGGGAAGGAAATCACTCAATAAAGCCAGATGGAGAGTCGAAACGAGGAAAAAAAAAACAAGCGAGACCCAAACAGCCAGGAGGAAACGCTAATCAATCTGCTGCGAAAACCACAAGAAAAGTCTGAGATTACTTCGTTTCCATGCAGGGAAACACAAACACTGAACGACGGAGCAAATCCACGGGCCGCCGTCTGCAGAGCTGAAGCTCCGACTCCAGAGCTGAAGCTCCGACTCCAGAGCTGAAGCTCCGTCTGCAGAGCTGAAGCCTGCCTGCACTGCTGAGCTGCCTGCAGAGCTGAAGCTCCCTGCAGAGCTGAAGCCCTGCCTGCAGAGCTGCAGAGCTGAAGCTCCGACTGCAGAGCTGAAGCTCCGACTGCAGAGCTGAAGCTCCGTCTGCAGAGCTGAAGCTCCGACTGCAGAGCTGAAGCTCCGACTGCAGAGCTGAAGCTCCGTCTGCAGAGCTGAAGCTCCGTCTCCAGAGCTGAAGCTCCGACTGCAGAGCTGAAGTCACTGCAGAGCTGAAGCCTGCAGAGCTGAAGCCCAGAGCTGAGAGCTGACTGCAGAGCTGAAGCTCCGTCTGCAGAGCTGAAGCTCCGTCTGCAGAGCTGAAGCTCCGACTGCAGAGCTGAAGCTCCGACTGCAGAGCTGAAGCTCCGTCTGCAGAGCTGAAGCTCCGACTGCAGAGCTGAAGCTCCGACTGCAGAGCTGAAGCTCCGACTGCAGAGCTGAAGCTCCGTCTGCAGAGCTGAAGCTCCGTCTGAGGCAGAAAAATTACAGCTTCTGTTCCATAATAGATTTTATTTTATAATTTGTGTTTAATTATAGGAATATAGTCATTGCACTGCAAAAACACAAAATCTTACCAAGTATTTTTGGTCTATTTTCTATTGCATATATTTCAGCACATTTGAAAAAAAAAAAAAAAAACCAAAAAAATAACTTACAAGTAACGTTTCAGCCAAAATAGCTTGTTTTCAGTTAATAATTCCTTAATATTGTTTAAAAAGTATTTTAAACAGATTATTTAACTTTTCATGTTTTAAGTGAAACAATCTGCCAGTGGAATTAGTGCTATTCTATCAATATTAAGGAATTATTGACTTAAAACAAGCTATTTTTGCTGAATAGTTATTTATAATTAAATCTTAATAAACAAAAAATATTGATGAATTAATAAGGTTGATTGATTGACAAATTGCCCAGCTTGTTATTCCTCCAGATCAATCAACTGATCAAAATCTATTTGTGTAGCATCTTTCAGTAAGAAGGCATTTTCAAACTGCTTTGCATCCTAAAAATACAAAATCATACAAACACAGTCAACAACTAAAACATAACATTTTGTCCAGTGCCATTGTTACACATCAGATTATTGATTAATGTTTGAGTAAAGGCGATGAGGGGAGCTGTGATTGGCTGACTGGACTCACCGAGCGGCGGTCCGTGGGTCATCAGGATGTCGACGCCCTCGGGAACGAGGTTCCATTTATCCAGCAGAGACTGACCCCGAGGCAGGTTGAACCCCCAGCCGTTGAACCACGGAGTCCTGCAGAAACAGACGGGGGAGGGGCGAGTGCACCGCATTAGCATCAGTCATTCTGCCATCACAAAGACAAACGTCAACAATCGACTCCAGAAGCTATAAGCATGACAGATTCTCCCACTTTTCCATCGGTTTATGGTGTAGTGACTGCCATGGATGTATAAAGGAATGTTTCAAACAGACAAATTCTCATCATTAATCATTAATTCATGGTGGAGGTGGCATCTGCAGGCACTGAGATCCCCTCAGTGGCACAGTTTTTCTGCATTTTTCAGGTCAAGATAACCTGAAAATCCAGAAACCAGGAAGAAAATTTGTGTTTTTCTTACAGGACACATTGACTACATCTGAGTAAAGCTGCGAAACAAGCAGAAAAATATTGCAAGATGAATACAATATGATGTTTGGATAATTTCTGCGTTTTCAGGTCTAAATAACTAAAAAAAGCAGAAATCAGGAAGAAAAATGCCAAAACACTCAGCCAGTTTGGCAATAAGTTCACGTTTTTGGTGTCTGAAAAAGGAGTCGTTTCAAAAACCTTTGGAACGGAACGTCACAAATCAGCAGGCGCAGCCCGTTACCTAGCAACCCAAGCTAAGCTCCAGCACGTTTGGTCAGCTGGTTTTACCACTGCATGCGCTGTACAATGGCTGCTGGAAAAGGCAAGTGTTTTGGTATTCACTCACTACTCAGATATCCCTCCCTGCATTCTTGTTGGTTGTGCAGGAGGCTCCACTTCTGCTTTTTGAACATGCACGGTTATAAAACTGCACATTTGTTTGCAGCCATTTTCATGTGCAAGTGCAAACATTGACCTGAGGTGCCGTAAAATTGTATTACCTAAAATATTTTCTGCAAAAAAATTTGATGATCATGTTTTGTATCGCCCATAGATCAATCATAACCTGTTCAATGAAACTTGATAGATCACCTTTAAGAAAGAAATACAACAAATTTACCCAGAGAACAAGCTAACAAGCTCCAGGTTACATCCCAGCACTCACAGCGAGGATGAACTCGTCTTAGGAGCTAAAAGCTGAGTCCTGGTAGGAGAGGAAAGGTGAATTTCTATCATCAGGGAGCCGCGTCATGCGTCAGCCGCTGCTCGCTCTGCAGGGTGAGTGACAGCAGCTGAGCCGCCTCCAGCAGCCAGGATGGGAAGCTGCGTCGCCACGGTGACAGGCAGTGTCTTCCCAACAGACACAAAGAAAACCTCGATTCGCCGCAGCGGGACGGACGGATTCACAGGTTTACAAGAGATAAAGAAATACAGCCGACCATGCACAGGGTGGGTTTAGGGCTGCAAAGATTCACCAAATGATTAGAGCCACTAGATGGAAAGAGTAAGTTCCCATTAAAAATCTTAGAAATTTTGAGATTAATCTCAGAAATTTTCAAGAAATAAAGAAAATTTATGAGTTTGAAAAGTTGACAAAACTAAAAACCTTAAAACTTAAAAACTAAAATCTTTGAGATTAGTCTCAAATTTTCTTAGAACAAACTGGAAATCTTTGAGTTACAAAAGTTAATTTATTCTTTTTACTTTACAAAGTTAAAAAAATTAAATAAAATTTGAAAAGATTTCTGAGATTAATCTTATAATTTTCAAGTTTCAAAAAAACTTTTCTTTTTTTAAGAAAATTTCTGATTGAATTCCTAAAGTCAAAAATGCTAAAATTTTGAAATTCCAATTTTTTTTGAGAAAGTTTTTGACGCACAATTTTGACTTTCAGAGCTCAGAAATTTACCAGAAAAACTCATAAATTTGGAGATAAATTTCAGAAGAAAACTTCGACATTTCTGACCTCAAAGTCAAAAATTTGCGAGAAAAACTCAAATTTTTAGATTCATTTCAACTTTCAAAAGAATAAAATTTAAAACTTTTGAAAATGAGAAAATTTCCAAGTTGAAAACTTAAAGATTAATCTTAAAATTTCCACTTTTTAAGCAAATCTTTAACTCTCCAAAATCAGAAATTTCCAGGTTTTTTTCTGAATAATATATTATATTAATAGTCAGGCTAATCAATAGATTATTTGATTAATAATTGTTACAACAACCCCAGCAGATCCAATGAAACCAAAGCAGAGAAGGAGAAATGGAGCAAAGACTGGTGGATGAATTGATCTTTTATTTGTGTCAATAGTAGAAAGAATCCTGAGCAGAGAGGAAAGGAAGACGGATCATCATCCTGATACCTCGGTATAAAATCAGGCCTGCTGCTTCGAACGAAGCATAAAAACCTTAATATGGATGTGAGATGTGCAGCAAAGATGGCGGGTGGCGTCTGACCGCGGGGAAATCAGGGTGAAGGATGGACGCCGCGGCTCTAATCGATACCAACTGTTCCAGGGGAGCGGGACGCGTAAAACAATCCCTTCTGGTTCAGAACCACACAAAGCAACAAAAACAACCCGGTTCGTTCGGCGAGCTTCGTGACGGAGCGTGGATCCGCTCGCCGGGCGGAGAGCTGAGGAATGAGGTTAGAAATGAAATGTGAGGAGGAGGCAGGAGGGGGGACAGGCCACGGAGCGAACTGATTAATTAAAACTAATCACACAAATCGGAGCTAATGGAAGCCTAATGGATTACTGAGAACCATCGCCACTTTTCAGATGAAAACGCCGCCGTGGAGGAACTCGGACCCGGTCAGGTGGGAAGAACCAGCGCAGTTATGAATCAAGCTCTGGTTTTTAAAAAATAAAACCATTCCTGAAAAAAAAAATGAATAAGTCACTATTTGTTGAAGCAGAAATTAAATAAAATTAAATATACAAGCTTCTGCTCCAGAAACGCTTTTATATGGGAATCCAAGTTACATTTTTCCTCAGTAATTAATTGGGAAAAAAAATTTAGCTTTACTACACTGTATATTTTATTTTTACTGGCATAAAATTTTTATTAAGTCTCTAAGGAAGAAGATTAGGGCCACTGAAGAGGACAAAAAGAATTTAAGTCAGAATTCTGAGGTTAAAATCAGAATTTTGAGAGTAAGAAACAAAATTCTGATAAAAAGTCAGAATTCTGAGAAAGATCTTCAGATCTTTCTTTTTTGAATTATCATTTTCCATAATTATCAGTACTCTTGGATAAGAACAATTTCTGTATCCTTTACCAACTGCGAGAACGGAGTTCAACACACACCGTCTTCAAATCAAACAATAAGGTGTTTGTGTTTTTTTTAAAGATATTAATAAACATTTCTAGAGGTCGTAGGTCAAAAAGACCATCCCACATTTATGGAATCAAACAGATTTAGTGTAAATTAACTGCATCATATTTGTTCTGTTAACATTTTCATTTGTGCTGCTTTAGTTTTGAAGATATTAAGAGCTTGAGGTCAAAGGTCCCACCACATTACCGAGTCAAACAGAATTGGGTTTGATTCGGATTGATTTGTTCTACGTTTGTGCAAGAATATTCACTGAATGAAGAAAAACATAAAATACAGACGCATCTACAGCATAAGACAAAGAAAGACTTCTTGTTTGTGAGCAAACTTTGTTTTTCAGTTTCTCTCTACCTGCTGAGCCATTTGGCTCTGGAAGTACCTCACCCAGTATATCTGAATTATTGTCTGTAAATATCCATTACATTATGTTTTTTGGGATTTAATTTGCTTGAGTAACTTTTTGGACAGTTTTTATTTTTACTTGAGTAAAAACATGTTGAAGTGGAGCTACTCCCCGACCAACAACACAATGGTCCCGTTGTCGGCTGCCAGCAGATGAAATATACCTTCCATGCGAGTGCATTTGTTAACCTGCGGTCAGATTAATGGCATCCTGGACGCAGAAATGGGAGATTGTTTCCTGTGTGGCTGTGATGCAGCTTTTATTACACTGTACTACACAGTGTGGGGACCGGTAGAGAGGATGGGACCGGTAGAGAGGATGGGACCGGTAGAGAGGATGGGACCGGTAGAGAGGATGGGACCGGTAGAGAGGATGGGACCGGTAGAGAGGATGGGACCGGTAGAGAGGATGGGACCGGTAGAGAGGATGGGACCGGTAGAGAGGATGGGACCGGTAGAGAGGATGGGACCGGTAGAGAGGATGGGACCGGTAGAGACGATGGGACCGGTAGAGACGATGGGACCGGTAGAGACGATGGGACCGGTAGAGACGATGGGACCGGTAGAGACGATGGGACCGGTAGAGACGAGGGGACGGTGGAGAGACGATGGGACCGCTAGAGAGGATGGGACCGGTAGAGAGGATGGGACCGGTAGAGAGGATGGGACCGGTAGAGACGATGGGACCGGTAGAGACGATGGGACCGGTAGAGACGATGGGACCGGTAGAGACGATGGGACCGGTAGAGACGATGGGACCGGTAGAGACGATGGGACCGGTAGAGACGATGGGACCGGTAGAGACGATGGGACCGGTAGAGAAACAGAACTCAGTCATGGAAATACTTTCTGCTCCAGAGCTGAAGGTTGCAGAACTATGGAGCTATATTGGTGTCAAAGTTTGAAGCTGAAAAACGTATTAATATTCTATGTGTGTGTGTGATTGGCTTAAGAAAAATGTATACAACAAGGACTAAAAACGTTGCACAACTTTGTCAGTCATATTTTTTTGTGTCATGTGTTGACATTTTCGGTTCGAACAACCCCAGATGTTTGAAACAGAGAAAAAAATTCTGAAACTAAAGACAAAATAACCATTAAAAAAAGAGGACAAAATCTGAAACTAAAAAATCAAAAATCAAACTGAACAAAATAAATCTCAAACTGTAAAAAGAAATTTATCTGAAGTAGCTTTGATTTTTTTTTCCAGTTACATTTTTTTAAAAACTGGAAACATTTTAAAAGAAATGTTTTAATTAACTTTTTTAACATGAACTTTGTGGCACCAATTGAGCTCCATAAGGTATAGACTCCAGATGTATCACAAAAAGTCCACCGCCTCAACTTTTAATTTGTTGTTAAATTGCAAAGGTAAGACATTAAATTGATCAAAGGGACGAATCGGTTGCTGTCCCAGCATTTAACAATGAAAATTGTTTTTGTAAAATAAATTTTTCCACTCATTTTCACACATTTTGTTTTGTTTCTTAGTACTTGTATTTGATTTGTTTATATCACAATATATATATTTTTTTTATTTATTTTACATTATCTCTTGAATCAGAGGCAATAAGAGGGGGCATGGGCCCCTGACGGCCCCCATCTACAACCGCCCATATATGCCGCTCACTGCTGAAATGAAAGCAGCCAACAAAGAAAGAAGAGGAGCAGACTACTGTTGTTACTTTAATGCAACAAAAATGCCTTCTTTAATTAAATATCTACAACAGCATTTAAAAAAAAACAAAAAAAGCCGCGTCAAACGGACAAAAAGCTCGTAACCTTGGTAACAGGCACATTAACGATCATCAGAGCAGGCGGGTTGAAACGCTGCAGCAGGCGGAGGTAAAGCAGACAGAAGCTGTTTAGCCCTCGCACACAGAACGTCAATATTCAATTAGGCCGGTGGACATCATTAGGACGGCGGCGCAGCGTCTCTGCAGGCGTGACACCGCTCTTAACCCTCTGCTTCCCCCGAGCGCCGCACTCTGGGTCCACGGACGCCCCGAAAACGGAGCGCACACAAACTCAACGCTTCATTCCTCTCATTATGCACCACATACCCAACTCCTCCTTCCCATAATGAATCATTTTAACCATTTTTACAGCTCATTGGATCAGGGCGGAGAGAGAAACCGGAGCACTTTCACGTCCAGGAAAACTGGACTGACTGATTTATTGGAAACAACTAAGTGATTGATTATTTAATGACAAAAACGCTGCTAGGAAAACTAAAAAAAGTTCACATTAAAAGAGCTTTAGTTGCGTTTTTTAAAGATTTACAAATCACATATGCTTTGAAAATCAGATTATTGGGATAATCCCATGAAATGTTATGCAAACTAAAATCCTAGCTTCTTCAATCAGAGGATGGATTAGTACAGACAGGATTAAGAGCACTAAAAAAATAAAATCTGACTTCAATCTCAGAATTCTGACTTTAATCTTTTGAGATCAAAAGTCAGAATTCTGAGATTGTCAATTGTTTTTCAGTGGCCCTAATCCTCTTCCGTAGATTAAAAAAGAAGACTTCATGAAGATCTTTCCAGGAGAATTTTCCTGCAATTTATACATGCAAGCAAAAAAAATAATAAAATAAAATAATAATAATTATAATAATAATAATAAGATAACTAATTAATGACCTGTCAATGTAAAATGTTCTTGCACTTCATGTTCAGTAAAAAAAAAAATTACAAATAAAATAAAATAATAGAAGTTTTGAATATTAGAAAATCTGTATAGCTTAGTCTTTGCAGGTCAAATTTGGACAAGAAATAAAAACAAATAATGGAGACAAAGACTTTGCCTATGTAAAAGCATTCTGGTCTAATAATATGAGAAATTGCTGCCTTCTTTGTAATTTTAGTTTGTTTTTCACAATTGGTCTTCAACCATGGGCAGACTGTGCTTGGCACAGAGACTTTTAAATTCCTGAGACTGGTGCCTGTCTAGTAGGTCTCCATGGTGACATCTGTGTGTTAAAGCTAGAGGTTTTAGTACTTTATTCTTGGATGATCAGTGTGTTTTGGATTGATTCCTCAGTGTGGAATTCCTGTCCATCACTTCTGCCGACCTCCTGCTGTGTGTTTGATTGTTTTAAATCTTTTGCTGGTTTGTTTGGTTCCAGATTTTTCTTTATAGATGGAGGTTTGTTATAATCCATGACCTGAATTTGCATTAAATTGTACAGAAATGCTGAATATACAAAAGCAAAAGTAGATAGGAGGAAAAATACACATGGAAAATCTGCTTCTTATTAGCTCCACATGAAAACACACACGCACACACACACACACACCTGAGCTACTTTCATTTGCTCTGTGGAGTGTCGACTATTTACCAAACACACTGCAGACTCAGCCTCCTCCAGGTGTGTCGCACTCAGCAAAGAGCCTGTAAAGGTCAGGTGAACTCTTAAACACCTGTGAAGTTTGACCTCACTGCTTAAGATGGAGATCAGAACAAAGATGGCCGCTTTAAAATGCAGAAAAATCCAAACAGCACTCAAATTTGATACTGAAGTTCATATTCTGTTCTGAATATGTTAAATCCACCAAAACAGGAACTTGTGATACTAACAACAGTCGAGAAGTTTAATCTTTACAATTTGAATTTGTTTCATGTTAAAAACCAGTAGAGATAAAGAATGGTGTAAAATATTAACATCAGTTGGTGATGTACAAAACCTGTTGATTTAAAAGCATTAATAACTGTTTTTATGAACACAATCTACTGATAAAATCAAATCAGAAATATTACGTTTGGATTTTCAAAACACAGGGTCAAATTACTGGGAGTGGTAAAAGGTGTGTTAAGGATGAATAAAGGGTTTAAAGTTTAAGAAGAACTTGCACATTGAAAAAGAAAAAGTCAGAATTCAGAAATTAAAGTCACAATTCTGATAAAGGGGAATTCAGAATTTCTGGGCAGAAAAAAGTCAAAAAAAAAAAAAGAATTTTGAGAGAAAAAGTCAGAATTCTGGGAAAAGTGGGAATTCTCTGATAGTCTTCCATGGAAGAAGCTTCCTGCAGGCAGAAACTTTTATGCTCCCTGTATTTTATCAAAGGAAGATCGAACGCGTCCCAGGTGAAGCATCATCCTTCACCTGCAGCTGCGCCGCTCCTGAAACATCGGCGTGAAGATGTTCGCCGGCCGTGATGAACAACCTGCGCCGCAGATACCAGCAGAAACGCGGAGCGGGAGGCTGAGAAGCGGTGTGAAGGTCCGGCCATCCATCCTATCTGACCTCTGAGTCGCAGCGGCCCCCGGGTCGCGGTCTAATTGATCAACCTGTCAGAACCAATGAGGGCGGCCATGTTAATGGGACTTTTATAAGCCCCGCGGGATGCAGCGGCTGACACTCAGGACTGCATGAGCATGTGCAAAGCAGAGTGCATGCCCTGAACTCCCAGAGCCCAGCTAGCCTTATTAAAAGGAGCCAAGCGAAGACTCTGCCTGTGCTTTGACAAATGGCCTCTCAACGCCAAGGCCACCTTTGCAAACTTTGGGGACGAGGTGGAAGTCGCAGGGGTGAAGGAGCCATGTTGGCGAGCGTTCGTTCTGTCACTGCATTAATAACCTGTGCCCAGTGACTGATGGAGTGTGGAATGGATTAATCCTGCCGCCAAACACAAAGGCTCCAAGGGTTAGCCACCAGACTTAGCCCACTTAGGAGAGGCTAGAGCCATGGGGACGGTGCGGTTCACGCGTTTCCAGCTGCAGTTTGACCTGCAGGCTGCTAACGTAAAACAACCACAGTGGAGATTTCACAGCAAACACAGCTGCTCTCAAACAAGCCGGCCGCTCGCAGCGCTTCACTGCACTCAGGGCTGAGTGAGCGAGAAACTCAGGAGGGAAAAAAAACGCATACGGGGTGAGTGCCCTACATTGTAACAGGAAATCAAATAAAAGTAGAGGAGTTCAGAGTGCATCTTCTAAGAATCTGCTCCCTTATCCGCCGTCCTGCAACACACACACACGCACACGCAGACAAGCATGCACAAACCTCACACACACACGCACACACACAAGCATGCACAAACCTCACACACACACGCACACGCAGACAAGCATGCACAAACCTCACACACACACGCACACACACAAGCATGCACAAACCTCACACACACACGCACACACAGACAAGCATGCACAAACCTTTCAGCAGGCAGAGATAGACTGGATTAGTTCAGCCATCAAAAAAAGTAAAAAAACCAAAAGCAAACCTCAAAGTGCGAGTCTTATATGGAGCAGTGAGAAATAAAATGTTTCATCTACCGAAACGATGGAGCAATCGGTAACAGATAAATCGCATTAACTGAAATTATAGCTGATACAATTAATTTGATTGTTCAAATAATCAATTTAGAAGTCGTTTAATCGTTTCATTTGATGAGAGAACACACAAAAAAGCGAGACTTAAGTACATTTTGAATTTAAGGTTAAAAAAAAATAAAATCATCAACAAGCGTTAAAAAACAACATGCGGATGTTTTTTGGCAACAAATCCATGTTTTTTATCTAGAAAATGAGCCGTTTCATTCAGAAAACACTTGCTGCATTCTTGTTGGTTGTGCAGGAGGCTCTACTAATGCTTTTCAAAGATGTATGGTTGCATAAATGCACATCTGTTTGCAGCTAGTTTCATGTGCGAGTGTAGACGTTGAGTTGGGCCAGAAGCAGCTAATTTAGATTTAAGGTGGCAAGGCGCCCTAAAACGGCTCATTCTGAAAGGAAATACTGTTAGAATTTGGGTAAAAGAAAAATGTAATGGAGATGTTTTGTGCAGACCATAGACTCATCCTAACCTGTGAAAGGAAGTATAATATATCACCTTTAGATATGTACATTTGTGTTTGTCAGAATGGTATTTGCACATCAAACTGGAAGGAGCAGCAGTGCGTTATCCGAACACAGACTGGATCACATGTGAACACTAAATCTCTGAAATATGCATCTGTCAGGAAGAAACTGGAGACCAGACCAGTAAAGAAAGAGGGAATCTGGGTTCTATTCAGAGGAGCTGTATGGGGGCTGGGGCCGAGACACAAGGACGAGGGTCCCATTACCCTCCTCCAGCCTCGACCTCCATGAACTTGATCCTGAGGAACAATGTAAGAACAGAGAGTGGCAGAGGAGGAAAAAGCGGCTTGGAGAGGCAGGGGGGAGGATAATATCTCTGGGAATCGAGTGACAAAAACGGGCCGGCATGGTTTCATTTCCCCAGTTCTGCTCCACAGATGGGACAAGGTGATCTGAAACTGTGGCACACACACAGGTGCGTCTTTTAGGGCATTCCTGCACATGGTTTTTCTTCCACACACACATAGACGAGGTCTGAAAGCCAATAAAAAAAAATAAAAAACTGTTTTCAACAAGCTTTCATTTCTGACATAAAATAAAGAGAGAAAGTCTGAATGGAAATGATTAAAAAAAGTCTGTTTTTCCTCTGCCTGTCTGGATGAGATGATTGAGAAAATCTGTCTCCTTTCAGGCATCAACACAAAAAAACTAAAATACTAAATATTTAATTTATTAGTTGATATCTTATCAGCGTCTTTGAGTATCATAAAAAGCGCCATGTAAGTTTGATGTATTATTATTATTATTATTATTATTACACCTGGTATTTGTACATGCATTTATTTTCCTCATCTTGTGTTTATAAAGTACTTCAATGATCTCGTCCAGGCTAATCAGATGGCAGCAGGCGATCGCTGACCAGGCTACAGTTTAATCACTCAACAGATAAAATTATTCCCAAAACACAATGGTTGTGGCACAATCTGAAAGTAGATCATCTCAATTTGTAAAAGAAAAGTTTATACTGCATTAAAAGAAATAGAAAACACACAAATAATCACTGAAAGTTCCCAAAACAGTTTGATGTTTACATTATCTTTATTATACTTTAAAACCCAAAAGCAAAATATGGATGGATGTTTGGATGGATGGATGTTTGGATGGATGGATGTTTGGATGGATGGATGTTTGGATGGATGGATGGATGTTTGGATGGATGGATGTTTGGATGGATGGATGGATGGATGTTTGGATGGATGGATGTTTGGATGGATGGATGTTTGGATGGATGGATGGACGGATGGATGGATGGATGTTTGGATGGATGGATGGACGGATGGATGGATGGATGTATGTTTGGATGGATGGATGGATGTTTGGATGTATGTATGTTTGGATGGATGGATGGATGGATGTTTGATATCATCAACCAACCCCAGCATGTTTTTGTACCAGAACAGAGGAAACATCCAAACTCTGGGAATTGAACCCCAAACTTTTGGCTTGAAAACATCCAAACCTCCACATACTGAGTCAGTCCAACGCTTTTGCTGTGATCTGATAAAACCTCGATTCATCTAAAACTCTAATCTACAGAGGCTGGGAAGCGCAGAGAAGCAGGGATTTCCTTTGAGCAAAGCAGAAAAAATCTCTTATCTGGAGGTTCTGACTCAGCAGAAAACATCAGACATTAAACAGAACGTATATAAAAACTACACCGCCTCAGGCAAACTTGTAACACACTGATGGTGCTGATAAATAAATGTTTAACGGTTGTTCTTTAGAAAAACTCTACAGCCAAGGGCCTAGAATATGTTATGTTATTTATTTACTACATAAGCATTTATTTTCCTCCTATGTGGGAAGAAAAACCTCTTTCCTCCTGGGGATCCTGAAGGGAGAAAAGCAGGCGGTGCTCAGAGCCTAAAGCACGCTCCACCTTGCCTCAACACAACAAGCTGACCAAGCTTTGCTGCAAAGGTCAAAGGTCAAGGGGCCGAAGATGCGGAGGGATTCTGGAAGGGTCACACAGGATCAAGTCGGAGCAGATAAATGGCTCTCTGTCTGCAGACAATGTCTTGACCTTACAACAAGTGGACTTTGCAGAGAAACGGAGGTGACAGCAGACCCAGGAAAGAACAGAAACCGGGACAGATAAACGGGTCAGAACACACCAACCAAAACTTCACATCCCTGCATGTCAAATTCTGCCGTGGTGGAACAATCCTGTCAGCTAAATGAAACATGGAGATGAAGGTATTATTAACTTAGTGCAGTGTGCCACATCACAGGGGAAAATAATGCAGAAACACACAGAATTCCATGTTAAGGTTGTCATAGTCAAGCTAGCATAACTGAACTACGTCCCCCCACTTTTTTTCTCTTAACCAAAACACGTTTTCTGTAGCAAAGAACTGCGTCACTTTCTCTCATTAGATATCAGGCATAAATTTAAGATTTAGCGTGCTACATTGACAACTTAACAGATAAAACCAATGCTAGTCATCGTTAGCCAGCAGTTTTTTTGCCCTCCAGCTGGGAAATGGGGGCGGGATCTTGCATGTGTGATGTCACACTGCAGCAGTCCATATGCATCCATAAGATTTTGGCTGTTGTAAAATCAATAATGAGTAATTTACTACATATTTTTATTTTTGCCTGATTTTGTTACTTATATGAACTATCATCATTCTGGTCTTTAAAATACCAAAATTTCTACTGAACGTATACCTTGGTCCATCTGATGATGTAATTTTTAAATATTAAATGACTGAATTTGATCAGTAGACTTTTTACCCAATATATTTTTATGCAAGTATTTTCTTGGATTGCTACTTCTTACTTTAAATTGGCTAAAAATATGGTGAAGTATTGCTACTCCAACTTGAGTATGATTTTTGAATTAAAGCCTCGAGGAATTTTAACAACTGATTAAAGATACAAGCTATAAACTGTGTAACTTCATCCTTTTAAGACACATTTTCCTGACTTTTACTGTTTTCTTTCCACAACGGCGAGCCGTTATCAGCGCTCTAAATCCAGCGGGGGAGATAAGCGGAGCGGCGACCTCGCCACCGAAGCTGTGCAGAGGTCAGCAGGAAGGGGTGGAAGTGACTGCAGGACGGTGTGAATGCTATCACCTCCCAGCAGAAATCAGTCAGTAAGCTGCCCTTCTGTTTACGGAGCCGTAGCTGCGACTGTGATGGATGGCTCTCTGCAGACAATCCACCGCTCCCTCCGGGCCACACAGCAGGGCGGGGGATGGAGCGGCGAAAAGCCCAGGAGGGGGAGACCGCGTGAGTTTCTGGAGCGTCGACGTAAAGCTGTTTTAAGGCGAATCTAATGCTAAAGTCATTTCCCAGACTAAACTCCGTTTCAGTTGTTTATGAAACACAAATACTCGACACCCTCTGTAAAAACGCTTCAAACTGCCTATTTTAATACTTTAGGCAACAAATATACCTTAATGCCTGGAAATCTTTACCATCTCACAATTTGATTCAAAATTGATTTTTGATTCAAAACTATTCAAAATTAACAAATTGAGACATTGAAAGTAACATACTTCCCTGAACAGGTTAGAATAGGCTTGTGGGCTACACAAAACATGTTCACTACATTTATTGCACAAAATTATTCCTAGATAATAAAATTCCAGCCCAGTTTGAGTTGTTTTAGGGCGTTCTGTCACTTTGAATCTAAGTAAGCTGCTGCTGGCCACGCCCACTGACTCAACCTTTACACTTGCACATGAAAATGGCTGCAAACCGATGCGCATTTATACAACCATACATCTTTGAAAAGCAGAAGTGGAGCCTCCAGCATAACCAACAAGATCGCAGTAAGTGGTTTCTGAATCAACAACAAATGTCTTAAATATTTTCTTGAATAAGAAAATAAACATTTTATTACTAAGTCAGCCTGCATTTGATGATCTGGACCACGTTAAGACAAAAACTGAAGAAATCCTGCATGTAATTAAGGTTAATTTTTCTCTGCTTTCAGATGAGTTGAATCGAAACTAAAAGTTTCTTCTTTACGTTCTGCTCATAATAAGATACGGCTGTTTTTCCTCGAGGACAAACCAACACACCTAAACAGCCTGATGGAGCTTTCGCCTCATCCGGTCCTGCTGCACTCCATCCTGAATCATTAATGCTTTCTTTCCCCTAAAAGTTGGACCAAAAAAACTCAGGAGTTTGCACCTCTTCTCTATCAGAAAGACCCTGCAGCACTTAGCATCGGCAGAGTCATGTCCAGACTTGTTGTCACTGATGGTATAACTTATTCATGTGGTTCTTTTTTTTATGGCTGCTGAATTCAGCTGCACCGGCACTTAGGTTGGTGACCTTTCACACCAATCTCTGCAGAGAATAATGGCCCTGACAGCCAGGGACACTTTACCCCCCAAATCCATGTTAAGGTATGAAAAAATAAACCCTACTGTGGTGAAAGTTGCGTCTATCGCAGAGCTCCTCCACCTCTGGCCACTGCAACTACACAGAGTCAGGATTTTCTCTGCTTTTTAAATATTTATCCGCTCATAGCATGAGACGCAGCATGGGACAGAAAACAAGCTGAAGTCCTGCTGAGTCCGCCCCACACAAATAAACACACAACAACAAAGGGGAAAAGACAAAGGTGGACAGATCTGGATGTCAAACACTGTGTCTGTTTTAAACCAGGATAATGATGTGCTGAATGAAGTGGAAGCCACTGAAACTGTTTGTTTTTAACTGTTTTGGGTTCTATTCGTGGGAATTGTTGCGTTTAAAACCCTCAAGCTGCATCCTCCTGTTGTTGCAGATTCAGCTGAATCAGCACTTCTAGGTAATGCTGGTTTTTTGCCAGCCTCCAAATGCTCACAAGCTGCAGTGCACTGGTTAATTAAACCTGCATCGCTTTAAATCTGTCCGTGCTCTCGGGAATGATAATACAAAGATAGATGCGCACGCACACACACACACACACACACACACACACATAACTAAATAATAAAGAGCAACTAGAGGGAATCGGAAACAAAGTTTACAGATTATGTGCATCATTTTCAGAAATATACAAATGTAGGAAAATGTTCACATATATATATATATTTTTTAAACAGAGTTGTGCCATTGTCATTAACATCATGGCTTTTTTCTTGAAGGTGACTTGTTATGCAAGGTTTCCCAGAAAACCTGCTAAGCCTGGCGGTTGGGTGCTAGGACAGTCATCGTGTTTTTGAGTTGAAAATGTTTAAAGTTGACAGGTGATTGAAAATATCACTTGATAATTATGTGTTATTGGAATATTGGAAGATAAATATCTGAACACCAACTATAAAGTCTTAAAAATGCAAACATGGGGCGTGCTGTGGTGGCGTAGGGCAGTGGTCCCCAACCACCGGGCCGCGGACCGGTACCGGTCCGTGGACCAATTGGTACCGGGCCGCGCAAGAAATAATTAAATATGTCCGTTCTATGTATTGAGTATGGAGGAGCTTTTATTTTGAAAATCGTACACCGGATGCCGAGGTTTGAGTCATGCGCTAGCTCAAACGCGCGCCCCCGCCCCGTTCGATCTTCACAAGCGCACGAACACACCCCGCCCCCCCCGGTCCATGGAATTTACGAAGGCTTGGCCCGGTCCGCTGTACTAAAAAGGTTGGGGACCACTGGCGTAGGGGATAGCGCAACCCACATTTGGAGGCCTTGAGTCCTCGACGCGGCCGTCGCGGGTTTGATTCCCGGACCTGGCCGACATTTGCCGCATGTCTTCCCGCCTTACTTACCCCCTTTCCTGTCAGCCTACTGTCATATAAGGAACACTAGAGCCCACAAAAGACCCCCTGGAGGGAAGAAAAAAAATGCAAACATAAAAACCCCTAAATAAATAAGCAATGCTAAGCCTGGTGGGGGCACCAGTAAAGCCTGGTGGCCCGCCAGGCTCATAATACACTGGGGAAAACCCTGTTATGCTTCTTTGAACATGTTATGATAGATATTTGGGCTATGAAAACAGGTTCACTACTGTTTTTTGTGCAAAGACTTTCTTAGATAATGAGATTTTAGTCTGCAGAGTTCTGCCTATTTTCAGCTCATGAAACAAATGCACAATTATACAACCATCTTTGAAAAGCAGAAGTGGAGCCTCCTGCACAACCAACAAGAACAAGAAAGCAGCAAGTGGTTTCTGTATGGTAAGTCAACAACAAGAAAACACTTAGTCTTTTCCAGCAGCCATTGCTCAGTGCTTACAGCGGTAAAACCAGCTGAAGCTCTGATTGGGTTGCTAGGTAACAGGCAGTGATTGATGAATTGTGACGTTACAGTCAGAGTTTTTGAAATGGCTTGGAAACAGAAACAAATGCAAAAACAGCAGAAAGTTTTCAAATAAAAAAAAAATCTATTAAACACACTCTGCTAACAGATTATTAATCAATTAATCCAAAAACACAAACAAACAAAAAAAAAAAACAGGAATCAACAAAACAGCCGCAAGCTGTACTGAAGTATTTTTCTAGTTGCAGATTCAGCCTGTGCTACAAATGATCAAGTGTTCATGTAAGAAATTCATGTCCATTTTAGGACATAAAATGTTTATATTCATGCTTAACAATTAGATTTATTTGTTTCGACGATAAATCGTCAGACCAATTAATTGATAACTAAAATCATCCTTAGCAGCTCTAGTTGAAACTACAAATCTAATACTTCCTTTAATAAACCAGCTTTTGGTATTTCTCTGTAAGTAATTTTTCCTTTATTTTTTTCCCTCAGTGTGGTTAATCAAACAGCTTTTTCCCTGTTTTTCCACCTCAATTTGTATAAACTGATGTCTCCAAACAGCAAAAACCATGAAAATCCAAAACTCATTTGGTAACCTGTTAATTTGCAACGCAGCCATTTATTACCACTTCCTCACCTGCCCCATCGCTGAGCCATTCATTACGGAGGAGACTCACCTGCACGGCCATTAGCTGCAGCCTTATTCATTTCCTGTTAGCTGGCGCAGGTATACGGTTAACGGACAATGTGTCATTAATTTTGCAGGTAGAAAGAGACGTGACCCCGTTTTCTGAGCGCCTGGTCACATGACCAGCGTGTAGTTAGCAGGCGTCGCAGGGGAAACAGACCATCAGTGTGTTTACACGGCTGCATCTCTGAGCTGGTATTAATAATAGAGCCACTTAGCATTCAGAGGCGCTGGTCGCAGCCTCGCTGTTTGTTTCACAGGTCATTAAATTTATGCCGCAGCCCTAATGTTCATTACAGCAGCAAGCTGTCCAGGGGTCTGTAACACTCGCTCACTGTCTTTAATCCCCCGCTGTATTCCTGCACCGGCTTCCTTTTCATCCCGCGCCCATTCTGCATCCCTCACATCTCACTTCATTTGCTTGACAATCTTTTTCCTGGTTTAATTAAAAGGATTTTTCCTGGCTTCCCAGGTTTCTTGTTAAAAATGTCTTTCACACACAGCAAATGATTGTTTCCAACAAAACGCCTGGGCAAATATTTTAGTTTGTGCCGTACAAAGAGAAAAAAACCCGATCTTAATTTATTTAATTCTTTCAGTTGTGCCATCATGAGAACACTTTTGCCAATTATTCACTGCGAGAGGTCAGTAGTTGCAGTTTGATGGCAGGTAATTTTGTTTTCTCTGAACAAGCCAGAGTCGCCAGGCTGCAGGTAAACAACTAGTGATTCAACGGAAAAGATTCAACTAGAAAACAGAACAATTTCATTGTTTGTTTTGGCTCCTAATATATTAACGAAACCACTCTTACAGCTGGAACGATTAATCGTGATTAATCGAGTTTTGAAATAATAATAAACTAATTTAGTAATTACTTCATTATTAACAGGACAATACAGACTTATAAAATTATAATTTTCCAACAGAACAACACACTCAGAGCAGTAATTAAGCCAAAACTGATAAAAAAAAAAACCCCAACTACATATTTAGCATTCAAGACAATAAAAAACCCTTTGTCTGTAAATATATTCCACCCAGAACTCCTTAAGTGGCAGTTTTAGCTTCACCTGATTAAAATAAAATCTATTAAGCACCTTTTGGCATCCAATTATTTATGGGTTAATCAGAAAAGTAACCCTAATCAGCTCTAATCATAGAAATTCAGAACTGAAAGTGTTTGTCTTTGAACTATCAACAGAGCAATAAATCTTTTTTTTTTACACATCAACACTGGAAATGTTCAGGAGAATTTGGTCCAGAACCTTTCTCTCCACGGTTCCTGCTCCCAAACGGTCTTCATGCAAAGAAAAGTGAAGCGACTGAAAACAAAACGCAGAAAGTAGAAATGCTGAGGTAAGCTTTGTTTTGTGTGCTGTTGAACCAGAAGAGGCTCTGTGGTATACAGCAATCAATTCCACATGCATTGACTATTTTAAAGAGAACAGAAAGCATCTGCAGACAATTCATTTCAACACGCGATAAATTTTCAGAAATATAAGATTTACGGCCGTCTTCACACGCTTTTCACATCGATTCTGATATCCAACAAGGCGCAGGGAGAAAAATGTGCAAAACAAAAGGTAGAGACATCTCAATTCACATATGGCATGACTGGAATTAAAAACGGATGTTGGACGTCTGCCTCAGCGCTAAAGTTAACACATCACTTGTGTAGTTCTGCGTAGAAAATATTTACAGACAAAAGAAGCTTTTTTTAAAAAACAAAATGAAAAATTTATAGATTTTTTGTACAGTTTTGGATTAATTTCTGCTCTACTTTCTTTCATCATAAATGCAATTTTTCAAGTTTGCATGATCCAGTTAACGATTAATCGATTACTAAATGAGTTGATGATTATTTTAATAATCGATTAACTCGATTGATCGCTTCAGCCTTGCTATGTTTTGTACCAGTGAGAAAATAAGTGCCAGTTTGTCACTAATCCAGCTCTTCTTGAAGAGTTCTTGTTTTTGGGAACCATCCCAAACTCTGTTCACTGCAAAAACACAAAATCCTACAAAAAAGTATTTTGTCCACTTGAGAAAAACAAACTTACAACTAACATTTCATAAAGTCCTAGTTCAACTGGCAGATTATTTCACTTATAACAAGATATTTTTTTCATGTTAAAAGTGAAATAATCTACCAGAGGAAATGGTACTTTTCCCCCCAATATTAAGGAATTACTGACTTAAACTCCAATATCTTGCTAAAAAGTTACTTGTAAGTTATTTTATTCTTTTTTTCCAAGTGTAGTGATGTATTTGCACTAGAAACTAGACCAGAAATACTTGGTAAGAGTTTGTGTTTTTGCAGTGTTCGTCCATCATCCCTTCTGCTGAACTGGATCATCTGTAGTCTGGGATCTGAGGCTCTGCGAAGCGTCGAGTCGTGTGGCTTTCTAATTAAAGCTGACACCGCCACTGAGGCCCGCCAGTCCCAATGTCAAAGGTCGCCATGCAGCCTCTGAAACCACCAGGTACCAAACTACTGTGAAAGGGCAAGAATGCCACACCGCAACCCCCAATCCAACTCGTCTGAGCGTCGCGATTTCCTTCTAAATCCCTCCACATCCGTCCAAATTTTTCTTTGTTAGTGGAAAAAAGGCCTTCCTCTAAGCTTTTATTCCCACCATGACACAAGAGTGAAAGAACAGAGAAAAGAAAGAGAGGAAGGAGGAAGAGGAAAGACTGTCAAACAATGGCCACATGTATAGGAAACCTGCACTCGAGAGTCCTTTCAGCGAAGAGAAAAGAGCGGGAATGGTGCTCTGTAGGCCATCAGCTGAGGGACGAACACGTCGCAGGAACAAAACACCCGAGGCAGAGAAGTGAACTTCTCCAACCACCGTTGACCTTTACATGGCAGTTCTTCAAGAAAACAACTGGAAAAGAAACTTCATGCGTTTTCTTGAAATACATTGTACACCAGGGGTGTCAAACTCAAAGCCTGGGGGCCAAATCTGGCTCGCCGTTGCTTCGTAAGTGGCTCTCTAGACTCAAGTAAGATGCATAAATAGAACAGGAGTGTTCAAACATTTTATAATCAAATCAAAGCAGTTTTTTCTGCAAAACATCAAAATCTTACCAAGTTCTTTGGTCTAGTTTCCAGAACAAACATCTTAGCACACTTGAAATAAGACAACTAAATTACAAGCAGCAAAATATAGGAGGTTGTTTAGAAAAAATGAATTCTTAATATTTATTCACTGACAGATTTTTAACTTACTAGACATTTTTCCAAGTTTTAAGTGAAATAATCTTGAAGTCGATGGTAGACTAGTAGATTTATGCCCATCTATTAATTTATTGACTTAAAATAAGCTGCTATTTCTGAAAAGTTACTTAAGCTAGTTTTCTCTTATTTCCAGTGTAATAAGATATTTACGCTTGAAACTAGACCAAAAATGCTTTTTTGGTTTTTGCAGTGCAAACACCAAAAATACTTTTTTGGTTTTTGCAGTGCAAACACCAAAAATACTTTTTTGGTTTTTGCAGTGCAAACACCAAAAATACTTTTTTGGTTTTTGCAGTGCAAACACCAAAAATACTTTTTTGGTTTTTGCAGTGCAAACTACATCAGTCCCTTTAGTTTATCACAATTCAACAATCCTGGAAATTAGGAATGGGCAATAAATCAATAATATATATCGCAATACACAAGTGATTAATATCAACAGGTAATGCGTCTGATAAAATAGTCTATAATATCACTGAACTCTGATTCGGAACCGCACAGCATTCTGGGAGTTGTAGGCAGAAGATTTATCTGCTCCACCTTTCACAAATATCTTCACCAGGTTGGTGACCTCAACTAACTCACTGACTTTCTGAATACCTGGCAACTAATTCATTCTTTGGTTACCTAGCAACAACCTGTTGAGTAACTTGCGCAGCAGCAGTTTCAGGTTTCACCACAATGCCTCTCAACAGCTAGAAATGTAAAAATGGCTCTGAGTGAGAGGAGAAAATGAGTACAACAGCTCCAGTTTGGTAGTATTTTAGATATTTAAAACAAACAAAAAATTATGAATAGGTGATATGAAACACTTAAGTATTTATACGTTGTTTCAGCCATAGCGTCCAGCCCTCATGGAAATTCACACAAAATCAACAAATGCCCACATTTTGTCAAGTTTATTGTAAATTTACTGCAAAAATTGGTCAAGAACTTTGGGCTTAATTAATGCTAACTCCCACCTGCAGGTGGCAGTATTTGTTACTCAACTACCTCCACATACTTGATGTAGTTATAATTTGTGATTGATATGGCGAGTAACATGGTCACGTTCACCATCATTAATAAGTCCAAATATCACACAATTTCTTGCAAATATTTCTAAATTAGCTCCACACATAAAAATAGTGATTTTGATTGCAAACGATAATAAAAAAACAATCCTGGAGGGACTGATCAAAGTTAAAAGATGTTCAATATTATTTACATTTAAGAAATGCTTAGCTATTTGTACTTTAACATTTTGCAATGGGTTTTATCTTTACATTCTGGCACAACCAGCCCTTTGAGAACATTAAGGATTTTTATATGAGCCAAAATAAAAATGCGTTTGACTCCCTGGCAGTAGAAATGGTGAGGAAAAGCTGCACAGAAAAACCCCATTCATCATGCCGCCTCGCCCCCCCGAACACTCGACGTCTTGACGGATTTGGTACAAGCAAACCGGAGCTGTAAACAGAAGTCGCGGGGACTCAGAGGTCTCGTTTACCGGTCAGGGTTGCAGCAGCGCGTCGACCCCGAAGGTCAGACGGCTCGGCTGCAGAGGAGGCGAGTCAACAGAGTAATCACTGCAACTTCATCCACAGAGCTTGTTCAGGCTCTGCTTTTTCGTCTGGTTGGCATTCTAAGCACAGGAAACTGCTGGTTGTCGACATCCACCTCCTCAGAAAAGAAAAACATTATGCCTTTTATTTTCCCCCTGAAAGCTGGAAAAAAAAAAAACACAGTAGACTTTCCATAGTGAAATATAAAATTAAACCTCTCAGGTGTTTGCTAAAATGCAAATATCACCGGTACATAAATCAATTTTACCGCAAAATCTATTAGATTTTAACAAAACACGCCAAACATTTTCCACTCCATTTCCTTCCTGGTGTTAAAAGTCGGTTTCAATGCCAGAACCAACTAAATGAAAACTAACGCAGTGGATGTTGCCATAAATACAGAAAGCAGTAAAAGCATTTTCACATTCAACTTTCTAGACTTTCCTGATAGCTACAATAACATTCTGGACAGCCGGGTGCAAAACATTTAGCGAGGAAATACCTGAACATTACTAGTGATTTATTGTCTGCAGGTCCCTGAAGTCATGGAAGAAAAACAACACGAGATCTGGCCTCTAGTTCAGGGATTCAGCATTTTTCTTATGTGAAACACTCAAAACAACAGAGTTCATAGACGAAAAACAAACAAACAAAAAGAAAAGACAACCCTTCTAGTACTTTGCTTGGCACATTTTAAAACTAAATTTCAATATATTTTCAGCTGGTAGCTCTAAAATCAAAGTACTGTTGGCTAAAATGTTGGACTCCAGGCTGGAATGTGATATATATTAATATTTATGTAATTTCCCTTAGGGATCAAGAAAGTGTTTTTGAATTTGAAATTTCAGAGATAAAGAATGCTATTCATATATAAACCAATATTTTTCTCGGTAAAATCTAAAAATTTCTGGAAAAACAAACATTTCTAGAAATATACAATAGAGTTATTTCAATATTTTACATTGTTTATGCAGTTTAATTCTGAAAATGGGGAAACCAGATGTCACTGAGTTAGCACTTCCTGTTTAGCGGTGTGCTTCGTTTGTAGCTCTTCCTAGCTGGGCGCAGCTCCTAAAGTTCATAAAAATGTTTATTTTGCATGTAGAAGCATATATTCACAGTCTAAAACTAATTTTAGTGACAGAAATAGTTCATGATGTTTTCAGTTGATGGAAATGTTGCTTTTCTGTGTCTGAGCTGTAAGCATATTTAGCATTTAAGCTAGCAGAACAATTAGCTTCATTTTTAAGCTTCTTAATGTGCTTCATCTTTCTTTTGCAGTCTTACTTTTGCATTAGTGTGTTTTATAAAGCTCAGTAATGACAGTTATCTGTCTAGCAATCAGTGCAACGTGAAAATAAATAGAAAAGAAATAAAAAATTTTATTGTTCCGTAGTAGAAAAAATAAAATTCAAGTGGAACAGCAGCAAGATAAATGAAAATGGAAGGAAACAGATTCAAACAAAACATCTAAAAACAGAAGAAAAAAATACTGTATAGCTAATAAAAATAACATTCAGATAAAAATTAAACCTTGGTATCGTTACTTGTGTTTGCAACTAACCGACAAGCAGCTGTTTTAATCCACGGCCCGTCTCACAGCCACAGACTGATGACATTTCTCACATTTTTAAATAAAAATAAGGACTTCTAGGTAAAAAACAGAGACCAAGTCACTCCATCCTAAAATAGAAACAAATAGCAGCAATTCTTTTGGTGAAAAACTTTTCCCTATTCCTTAACAGATGAGCCTGGACATTTCTTAGAAATAGAAAAATGCACTAGTATTGATATGAAAAAGGAGACGGAGAGATAATTGTTCATCTTCAGTATTTCCAATAAGAAACAAACAAACTGGTCTGACCTCGGAGAAACCTCATCAGCCGGCCACACAAGCTGCTAAACTGAGCTCAGTTTCACCCTCAACTCACCAAGAAGTCAACATTTAGTGGATGAAATTAAGACCAGGAAACCTGAGAGAAACACAAAGGTGTCCAAGCTTTTCAATGTAATAACTTGCTTTATTTTCCATGGTCAATAAGAAAATAATCACAAAATAATTTAAATAAATCTTATTTTTGTGGAAATGGATTGCTAATGTTATATCAGCAGATTGCATATTGGCACCGTTCCTGAATTACGTTTGTGGGAAACGCCCAAAACCTTTGGACAGCTTTGTCTGAAAATGATTTATTTAATTGTGATCCCTGTCTGACAAGCAAAAAAACAACCATCAGCAATAAATAGAAAGCAAATCTTGACTTGTAGAGAACGTTCTGGATCAATACCGACCCAAATGCCTTTTATTGGATCTACTACCGGTGTCAAACTGTCAACCCAATTCTCGGCTTAGATATGAAATACTAAACACATAAACAACAAAAACAGGCACAGTTTCTGACCAAAGTCAGATCAGATCATCTTTTGTTGTCTTCAGTTAGTTAAATGGATAATCTTCTGTTACATTTTGTACTGGAGTCTTTCTATAAAGATCAAAAGATTCAAATTTGCATTTGAAAAAGTAGTTCTTGTTGCAAAGTGATGCAATAGTTTACGGTTTTGTATGAATGTTTGACAAAAAAAATGAAATTTTGTGGGTTTAGGATTCATTCAAACAGAAAATACTTAGCTGATTAGCTAATGGTAAAAATAAAGTACACCATTTCAACTTAAGGGTTTTAAGTATCCAACTTATTCATTAAACAAAATAGAAGTTAAAATGGGAAAGTTGTGTAAGAAAAACCAAATAGATCCAAAAAAACCAAACAAGCAAATGGTATAAAAGACCATGAAACATGTGTAAATATAAATGCATTAATATTTCAGTTTTTTTGTTGGCATATTTTCAGTATATTTGCCCCTAATTGTGTTCAAGGAGAGAGAAAGTAGTTTCTTTTTTTTAAAAAATAATGCGACAATAAACTTAGGATTTAGCAAAAAAAAAAACCCAAAATGAACATAAAGCCCTGATACCAGCTGTGAAGCTTGGCAGTGGAGGGATAATGGTTTGGCTCAGAGGATCCAGAGGAGTGTGCGGTCAATGTGAAGCGATTTGTCCGACAACTGAAGCTGAAGATAAAAATCTTCATGCAAGAAAAACTACATTGTAAAAATAGTGGGGAAAAGGCCTTCACTACTGCTGTGGTTTCATTTTCATTTGATAAATTATGACAGTGTGAAACTTTCTCTGTGGTTTTGTATGCTCAACATTAACCTGATTGTTTTTATTTGGTGCTGATGTGTGAAACCTTAGTTTGGAAGGAGGGAGTTTATCCTTATTCCCAGAACTACAGAGATCCAATTACCTGCATGGTAGATTTTGCAAGTACATGCAGTTTTTCAAAAGATCTTAAACAGCAACTTTCAAAAAGGGAAAATATAAGTAAAACAACCTAACTGATCAAAAGAGAAGCAGGGGGGAAAAAAGAGGTTCTTCCACTATTAAAGAAACATTTTATGCAACATTTACACTCACACATGAAAATAGCTGCAAACAGATGAGCAATTATACAATGGTACATCTTTGAAAAGCACTAGTGGAGCCTGCTGCACAACTAATAAGAATGCAGCAAGTGGTTTCTGGATGATAAGTCAACAACCAAACACTTGTCTTTTCCAGCAGCCATTGTACAGAGCAAACCAATTGGTCAGCTGGTTTTACCATTGTGTTGGGGTTCCACTTGGGTTGCTAGGTAACGGGCAGAGCTTAATTGGGGTTGCTAGGTAACGGTGCAGTGCCTGCTGATTTGTGATGTTACATTCTGGAAGTTTTTGAAACAGCTCATTTTCCAGACACCAAAAAAAATTTACTTATTGACAAAAATCGGCTATGTGGGTTTTACCTAACCGATGTGTTTAGAAGCAGCAGAAACCCAAAAGGAAGTACAAAAATGTTTTAAACCAGAATTTTAAACATCCACTCTAAAACGTGATAATCTCCTTTAGATCAGTCTTTCTCACATTATGGTCCGCGGGCGCCCCCTTGTGGTCCGCAAGGTACTGCATGTGGATGTTTATTTGCCATGAGCTCAAAGTGCGATGCTACTGCTAGCTTAAAGAATGTTTAAAAATAATCCTGGATAAGTGGCTTAAATCCGAGTAACTCAAAAGAAAAGCTGAGGATACCGGTGGAAAGAAAACGACCCGGGGTTACTTCTAAGATTGGAGGAGTTCATGTCTGCAGGAATACTTTTCAGTTTCTTGGGGTGAGCGGCAGATTCTATTGTTTTTAGAACACAAAGTCTATGACTGTTAAACGGGTTAGATGGTCGTCAGATTGAAAAAGTTTGACAAATGCTGGTTTAGATGTGTGAAATACCTAAAACCTGATTTCTAAAATAAATCTTGCAATTTGATACGGATCTGCAAGGCGAATACGGCTGCATCAGCCTTTCTCCAAACCTCTCAGTGTTTGATGGAGCTACCGGCCGCCGTGTCGCAGACCTCTGCAGGTTCAGATGGTGACTGATGTACACGAGGCCACGGAGGGGAACTTTATTAAACGTGGGAGCCATTACTCTCCTTCTGACATATTGGGGTCTCACCTTGTGCAGGGAGGAGGCGGCGTGCCGTCAGGGAGACGTGGAATATTCACACACATTTTTAATGAATGCACAGCAGCCATGTGCTGGTTTTCACTACGTTTGAGTTTTATTTGGATGCTTTTATTGCCTGGATGGCGAACACAAACACGCCTCTGTGTGCGTTTGGCTGTGGGCTTGAATGCAGGGTGAGTCACTCGGCTGTCGTAGCAGAGAGCGAGGGCACAATAACAAATCTAGAGCTGCTCATTCACTCCCCTGACACACACTAGGAGACATTATGCAGTAATATGTGGCAGCTCTACAGCTGCTAGCCTGGACGGTCTGCAGGAACGAACCCCCCTCCCTGAGGCTGCGTCCGCAGCTGCAGGACGCGCCACGCAGCCGCATCTGCAACCTGACAAACACCTGCAGCCGCACCAAGACTCACCACAGCACACAACGCGCCATACATCAAACACAGACCTGCTAACAGATGCTTGACAATTTTTATTTTATGAACCATTAAGCTGAGGCGTCGCATTGTTCCTACAGTAAATAATTTCCTCATTAAGTCTGAAATATTACAGTAATTAGAATAACACTGATGCCGGGTTGCATTACTTCGATTTCCCCTTCGTATTAAACAATTGTCTTCATATTTCGGGTTTCAAATAGGTGTTGATGCATTCAGTGTGATGAAAAATAAACAAATAACTGGACTTTTGCAAAGAATTTTACATTTCCAAGTTAGATAAGTTGAAACAATCTTTGATTTTTCTTTAGAAATTGAAGTAAACCATGTGCCATTAATTCATATTCAATCAATATTAGAGGTGCAATAAAATCTCATCTCAAATGGCCTTAAAAAGTTTTAAACCTGAGTTGGTGAAACCTGCAGAAACCCTGTGTGCGTACTGATGCATATTAAGGCATATTTGTTGCTTGAAACATTAACGTAGGTAGTTTCAGGTGTTTTTAGAGGGGCTCTCAAGTGTTTGTGAACGGCTGCAGACATTTCCCAGGAACAACTAATAAAGGTGTAATTTGTGGTAATTGATCTCTGTGTTTTTGACCAGATTGCAACGTTTCTGAGATTCAGAGAGCTGCACAAAACTGAAAAAGTAAAGCTACCATATGATCCGACAGGGAAAAGGTGTGTGTGCGTGTGTGTGTGTTCGGTGGGCAGGCAGCCAACACAAAGTGAAAGAAGCTGGCGCAGACCAAAAGGTGACTTAGGGGTGATTAAGATAAAAGCAGCTGACATGGAAGCCAGATATTATCAAGCGGGACAAATGAGGTTAAAATGCATCAAATGTCTTTTAGTCAAGGTGGAAACATCACGGTAAAAAACAAACAAAAAAAGAAAACCATCATGATTAATCGATTACTGAAACAATCATCAACTAATTGAATAATTGATTAATTGTTAAATGGAGTACAAATTTTTTTCCTTAAAAGACCATTTACTGAAAAACAAAATATTCACAAATAAGCAAACAAATTTACAAAAACAGTACAGTTTGCATTTAAGGTGCAAGAAAACATATTTTTCTGTAAATATGTTCAACCCAGACAGTTTTCGTTTCACACGTTTCAAAATCTGTTAAAAATAAAATAAATCTCACATTAGGCACACAAAAAGCCAACTCCAGAGATGTAAACGCTGCTGAGGGAGAAATCAAATAAAATGGCCAATAAATATATATTAGTTATTCATAGAGACACAGACTGAAAGAAATCTACAAAGCGTTGCTGAATGTTCTGAAACAGTGAAGTATCATCCTTCAACAAACGTCTTATATTTTGGACAGCTCAGACATTTTGGACTTTGGTGCTGCTGGTTCTTTCTATGACATCAGAAGTAATTTTATGCAGTTCTCAGAAAATATTGAAGTATTTTTTCTGGTTATCTGAGATGTACACATTATGATTAAATTTGAATAATAAATTTGAAGCTAAAAGTGCATTTGCAGAGAAAAGTGTTTTTATCTTAAATGTAAAATGTGTACAGTTTTGGATTAATTCTCTTATTTCAGAAATTTACATCTCTTTGAAGTCTATACTCCAGTTAATTATTAATTAATTACTAAAGTAGTTTATGATTATTTCAACAATTGATTAATCATGATTAATTGTTTCAGCCCTATAGAGTAGCAATACTTCATAATAAAATTACTGCCGATTTGTGACGTTACATTCTGGAGGTTTTTGAAACGACTCGTTTTCCAGACACCAAAAAACAGACAAACTACAAAACATGTTTATTACTTTTGTACAAAATCATTTTTAGATAACGAGATTTTATGACCCAAACAGACACAATTATACAACCATACATCTTTGAAAAGCAGAAGTGGAACCTGCTGCACAACGAACAAGAATGCAGGAAGTGGTTTCTGGATGGCAAGTCGACAACAAAACGCTTGTCTTTTCCAGCAGCCATTGTACGGCACATACAGCAGTAAAACTAGCTGACAAGCCGTGCTGGAGCGCCGCTCTGGTTGCTTGGTAACTGTGTCCATCGAATGTGATGTTACATTCAGAAGGTTTTCCAGACACCGTAAAACTTGAACTTGGGTGTTTTTTTTTTATTCCTAGGGTTGTTTTCAGAAGCGGTAGGAACCTATATGGAAGTACAAAAATGTGAAATATGTAAATTCTGCATAATAATTCCCTTGTTGAAGAAAAGGGACGTTTATCCAAATATGAAGCTACACCTTCTCCCATCCATCATGCATATCTTTGTTGTTCACATGATTAGTTCAGGGCTCATTTTGCTGCCTTTCCATTCAAATGTTTTAATGTAAAAACTGAAAGAGTGCAAGAAAGCACGTAGGTGGAAAGCCATCTGTTGGCAGAACGCAGACAAAGTTTTTATATAGAGCAGACAGGGAGGAGAGCAGAGGAAAATAAACTGTTTAGGACTCTGCCCCCTCATAATGAAAACACTGCAATAAGTACGCCTATACTCCACCATCATTACTGTGTATGGCTGTCACTCAAGCACACACACACGCACACACACACACACACACACACACACACACTGAGCTGACCTTTGCAGTAAAAAATGAATGCATAAAACTAAAATTTGCAAATGACAAATCTGCATTTCGGCCCTCCGTGTTTCCCCTGAGGTGGGCTTCAGAGAGTCAAATGAGGGCACTTTGTTTTAATGTGCAGCCTCTGGGAGGCACACACACACACACACACACCCACACACACACACACACGCCCATGCCCACACACACGCTAGCATACAAGCAAGAAGATTTAAATTTCAACTAGACCGGAGACTTCTGTAAAGGAAAGAAAAGGCATTCCAGATCCTTTTCAGAGAACGGAGGAGGAAAGCGATGATAGAGAGCTGGAGGAAGAGAAGAGAGGGGAGGAACCCCCCTGTGGCACGCTGAGACGAATGGAGGAAGACTGGGAGGACGAAGGAGCGGGAGCAGAGGGAGCTGCAACAGTTTAACCTTCGACCGAGGAGTTAGCTTCTGGAATCACAAAGCAGGTCAGCTTTTACACAAACGAGTCTGAACCACGTTCTGAATCCACCAGCAGAGCTTAGCACAGAAACCCAACAGTACCTCTACCCTGTATAAGATTTTCAAATTAGTCAATAGATAATTATAAATAATTTTTTTTTGTTTTTAGTAAGTGAAATATTGCCAAGCTGATGGCATGATATTTCCTGTGTTATCCAGTTTTCACTCCAACTGTTTATTTTTAAACAGTTATGAGGCAAAACCTGAAACTGCTGCTGCGCATGTTACTCAGCAGTTTGTTGCCACTAAACTAGCTTAACTGGCTAAGGGACGTTGAGCGTTCCTAGCCTTTTCTCTTTTCAGTACAAAATAATTCTTAGATAATGAGATTTTACATCCCCTCTCTCCCAACTCATCATTTAAAATGCCTGCAAACAGATGCACAATTATACATCCATACATCTTTGAATAGCAGTAGTAGAGCCTCCTGTACAACCAACAAGAATGCACCAAGTGGTTTCTGAATGGTGAGTCAATAACAAAACACTTGTCTTTTGCAGCAGCCACTGTACAGTGCATACAGCGGTACCACCAGCTGACCAAAAGTGCTGGATTTCTGCTTGGATTGCTAGGTAACTGGCTCGGCTTGGCTGGGGTTGCTAGGTAACGCCACAGTTCCCAATGAATGTGACGTTACATTCGGAAGGTTTTTGAAACAAATAATTTTCCAAATGCCAAAAAACATTCTTGGAAATCAGTTCGACATTTTAGATGTAAGGAGCAAAGAGAAACAAAAATACCTCCAAATAAACCTGAAACTGCTTTGTTTTCCAAAAGACCTTCAGCTCCTCTTGACGAGATTTGACAGACAAGGTGCAGGAGTGTGTGTGGGAGTGTGTGAGCAGGAGAGGAGGAGGGTCAGGCATTCGGCCTGTTAAGCATCTGTCATTAAACAGTGCAAGTTGTGTGTCTTTCATGGTACACTGCCTTCACTCCATCAGCTCTCACCGCTTTCTGCAACCAGGTCAGTGCACCAGTTCAGACAAAAAGGTTCAAACCATCAACTTATTCTCTGAATCTAAATCCTAAACATTCTCACATATTTAGTTTCGTTTCAGCTCATGAGGAAATAATACAGTGAAGCTGAAACAAGTTACTTTTTTTCCCTCCAAATTTAGCTTTTAAATGCAAGGATTTGGAGCATCATTGTTTGGTTTTGCCTTGCAAAAATTAAAAGACTTGTCAAAAATATTTTGAATCAATATTTACTTAGAAAATTATCTAAATCATCATTTAATTCTTATTCAGGAAATAAAACACAAGGAGAAACCGATGAAGTTTTTAATTATTTTATCAACTAACGCTCTATTGTAGCATTTCTGCAAATTCTCACTCCTAATTTAAAAAATCCTTGAAGATTTAAATAAACCATCAGAGAGCCTCACGTTTGGCTTATTATTCTTTTTTACTACAATCAGCATAATAAATTCTTCTGGGCTGTTCACTGGTTGTATTTTACAGTGTAAGTTTTATTTATTTTGCTGGATTTTGTTGCATTTTCTGCCTTTTTTGCAATGCTTATACTGTATTTCCTAAAGTTTCAATATTTTTCTGCTTGCATTATATGTGCAGCACTTTTGTAAAAATTCCCAATAAATAAAAATTTAATTGTTGAAAATAATTAAAAAAATTATTTCCCTTCTCTTACTCCCACCGAATGTTTTCACCAAAATATACCTTTTTCATTTATACTTAAATTAGATGCATTTTTGAAGAAACTTTTAGGTTTAGACAAACCAGAAGTTTAAACTTTTTTCACATCAAGCTTCATAAACAGATGGAGATTCAATCACTGAGTTATTGTGCAAATTATGATAAATATGCAGCAATAAAATCATTCAGCACAACAACTATTTACACCTTAAACGTAAATATTTTCCACTCAAACCTAATGAAAGTAATTTAGAGTCTAATAAAAAAAAAAACTTTAAATAAGGAACAAAAACAGTAAATGTTTCTAAAAAAAACATTTGCATATTCAAATAAAAAATGTCTAAAGACTTAATATGAAAATGCTGCGTTTCTACAACCGCTAAGAAAAACTACAAAAACAATTCTGATAACTTGAGTGGTAAAAAAATCTGAACTTAGTTTGTATTTCTGCAGATTTCTTCACTTTAACGTGTAAAAGTGGAGAATATAGCTGCAGCATTAAGCTAGTGAAGAGGCTAATAACATGAAACTGCCAGTGCAGCAGTGGCCCATTTAGACCAACTCCAAAAATAGGTTGCAGTCCAGCCAAAACATTATGACCAGCTGGTTAATTTTAAAAGAACTCCACCAGGGTGTTAGCAGCTGAGACAGAAAAATGAGGATTAATTGTAATCTATATCGCAATTTAAATATTTTCCATAAATATGATGCATCTGCATGAGATGATGAATCCTAATAACTGGCACTGGAGTGAGAATTTATTTCATACATGCTGCATTGATTTCTTTTTGTCGTGCACATGTTTGTAACCGATTCCAACAGAAACATTTAAGCCAAAAAACCTTTTAGAGCCGAAACGGGGCCGTGTTTTTAACTTGTTACAGCCAAAGAAAAGCCACAACGAAGGCATTAGAACGCAATCAGTGCCTGTCGGCTGATTTATTCAGGCGGGACTGCAACATGACCCATCCTGAAATGTTCTCATTTGGAGTTAAAAGCAAACTGCAGTCATAAGCAAAAGGCCAAATTTCCTACAAACACCTAAGGCCATCCATCATGACGGTCGCAGACTAAATGCCACCTAGTTTTTCATGACTCAGAGCAGATCTGTGATTAGAGGAGAGCCGGAAACGCAGCAGCAGAGTGGATCGCTGCAGCGTTTATCCAACAGCTGGAAAAACATTTAATTCAAACATATTCAAGCACTTTCAAGGGAAGTTTTCAAACGTTTCCAGCACCAACATTTTGGAGATAAAACATCACAAATTCAGTAAAATAAAGACAATTATATCATATTATCTTATTTCTATTACTAATGTCTTGTGAAAATATTCTCCATCAGGAACGACGAAATTTAGAACAAAATTTTATATTTTGAAATGTCTCACACACACACACACACACACACACCTGTCAAAACACTAATTTAACAAAAAAATAAATAAAAACAAATTCAGATTCAAAAATACTTCACTGATCCCAAAGGTGAAATAAATGTTGTTAAACTAATTAATTCAGATTCTTCAAAGCTTTGTTGTAGATGGCTGTTGGCAGGAAAGATCTCCTGTAGCAGTCTGTATTACAGCGAATCTGAAGAAGCCTCTGACTGAAGATATTCATAACTTAAGAGAATCACAAACCAATAAGTCATTAGTTGCATTTCCATTAACGATATGATAGAGCAAATTGGAATGACAAAAATAAATGTTCTTAATGGAAACATCAATTTTGATTTTAATAAGTTTTTGCGTTAGAATGAAGACTTTTTTCAGCTGTATCAAAATTAGTATACTTCGTAAACGATGGCAGGAAGCGGCTCCTTGATTTATAATGACATATCGATTTTTATTGCGATTGTTATTTAACGGAAACCCCACAATGGCAAAATTACGTTTTTTATTTATTGTGACAGGCAGTGTAGGCTTTTAATCAAACATTTGATTGAACTTTATTACAAACATGCAGACTTTCCAAACTGAAATTCAGGATTTCAGTTTGCTGCATCTGCTGGTTGCTGGAAACCCCACCACTGGAGGTCACGGAGGGGTCACGGAGGGGGCTAAGTGAGACCTCACACTGGACAGGCGGGCCGGGGTTCGGGCGGCGCTGGCATATGGGTGTGAAGGAGGCGGGGGAGCAGCCAAGCTGTCCACTCTGCTTCTCCTGAGACGCCCAGCTGTCACAACAGACACTTACCAGCCCTCACACTAAACACCCACAGGGGAGACGGGGGGTCAGGGGGCATCGGGGGGGTAGCATCCTTCCTGTTTCAACCAGAAGCAGAGGAACTGTACGTTCTTCCTCCTGTGCCGGCCCTCCTCCCTGCCAACTCTGAAGCCGGGGCGCTAACCTGCTAATTATAGCCGCCAAAGGATGAAGGTCTGACCCAGATTCTTATTTTAGGCTCAGAGTGCAGCGAGAGCAGACAGAACCGACCCAAATCAAGGCCGATCGAAGCTTATTATTAACAAGAATGACTTTATCACTGCTAAACACTAAACCCTACTAAGTATTTGTGTGAATGTCTTAAAGGGGCAGCATTATATGCTTTCCAGGCACAATCAAGTAACTATGTGACTTGGCCTGTCATGATAACGATAAATGAGGTTACTGCAATAAATGATAATACTGTTGTTTGAGACCAAGTGTTTTGAACAGCTGAATTTCTCAAAATGCATGAAAGAATTAAGGCAACAGGTATGTTTTTTGGTTTTACATAATAAGCCTCTTTAGTAAGTTTCATATAAAACAAAACTAACAGAACTGTCAGTTTCACAATTTTTTGTTTTTCTTTTAATGATTTGTGAAAGTGCTGCGTGAATCAGTTATACAACAATGCAGCAAGTGGTTTCTGATGGTAAGTCAACAAAACCCTCATCTTGTCCAGCAGCCATTGTAAAGCACATACAGTAGTAAAACTAATTGTGCTGGAGCTCAGCTTGGGTTGCTAGGTAACGAGACAGGGTTAATCAACATTTAGAAAGTTTTTGAAAAGGCTTGTTTTCACCAAAAATATTAACTTATTGCTAAAAAACTAAATTGTTGTTTTTAGAAACAGCTAAGACCCAAATGGAAGCATAAAAACAAACAAAATGTGAAATTTGCATAATAGGTCCCCTTTAAATATCCAGTAAGAAGAATTCTGTAATTAAAATAGCCTTATTTTGATCAACTTTAAATATTTATTGTCAGAAGGAAGCCTCGTTTTGTAATCTAGACATTTTTAACTCGCAAAATGAAAAAAACAACAGAGTTGTTTGCCTTCAAAAACGCAGCCAACATCTCCCAGGAGCGTTTTCTTTCTCCACCAAACCATTCCCTCCACAGTGACAAAGAGTCCCAGTACCACCCGTATCACTTAACCTCGTGTCAAAACACAGGAGTAACACAAGCGCAGGGAGCAGGTGAAGGTCCTGAGCTCATAAAGGAATGTGCCAGCTGGGAGTAACACCCTGCGCACAGGACAGGCCCTTTACTGGAGGGGCACAGCCGTTTCTGCAGAGCTAGAGCAGGAAACCGGCCAGAACGAGACAGGAGAAAACACACCTTCACCTCAGGGATCCACAGAGCAACACGGCAGGGACCTCGTGTCAAAACACAGGAACTCAGCGGTTCGGATTAAGGGATAAAAAAGCAGGAGTTGTCTCTTACCACGGCGTCCCGTATATCCGGAATCCCTTTATGGTGACGTCCGAGTCCTGCAGGTACACACAGTTTGTGAGGAGCGACTGGACATTGTCAAAATCCTCCGGTTTGAGTTTGGAGACTGAAGGGAATCTGTAGTAATCCTGCTTGACCAGCTCTGCCATAAAGTCCTTATCGAAGGTCAGTTCGTGGTTCCCGGCTATCACCACCTTGAACTCGTACGGAAGGCCACCTGGAACAGACAAGAAACTGGTCAAAAAAAAGAAAAACAGTCTGTAACAGTCTGTGTAAAATATGGTCCAGTTGTATGCAGAATAATGTTTCCTCTTCCCAACATGTTGCTGATTAGAGGTTTATGCTTATGCTTCTTTATTTATTTTATTTTATTATTTTATTTATTTATTATTATTTATTATGCTTCCTTGAACAAGTTAGAAGTTGAAAACATCTTTATTAAATTTTTTAAAATATTTTCTAGAGAAAGTAGATTCTTACAGTAGCAAAAAGTTTCTAACAGGCAGCTACCATCTTTGGTCATAGAATATAAATCGACTGACAGAAATTAGCAGTTCTCTTTTTAGCCTTTCTGTTATCTACTTGACACTTTGTTCTCTCTCCCTCATTCCTCACTTCAGAATGATGTGATAATTTCTAAACTACAAATAATAAATTTTAGCATCCTATCACAAATATATAGCTCTTTACTGTTTCTAAACCTGCCCTGCATTTTGCATTATTAGGGATATTAGAATGGATTTTAAATTCAAGAACAAAAAGCCTAATTTTAAAAACCGGTTGTAGATGCCATAAATAAGCATAAACCTGATGTATAGAAAGAAAATGCTTTGAATTATCAAAATGTGCAGCTTTTATTTGCACATCAACACAGAAACATCTCCTAAAGCATACAGAGATCAGTAGAAAGTCTGTATATTTTCCACCTGGTGTGCCAGTTTTTACAGAAACACACGTTTGTCCAAATATTTTCCACCTGCAGCTCTCCCCTCGTCCCTCAGCAGCTTCCTGTATGCCTAACCCGGAGCACAGATCACGACTGAAACGAAAGCCAGATAATTGGAGAGAAAAATACCTTCAATTCAGACAGTGAAAGAGGTTACAACCACAGCCGACGGTTCAGCTTGACCCCAACAGGCCACCGTCCATCGCTGTAGCTGTCAGGCACCAGGAAGAAAGCATGAACCCGAATCTGAACTAAATAGAGAAGAACATCTATTACAACTCTCATCCCCTCATCTTTCAACTTCTGCTCTGCCCTTTTCTCGCTCCTCTGTCAAGGTGATTTGTCCCGGTTCCCCTCCGCCATCAGGAAACCGACTCACTGCTTTATTCCACCTGACTGAGCACTCAACCAAAGGTTCTGGCCTTCATCACCTTCCCATCACTCCCAGTTTCTCTTTTACCGCTCCAGGCGTCTCTTTTACTGGCTGTATCAGGGCAAATCAGAGCCATAAATTATGTTGAGCACTGAGAGAAAAACAGGAATTGAAGAGCAACCCGAGGTATAGAAGCGTGTGATATAAATTATGGCAATATTAGATGACTTTGCTTGTTAATAATTCAACATTTTTCCCACAACAAAGATCGCGAGTTGTTTTTTTGTGTAACCCAACAGCTACAATACTTTCTCACAGTGTTTGGCTCAAATAATAAATAAAGAGACGAAACATCCAGAAAAAAGATAAAAACTTATAATACCAATGCAGAGTTCAAACTAAATATATTAAAGGTGATCTATTGTGGTTCCTTGAACAAGTTAGAACAGGTTTATGGACTATTAAAATTGTGTTCATTACTTATTTTGCACAAATAATTTTTCGGTAACGAGATTTCAGTCTGGTCAGTTCAGAATGAGCTGTTTTAGGGCATCTTGTCACTTTAAATCCAAATTAGCTGCTGCTGGCCACGCCCCCAACTCAACATTTAAACTTGTATGTGAAAATGGCTGCAAAGAGATGCACAGTTACACAACCACACATCTTTGAAAAGCATAAGTGGAGCCACCAGCACAACCAACAAGAATGCAGCAAGTGGTTCCTGGAGGACAACAACAAAACTTTCATCTTTTCCAGCAGCCATTGTACATACAGTTTACATGCAGCGATAAAACCAGCTGACCAAACAAGCTGGAGCTCCACCTGGGTTGCTAGGTAACAGGGAAGGAGTTGCTAGGTGACGTTAGATTTCAAAGGTTTTTGAAACAGCTCACTTTCTAGACACCAAAAAACACGCTGGTGTTTTTTTTTTTTTTTTTTTAAGTGTTTGGGTCGTCTTTAGAGGCAGTTGAAACCCAAACAGAAGCATAAAAACATCCAAAATGTGAGTTTTAACAACTTTCCTAACTAGGATTGAATAGGAATGAAACTAACAGACCTTGAATCTGATCCCACAGTTTTAACGAGCCACCAGAGAGCGAGCTGAAGCTCTCCCCATCCACCATGTCTCTGTGCACAGCCTGCCAGCTGGCTGAAAAGGGGCTTTCACACTTTCCTCTTCCTTACAAGGAAAAACAAATTCAGGTTTTTGGAAATATGTTCAGTCACAAGAAACATCTAAAGCGACAATTAAAGAAACTCCACAGATCACTTTTAAAACTCCAGATGGTAACTTATGAACAGCTTTTCTATTTTGCATCAATCAGCTACTTACTCCCTGAGGAGAATAAGACAACATGAAAACTACTTAAATTTAGCTACAGCTCAATACAAATCTGTGTTTAGGTCTATGCATCAAAATAAAATGATATGATATAGATAAGAATCTAATAAATGGAATAATGTTTTGATATTTTGGCTGAGGTAGGAATAAATCTTTATTTTATTTAAATAAAAGTATTTACGTTTTTGGTTTATATTTTTGTATAAATACGTTTTTCTAGAATAAGACCAGTTTGTCCTGTTGAGATAAGCTCCCAAAATTTGATTTAGCATAATTTTAATATTTTACTTTTTTAATCTTGTCCTAATGAGAATACTGTGTTTGAGTCAGTTTTTATCTTTTTTTTAAAAAATTTTTAATATTGCACACAGAGCCATTCTGAACTGTTATGTTTATATTTATTGTGTGTTGATGTAAAATTTCCTGTCTGCCAAAAAAGCTGACTCACCTCAATGTAGCTAAAATTACCCAATGGTATAAATTCTGAAGCTGCTACCCCCGCGACCCGACTCCGGATAAGCGGAAGAAGATGGATGGATGGATGGATGGATGGATGGTATAAATTAGCTGATTATTTAGGTCTGGCATAACAATCGAAACAAACTGACTAAATGGCAACATAAAAACAGAGGAAACTCATGAAATGAGCCACCAAACTTTAGAGCTATTCACAAAAAGATATACATTTACATTTTTATGGATTTCTAAACAAGCAGAAGACCCACAAAGTGCTCCTTTTTATTGCTGTAAAAATTTATTTTTGCTTTTTATGAGCAGTTTCAAGCTTTACATTAGCAACAATTAAAACGGTCTTTAAAAACAAGCAGGAAACTGGTTCTGGTACCGTCGAACGATAAAATATTATGTTTTGCATGTAGGCAGGCGATTTAATGTGAAGCCTGGTTTCAGTAAAAACAGAAGACACCGTTCTAAGATTAAGTTATTTACATATCTTATGATTATTTTGTATTTAAAATCCACCCACAGAGTCGAGTTTGACTGGCAGAAAGATATTTATTTCATAACAATTTGTTGCTTTGCTCCTTTGTGCCATATGGCTGCAGTCAGTAATAACAGAAGGTTATGATGAAAGCCAAGAGGGCAAATTGAATAAAATGCTCAATAAAGAGTCCAATAAAACCTAAATGTTGAGTAAAAACCAAATTGATCTACCATGACATGTGAACAAAAACAGAGGAGAGTATGCCGCTTTATTCTGCAGGTGGTCAAATTGAACAAAAAAAATCCCAGAAAGAGAAAAATAATTCCACATAAAAACACACAGGATCAATAAATATCAGATCCAGCACATACAAGATCGCTGGGAATGAAAGTCTAACGGCTCCCCGGTCTATGAGTTTCATTTCTGCTCCTCTAAATTAGTTCTTGTTGCATCTGAGGATCATAAATTCCAGTTAAATGAAAACGCAGAGCCACAACACACTAACTGAATCAGACGGCCATTTCCACACCAACACACACACACACACACACACACACACACACACACACACGAGCCCAAACTGCATCATTTCCTCTGCCACCTCCATCTCCATCATTCCACTGGGAATCTCTACAAATCTTTATCGCCGCCTTGGAGTTTTGATGGAGTGATGCACCTGCAAAGTGCAACACAAAGGAAAAAGAGGAAAAACTCTGCAGAGCACGAACTTGTAAAATGTTTTGTCACACATTGAGAGCAAAAAGACATCTGAGCATTTAAAAAGTTTCATTGCCAGTGCAAACCTAAAAATACTCCGAGTTAAAAAAGATTGACATATTCTATTTGACGTTAAAGAGGTGACAATCTCAGAAAATTATTCTGTCGTCTCTCCTCACACATCTTCAAATTAATCCTGGAGGAAATGTGACAAAAACAAATCAAATAAGGCGTTTAAATTTAGATCATAAGAAGGGAAAAAAAACCCTCTCCATTAAGGTGTCATAAACCTGAACCTGGAGTTAATTTTCTACTTTAGCATAAACAAGCCAAATTTACATCAAATCTGAAGGCGTAAAATAAATTTACGCCTTCAGAAAAAAAAAGTAAACTCAGGCTGTAACGATGCAAAAGGGCTTTTGTTTTAACGCAACATCACAGAGATGAAAGAGATACGTCTGTTAGAGAATGAAACCAGATCAGAGCCAGAGCTGCATTATCAGATAAGCCGGGTCACAGGAAGCTTACTCCTGCGCATCGATCTCCGATGATCTCCTCCGAGAGGCCGAGTGGAGTCAATCCTTCAGACAAACGAACCGCAGAAGCACAAACGCTTCAGAAACGCTCCACATCTACAAACCCAACGCCAACACACTGAGCCTTTTCAGGTACTTCACTGGAAGTTCCACTTTTCTGCAGAAAATCCAAGAGATTTGGGTAAAAACTGAGACTCAAAAGATTTTTACTGGACTACAAAATAAAATCTCAAATTTCTGGTTTTTATTCTTTTTTCGTGGTTTCTTTTCAAAAAGTGGGTTTTATCTCTGTGAGTTGAACAATAAGAGAATTGTTCAGTTGTTTAATTATGAGAAAACAGTGATAATATAAAGACAGAAGAACGTCGTAAAATTACAAGAAGTCGTTTTAATGAGAAGAAAGCTTAAAGTTATCAAGACCTGATATAATTAGATGCTGATGTGAGTAAAGATAAAATATTTCCTTACTTGTAAAACTGATAACGTCACAAGACGCTCAACATTCAACATTTTAATTTATCGTTGCATTTTATGTAGGAGTTCTTTGTAAATAACCAATTTATACTCAATATTATGACTTTAATCTAATATTCTGACTTTATTCTTGTAATACTATGACTTTAAGATCATGAGATAACAAGAATATTCTCCTAATAGGATTTTCTTAAAAATATTATGACTTTATTCTTGTTACATTATGACTTTATTCTTGTTATAAAAAATAAAAAGTCTTAGCCTTCACATCACTGGCTTCTTTTCAGAACCAAATAAAAGTATGTAAAGTAGGTAGTGGTTTTAGACACAAATGGGTTTAAATACATGTTGAGAGAAAGGTTTACATTTTATTAAATTACATCAAATTTCAGCAAAAACAGCACAAAACAAAGATCTTAAATTCTATGTTTTTTTCTCCCTGAACTTTGAATAGGCCACTCTAAAATCCACCTTTTCGTGCTCCTTGAATATTTCTGTGAAGTGTTTTGGTTAGATGTGTGTTTCAGACGTTTTTGTTTGATGATTTCGCACGTTTTAAAGATCTGGATGTGAATTAATCTCAGAATCAGCTGCCCTCCTGTCTTCCCGTCTGGTCCGAATGTTTTCTGTATTCATCAGAAATTAAAGGAAGCAGCCTGTAGTTTCAGAGGAAACTCTGGTCTTCTGTGCCCCGTTGCACCCAATTCCTGAATGACTGTAAAATATTTAACTTCTCCAAGAATTTAAAATGTCAACTGCAATACTAAATATTTAACTCAATCTTTTGAGTTAGAATAACACAACAGTCTATTAGGTCCACTGTAGACAGGAAAAACACTGCAGTAAATTTCCACAAAAAAAAAAAAAAAAATCACCAATTTTGAGATTGATTTCAGGATTTTTTTTAAGAACAAGAACATTTCTGAATCTTCAACTTTTTAAACTGAGAAAATTTGAGTTTTTTTCTAGAAAATTCTCAACTTTTCAAGCTGAATTTGTTTTTACTTTTCTCTAGAAATGTTCTGAGATCAAACATTTGAGTTTTTTCTAGCAAATTTTCAACTCTTTAAACTCAGAAATGTCCCCATTTTTTTCTAGAAACTTTCTTAGATTAATCTCAAAATGTTTGATTTCTTGGTACTCCCTTTTTTCCAATCTCTGTTGGCCCCAATAAGCCGCCATAGACTGCAACAGAAGAGGATCAGATGAAGGAAAATACTTTCACTTTTAAACCCCACATGAACCTTTTCCATTATTCTTTCGCGTTTAAATGAAACTCATGATATCGGACAATAATTAACCCAAATATCCACTTTGCTGCCATCATATGTGGAAAAAAAACAAACAACTATCTTTAAATTAAACATAATCCACTAAATACAAATGTATTTCTTCTCCGTCTCTTGACCTACTTTCTTCATTTCCTCACTCAACAAGAGAACAACAAAACCGGCCGCAGTGAATATAAATAAAAAGCTTTTCTATGAATTATTTTAATAAGAACCAATGTGTTTTCAGAGCAAACAGCAACAAAGTAAAAATACATAAATGAGATCCTTTTACTTAAAAAGATGCAGGAAACAGACGTGAGTCCTCCAAAGATTACAAATGTGTAAAAACATGAAGATGTTTGTTTCGATTCAACTTCCAACAGTCCAATAGAAAACGTTGAACTTTCTAAATATTAATCAATTATCAACTTAAAACCTGCAGCTCATATATTTTGCCAAAGAGTTACTGTTAAGTTAGTTTTGTCTTATTTTGGGTGTAATGAGACATATGCTCTAGACACTAGACTAAAAATACTTGGTGAGACTTTGTGTTTTTGCAGTGTAGGAGGGATGTGAGAAGTTTCTGGATTTTAACAGCATTTTATTATTTTTTTTCTTCAGTTTCTGTCATAAAAGTAGGTCAGTGTCACCAGTGAGACTGCTGCAAACGCTCTGAAGAGTTTTTAGAGGGAAACTTTCACAGCGACCCTAAAACTCAACAGGGTGCATCTCTTTGATACAGATGAAATACTTTTTATTTTTTAATTCAATGCTGGTAGCAGCTGCTGGTTTTATTTCTGATGTCAATAACATTGAGAGGTCCTGAAAACAAACCCAAATGTCCACTTTGCTGCCATCAAATGTGGAAAAAAAACCAAACTCCTATCTTTAAAGTAAATAGAAAATTTTAATTAATAACATTGTGTAGAAGAATCTTAACATGAATCAGTTTTATATGTCTAACATCATCAGCCACCATGTTTGTATTCTTCTAAGTCAAACACCGTTCTGTATTTTGTAAGCGCGAATGTCTTGATTATTAAAGGTCTGGGTCACATGTTCATGTCCAAGTTTAAATGTTTACTGTAAATTTACAGTGCAGACTAAGTGGGATGATTTCCACAGAGCGTCAGGTTAATTTGATTCATTTCCACTGCAAAAACACAGAATTGTACCAAGTATTTTAGGCCTGGTTTCCAGTCCACATCTTAGTTCACTTGAAATAAGAAAAACTAATTTACAAATAACTTTTCAGGAAAATGTAGAAGCTTGTTTTAGATAAGTAGTTCCTTAATATTGATGAAAAAGTTGAAATCATTTCCCTTTTAACTATAACTTTTTCATAAATATAAATGAATTAGTTACTTAAATCAACCTTATATTTTGCTGAAAAGTTACTTGTAAATTATTTTAGTTTTATTTTAAATGTAAAAAGATATTTGTGCTAAAAATCAGATAAAAATAAGATTTTGTGTTTTAAACTTTAGTCGCTACAACCCAGAGGAAGAACTGAAAGCCTCACACATTTCCCACCCACAGCATGGGGCCAGAGGAGAGGTCAAAGGTTAACTGAAGCAGGGTGCAAGGGTCGGCTGGGTTAAACTGGACACTTCAGCTGACCAGCTGGGTGAGTCAACAGGGAAAGGAGATCTTGTGTGGTCTGGCTATCAGTAAGACTCGCAGCGTGTCTCACGCCTGTGACAATGTGTGTGTGTGTGTGTGTGTGTGTGTGTGTGTTGGGCAGTTTCTTACCTAGCCAGTCGTTGAACTTCTTGACCTCAGACGGAAGGCCGAGCTCTGTGAAGTCGCCCATGTGGAGCAGAACGTCGCCGTAGGGCATCTGGATGCCATCTGTACGCGAGTGTGTGTCGGAAACACACACGAACCTGGTGTGTCCCGCCGGCTTGGGAGTGTCGTAAGGAATGGGGTCTACCCTGAGGGGACAGGCAGGGAGAACGGGCTTAGAAAGGACCCAGGACAGCGGGACCAAAATAAATCGGACCCATTACACCAAACTCATATTTTGCATGTTTTTGTACTTCCACTTGGGTTTCTGCTGCCTCTAAAAAACAACTCAGCTGTTTTTTTGGGCAACAAGTTCATGTGTTTTGGTGTCTGGAAAATGAGCCGTTTCAAAAACCTACAGAACGTTGAGTCACATTCCATGGGTATTACCCGTTACCTAGCAACCCCAGCAGAGTTCCGCCTGTTACCTAGCAACCCCAGCAGAGCTCCGCCCGTTACCTAGCAACCCCAGCAGAGCTCCGCCCGTTACCTAGCAACCCCAGCAGAGCTCCGCCCGTTACCTAGCAACCCCAGCAGAGCTCCGCCCGTTACCTAGCAACCCCAGCAGAGCTCCGCCCGTTACCTAGCAACCCCAGCAGAGCTCCGCCCGTTACCTAGCAACCCCAGCAGAGTTCCCCCAGCCACCCAATTTTTGCATAATCCATAAATGTATTCTAACCTGTTCAAGGAAGCACAGTAGGGCACCTTGAATAATTTTCAAGTTTACAGATATAGCAAGTTTTCTAATTATTAATTAAGCAACATGCTTCACCTCAGCAGTTTAACATTTTAGACCTCTGTGTTTTGGTTTTTGCTGGAGAACCACATTAACATACACTTAATCAGAAAACTAGCTTTTCACTTTTTTTTTTTCTTTTCTTTTACCTCTAACCTACTTTACGTCAGGAACCTGGGATGGAACAGATACCAAACCAAACCCAAAAAGAGATATATTTAAATATTTATATGATTTGAAAACAGAATAAAGGAAGTTCGCCTCTGCTTTTAATATTAGTTATAATGAGGTAAAAATTGTCTTGTTCTACAGCCAGACTATTTCATTTACAACTAGAACTTTTTCATCAATGTTAAGCAATTGAAAAGCTACATACAAACATTTCTGTCTTATTTTAAGTGAACCAAGGTATTTGCACAAGAAACTAGATTTAAAAAAATAATTGGTTAGACTTTGCAGTGCACTGGATGGACAAATGGAGTGAACTGACAGAGACCAATAAATGAGAAATTGGAGGATAGAAAGATGGATGGATGGATGGATGAATAGAAAATCTAAACTTCGCTATCCAGTTTTCTTTCCATTGTTATCCAGAATAATTCTCTGATCCAATTCTAGATTTCACACATCAGATTCAAACCGACTACTGCTACGAACTCAGTCAAAAGCTAGAAAATTACTGAAATTGTTTACAAAACTCTTCTGATTTATAATGGATTTTGCTTAAAAAAAAAGCATATAAAATTTGATTCATGATTGAATTCATAATTTGATGCGTTTTTGCAATGTTTTGCTTATTTTCTTTTTATTTCTGCTCATTTTCATAGTTTCATTTTCCCCCTCAACAATGATGGCCTTGGCTGCCGCTACAATTAGGACAGACGTGGATTTAAACAGCACAACGCAGAAAAAACTGACAATTTGTCGAGCAAAAATAACATCTTAGGGACCAAAATCCATTTCAAGAAAAATAAAAGACATTTCAGCCACTAATCTGGCTGATTAGTGCTCACAAGAAGGGCCATGCTTTTAATTTTTCCCTGGCATAAAATTGGCAAAACAGACAGTGAATCAAAGCATGGGGTGTACTTTCAATCCATTATCTGAAGAAAAAAGAAAAAACTCAAGTCTGTGCTAAAAAAAAGAAAAAAAAAACAGGTTTTTTATGGAGGCTTTTTTTTTGTTTGCAGAGGAAAAAAGGCGAAGAAGCCCCTGCACTGTTTCAGGCTGAAAGCAGAGAGAGAAAGAGGGAAAAAAATAATCTCGTCTGTAATTGAAGTCTACAACGTGCAATCCTCCAGCACTCTGCCTCTACGCCATTATTTCATTAGAAGGGATGTCACTCTGCCGACAGAAATCAGACACAAAATCAACCCTGCAATCTCCGTCCTGACGAGCTCACACAAACACACAGCGAGTTAACGCTAATGTGCGCCGAAGATGGCACAAAAACAAGCAGACGAAATCCAAAAGGCTTCAGACGCAGGGAGACCATTAACGGAGAGAAAATAAGAAACTTTCCTGCAGGAAAACACATCTTACACCCAGAGACAAGATTGCAGTGGAAACTTAATTCTGGACCCAATTTTCACATTTGTGTGACACTTCGTGGACAGTATCGTACAATCGTACATGGTAAGGAAGAGTGGTGTTAAAAAATAAAATATATAATTTTTTCATAACAGATCTGATTTTAATAATTTAAAAAAAAAAAGAATTACAGAAGATATTTTCAAAAAGTGGTTTTTATTCCAGTCATTTCTTCTGTGCTTATCAGGCTTAATTACTTAATTATGAGAACAATATAAAAATAAAAAAAAACAGGTATTTTACCAGAATAAATTTAAAATTATGAGAAAAGTTGTTTCACAAAAAAACAGCTTAGTTCTTTCTTCAAAATAAATTAAATTGGTTGAACGATCGTTCTGCTTCTGGTAATAATTTGATGGTGATGTGTTAAGAGATTATTTTTATTAAGTCTTTTATAACAAATATAACTTCACAAGACGCTCAACATTCCTCATTTTATTTATAAAATGTAAAATTGCAAAATCACACTTTATTCTGGTAATATTACGACTTTATTCTTATAACAATAAATATAGAACAAATTTTAGCCTGGCCATAATATTTCGTCATATAGTCCAAATAAATGGAAGCTGTAAAACAAGATGGCCGCCCTGGAAGCGCTGACATCACTCTGAACAATAGAAACCCAAAGAGAGGATTGGTGGGGAAATAAATCAAAATTTTCCCAAAATTAAAATATCAAAAACCAAAAATCTGATTAATCAATAAAATCGATTTATTGCTCAGCTTTGTAGCTAGGCAACAGGCTGGGCTTTGCTGGAGTTGCTAGGTAACCCCAGCAGTTCCTGCTAATTTGTGGTGTTACATTCAGGTGATTTTTGAAATGGGTCGTTTTCCAGACACCATAAAACATTAACTTATGGCCAAAAACCGTCTGGATGAATCTTTTAAGCGTTTGGCTTCAAAGTTCTTTAGATGCAAACTGAAGTACAACAATGTGGAGAATGTGAATTTTTAATCAAATTTCAAATTATGATCAATAACCACGTCTTACTACTGGTGTGAACCACAAAGAAGTTGACAACAGGAAGTGGTTTTATTCACGTGCGATTTGAATTTTATTTCTTATTTAATGGAAACACTGCAAATGCAAAATTGTGTTTTTCAACAAAGTTTTGCGCTCTCTTGTAATACAAACCCAGCTAGTACAGTGGCTGGAAGTTAGATTAACCTAAATGACAACTGGCAGCCATCCATCTGCTTCAAATTAAGGTTTGCACATGATAAATACACACCATAATGTTTAAAAAGGCAAGTCTGATGTATCCGTTTTGCATATTCTCTCCGTCCACATTCTGCATTCACAGCAAGTCTTCTTGTTTTACACTCCTAAGGAACATCTCTCCTTTGTTCTCGCACACTGCTACAGAGCAGGCATGCATGGCATATTAGGCAAACTGGAAAATGGAGAACTAGCAGCAGAGATAATATTTACTACTGACAATCTGCAGTAAACAGGCCCTGCGCTCGTACGTGCACGCTCGCATTACTCTGAGCCAAGTGGAGTGGCGTATACGTTGCAGCGAAGCTGCTGATTAGATTTGGTGCTGTGAGATTCCCGGATGCCACGCGGCTTTAAAGGATTCAACAGAACCGCATGGGACAAAAAAAACGGGCACAAACGTGTGCATATCTCATATACACACACATGCATATTAAAACAAAGGCAGGAGAAACACAAGCTCCTTCTCTTTTCCTTTGAGATTTAATCCACCAGGAGAATGTAAGTAAATGCCAACAGCCCCTATCAATTAGAGCAAACAGAGGCCAAGAAACCTTCATGATGGTAATGCATTGGTCTCTCTCACACGCAACGCTAAGACACAGAGAGCCCAGTCTTTCCTGCTAACATACGACTAACAACCCAAAGCTTCACTGGAAATGTATATAGGAGTTCAGGAGTTCAGCGCTGCAGCAGGAGCCTCTGATCTTTTGTAAACGGAGACAGTGAAAATGAAAAAGTCCTCTTGTGATCCAGCAGCAGGTAAAAGAATATCCCCCAGTGACAGACGGAGCTGCGTTAGCATGACGGTTCGCGTTAACGTGTCTGAGGAAAGCCTACAGAGCGAAGAGACGATGTGGAGGGGGGCACACTCTGAAACTCTGCAATCCACCGTGACGCTGCAGCAGACACACAGCAGAGCGCTGTGGTTACAGAAGTATCTGCTTGAAGTAGAAAGACATGGCTTTTCATCGTCTAGCAGTGGAACATGGGGGCGTAAACTTCTGCTCACCTCTGGCTGGAACGACATGGACTCTGCGTTTTAGCTCAACTTAGATTAGGAAAGCTACTCCAACTTTACCCAAACTTTCACTGCCGTTATCCCTGCAGATTATCCCAGAGGTTTCTTAACCCTGCTCCAAATGCACTGCATGTTGTAGGGGTTTTCCTGCTGAAAAACACCCCACTTGATCAGGATTTACTATGCAAACACTGCAAAACACAAAATCTTACCAAGTACTTTTTTTATAGTTTCTATTGCCAATATGTTAGAACATTTGAAATAATACAAATCTTACTTACAAGTAACTTTTTAGCTAGATATTGGAGATTGTTTTAAGTAAATAACTACTTTATATGTTTGAAAACATACTAGTTTCACTGGCAGATTATTTCACTTATAACACGGGGAAAATGCCTTGTTATAAGTGAAATAATTATTGCCCACTAGTACTTTTTCATCAATAATAAGAAATTATTGACTTAGATCAAGCTCCTATATCTTGCCGAATAATTACTTGCAAGTTAGTTATTCTTATTTCAAGTGTACGAAGATATCTGCACTAGAAACTAGGCCAAAAATAGTTGGAAAGATTTTGTGTTTTTCAGTGAAATTACAATTTTTATGTTCCATTTTTGTTTCTAAAAACAGTCCAAATGTTTACCAAAACATAAAATAAAAATCGCCTATACATTTTTACACAAAGTGAGTGCTTTTTGGTGTCTGAAAAATTAGCCGTTTCAAAAACCTCCGGAATGTAACATCACAGGTCAGCAGGCCCAACCCCGTTACCTAGCAACCCGAGCCCGTTACCTAGCAACCCGAGCAGTATTCAACATTCTCCAGCAGGGACAAGGTAAACTAAAATGACAAAATTTATGTTTTGAAATGTCTTTCTTACAAAAGAATTTAAACAAAAAAGTTCTTGCTAAGTTTTACGGCATTTAGAAAATAGAAATAATTGTGTTAAGTTTAATTAGCGTAAAACAATAGAAATTGAGTGTGATTAACTTCAGACAGTAAGAGCAAAATTCTGTGTGCATTTTTATTACTTCTAAATATCTGGTTTCAACTGTAAACAACCTTGTCCAAATGTAGGCAGTCTGACTGTTAATCATTTTCAATGACTTCCATATGGTCACTGAGGTCCATATGAAGCACCTTTACTTTTACTGCATGAAAAAGATTCCAAAACAAAGAATTTTCTAAATGTTGCTGAATGTTGTACGGGGATTTTAAATGGGAGTGTGTCATCGTCAGAAAAGTTTTCTATGAAAAGCACCTCTGTTAACCACGGCAGAGGTCCCATGTTGCTACGGGTGTGTGTCTCTTTCAAAGGCCCAGTAAAAATTGCATCAATGTCTTTTTTAAAAAGCAGTTATATCAATGAAACGATTGGAATCTAAATCTTCAATAAGAGAAATTGAAAAGTAAATGCAGAATTTATTATTACATATGATAGACTTGCAAACGTTCTTGCTCAAGAATTGATAGAAACCAAAGTACAACGTTATCGAGTGGCAGAACAGTGACTGTTTGCATGCCTTGTTTTAAAGGTAGACTTAATAATGGCGGAAGAGGTAAAGTTCAGCCAACGAGAGACCGCAGGAGGGACGGAGGATCGCTCTCTGATGTCTGCAGGAGGAGATTTCATTCGACTGAGCACACTTGGCTCCCCGGCCTTTTAGAAAAACACACAAGAAAATAGGGTCAGAGGTCAGCCGCAGCTCGCTCCCTCAAAAGCTGAACACTAAACTCACGCTGCAGATAAGAAAGTTTTTGTTTCTGGCTGTTGAAGCTCTTTTCCAAGAATGATGATACATCTCTATGTTTCAAAGTTGAAATTTCTGTTCAAAGTTTATGCAAAAGTGTCTCCAAGCAAGCTGTGCATCACATTCATTTCTATCTGGATTAACGGATCGATGTCTCTGTCTGCTTTGCTGTAAAAACCTCCAGCTAGTAGACCAGCAGATAATTCAATATTTATGCATAATCTTCCACATGCAGATAGAAGAACCTAACTTGTCGCAGATGTTCCCAGGAGCTTGCTTTAAAAAAAAAATATTCAAGATAGCAGCCATTTTTCAAGATGAATACCTTGGTTGTCAAGGAAAATATATTTTTGACTTTTGGTATCAAAAAATGGATTTATAGAAATAATATAAGCCACCGCTTACAAAAAAGTTAAATTCTCTTACCATAACAAGAACCTTATCTCCACAACAACACTAAACCAATAAACATATAAAAAAATTAGCAGAAGAAGGAGCAGTTTGCTCTTTCTTTCTTTCTTTGAATGAAAGAAAGAGCAAACTGCTAATCAGAAAACAACTCTAGATCGCTAAAGATAAAAAGTAATATCCAAAGCTAATGCGAAACCGTTCAGCATATGAAAGAATTAGCAGAAGCTAACGCTAAACCGCTTATCACATAATGAGTTATGTGGAAGCTAATGCTAACCGTTAAACACCGTGGTTAAACTTTCAATTCCTAACGCCTAACTTTATACAGGTTCTTTTTTAAAGGTTTTATTGGCTCTAGTGGCCTTTATTTGACAGTGAATTGACAGGACAATAGGTAATGAGAGGAGGAGGAAGACATGTGGAAAAGGCCAGTAGGCCGGGAATCGAGCCTCCATATGTGGGTTGTGCTTAACCCCTGCCCCACCACAGCACCCCAGAAGCATCATTTCTAATTTGCATCACATCTTTGTACGCTCTAGAAAACATTACGGTGACCGATACTTTATAGAAAATCTTTTCATCATGTTCACAGCATTGCATGTTGTCTACGTACGGTAGAGTGCAAAGACTCCAGATGAAAGTGAACAGAAACTTAATGTTGCATTAGTTACTCTAAAATAACAATATTATCAAGATTCAAATCTAGAGGTTTTGTTTGAAGCAGGAAGAGTTGTTGTGTAATTGTGACAGGAATCTGATAAACAAACTCATCTTCTCACTCTTTAATAACAAATTGATTTATAATTTTGCAGAAACGTATTTTCAATCATGACTGAAGCAAAGATTTACATTTCGTGGTTCATTATCAGTATCCGGCCATTTTAGCTCAAGCTGCTCCAACAATAAGGATTAAAAGCTTAAATTTATCATCATGTCTCAGTCAGGTAATTTGGATCAACAAATGCATGTAATCCAACTGCTTTCAAACGCTTTTATCGTTTCTAGCAACTGAACTGAAACAGCTGTTGATGCCACTAATATTTCTACCAAATTGTGGTGATAGTAAAAATACAGAGTTGATTTTCATCAGTTTTACAGCAAACGCCTTAAATAAAACAGGATTTATCAGTTAACCTTCTTCATCTTTTGTTGATGGCAGATAAAAGAACCAAAATAATTTCATAAAACGGTGCTGAAGTACATCTGTACTTCATCCTCTCTGTGAAAACTTAACACAATCTGACATTTACGTGGTCGGTTTGCTAAAAGAATGAGAAAATACAAAATCTCAAATTAACCGGAGTCAAAACATTCAATCTTTTTCACAAGGCTGGTTCTGACTTTATCCCTTTTTTCAGAAGAAACATCAAAACACAACATTCCCCCATTTCCTCTGTATATCCTCAGCATCAGTCTGCCCTGCCCACCCCCTCTCCTCCCTCCCTCTCACACACACACACACACACACACACACACACACAAGCATGTGTGGCTCACTCTTCCAAAGTGCAATACCATTTCTCCGAGAGGAGCACACGGAGCGCCTCTCTTATCTTCTGCGTTTATAATTCAATAAACTTCAGAGGAACAAAATGAACACAGAAATAACAGAGAGAGG